>NC_040021.1:23770629-24132046 GCF_000972845.2 Larimichthys crocea
AGTCACTTGCTTGATGCGTACGCGTTGTTACACACAACGCATGCACATCAGCACACACCTCAGTAAACCAAATATTATGTTAATTCATATTTTGGTTTCCTCGTGATGCTTGAATCAGAAGATTTGAAGAAGACAAAGTTTAAAAAAAAAACAAACAAAAAAACAAAACGTTAAGCTACATAAAAGTGGGTGGGACGGATCTACGGTCATTCAAAAGTGGGGGTGTCATGACACACCTGACACACCCACTATCTGCGCCCCTGTGTACGTGTGCCTTTTAATTCTTCAATGCTCAAATACATTTTTTTAAAACGGACTTCTGACTTTGAGTTCTCCTTACTTGCAAAATAACAAACACACTTAACACATTACATAGAAGGCTACAGAGCAGGTTAGCATGGCATATTAACACATTACATAGAAGGCTACAGAGCAGGTTAGCATGGCATAGAAACAGGGATAAACAGCCAACACGCACCTCTAAAACAAAGACAACTTGGGACTTCCTGAAGTTTCCATGGTTCCTTGGTAACTTCCAGAATGTTACTGCTCCAGGCCAAAAAATAACTGAGCACATTAACCCCACATAACACCACAACATGTCGCTTTAACGCAAACATAATGTGTTAACTGAGGTGCTGGTATGGGCAGACTTTGTTACCTTTGGGACTAAGTCAAGCTAACTGTTCCCCCCATTTCCTTTTATACTATGCTAAGCTAACAATTATACAAAGAGAACTCCCATCCAAAGAAATAAGAATATTTCCTAGAACTATTCCTTTCAACAGTGTTTACAGACACTGCCTCAAATCATTTTTTATTACATATAATAACTGCAAAGATTTGTAAGCTCCAGGTTTAACCTTCTGTAGCACTTGTAAATGCTGATTTCTTTTTTTCTTTTTGCTAACATTATATCATTTGAAACGAGCTAACTCAGCAGTCTGTAGTGCATTTACATGCTAGTAGGACAGACAGGAGCGTTTTGCAGGTCTTCAGTTGAATGTATTACTTAAAAGTCTGTGTGTGTTCCTGCAGTATTGTATGATGTGTGGTGTGTGTGTGTGTGTGTGTGTGTGTGTGTGTGTGTGTGTGCATGTCTTATCACTTGTGTCCAGTCCAGCAGTAGCGGTGCAGGTGTGGAGCCTCTAAATGAACTATGACCTGGACATAATACCCTCAGCCATCTGGATCCCACTCTAAATGCTGACGCTGGTCTTTACTAACAGAACCCCAGAGAGCGTGTGTGTGTGTGTGTGTGTGTGTGTGTGTGTGTGTGTGTGTGTGTGTGTCCTCTGAAAAACTGAACTCTGCTCCTTCAGGTTGTGATCAGCAGAGTGGAGCTGTAATAATCCTTTCTGTTATTAGTGATGTTCCTCTCTGCTGCAGATCTCATTTATCTCTCTGTCTGTCTCTGTCTTTATTTCTTTGCTCTCTTCTCTTTCTGTTTTTGTCATAATAATATAAACCAATAGCTCGCTGCGACTCCCCGCTGACTCTTTTCTCTCCATGCGTCTGGAAAGCCCATATCACAGGTACTCAGACAGCCCTGTATCTTGCTCCCCAAGCCATGTATGTAGAGACAGGTTTAGTATTGAACTACCTGCTTGAATTAGCAAAATTGGCCAAAAGGCTAGTTTTCATCTGTAGTCTCTGGTCAGGTGTGACATTTGTGGCCTAAAGTCAAGTTTAAATCAAATATACTCATGATGTAAGTAAAATCACAACACACAAATGGATCGAGGCAAAGAAAAGTACAGCTATCCAATATTTTACAAAAGATATATACAGTATATATACAAAAGAAAAAGGAAGATAGAAAAGACAGGAGGACTGTGTGTCAAGACATTTTTCACAAAGAAAGTTGAGTGTAGACTGTGAGTGGTGGAATTGAACCTTTTCTTTGTCCACAGTGAAATATGCAATTGGTACTGTAACAAACCCTTAGCATTGTTTAGCATGTTTAATATAGGTCATTTTCAAACATGGTTTATGTTTTGTGCTGTTATTCTTTAAATGCCCAGGCGGATGCTTTTATTTTGAAGGGAGTCTGACAGGAAATAAAGTTACTAGTAGAAAAAAATTGGTAAAAAAGGTGTGTACACAACATATATGTCGTCGGAATTCATTTTTTGTTCAGCTAGCACCTGGCTGACAAGGGCACAAGGTTTGTAGTGCTTGAAAATTGTAATTTTTAAAGGTGATGAATTGGTGTATGGTGATGTGATTTGATTTAAGAAGTTAAAGTGAAGTAATGTTTTCTTTATTTTTCTTGTCTCTTATGGTGGGTTCAGGGATTAAAAGGAGCTACAGTTAATTTGTTTATTTGCTGTCAATAAAAGAATTGATGAACCATCAGTATTGGAGCAAGACCATCAATCAGCCGGGCCGCAACAGTCACTTTATATCTTTGCTTTCCTTTTTTTAGCCGTCATCTAATCAATGCAGGTAAACTCTAGTGTTTATGCTAAATCACTTGTTTCTGTCTGGTGCCAGGACAAGAAATGCAGCCCTGTTTTTGTACTTTATTAAAGTATTTTTTGAGATATTTTACTTAGTGAAAAACTGAGTTAGCTGAAAAGTCAATGAGTTAGTTCATCCTCTGGGGAACATGATTGTACAACATTTCATAGCATGACGTCTAATATTTGTCATATACATGACATGGACACTATTTCCCCCCATACTGTTCATTTTAATAATCCTAAACATCAGACAGATTTTTGTACATTTCTAATAAAGATGCAGTGAGATAGAGAGCGATGCAGTGTCGCTGCTTTAATAAAAGTCCGTTCTGTTCTGTTGTGCATACTTGCCATTGACCCGCTCTGTGTTGGTGTCTGTCTATAAACCACACTAACAGACAAAGAAGCATTAAGTATTTTGAATGAGCATAATAATGTGTAACTTTGTTAAATTCAGGCAGTTCATCTTCCATCACCTAAGAAAAAACAATAAAAATTAAGAATTCAATAATTGAAATTATGCAAATAATTTAAAAAGTGAAAATAGATTAAAATAACCACCAATGCAATTAATATAAAGGATTTAGTGTTCTCATTTCTGAATGATTAAAACAAGTAATTTCTTCCTACCTAGAATTTATCTCCCTTCGTTTTCATACATTCCCATGCGCTATATGGCCTACTTAACACTCCTGGTGAAGAGCCTCATTAGTGAAATTAGACTCCTTATCCAGTCTTTTCATCAAAGCACCTTCCCCCCAATTTGGTCAAATTACATCTCCACTTCACAGAAACGTTTTGGACAATTCCAACATCTGTGCTCTGTACACTTTTACGATCAAGACTGCCTCCTGTGCGGAGAAAACCTGAACGGAGAAACTGGGACGGAGCAGGAAAGCAGACAGACGCACAGCGAGGGAGGCGTTAGTCCCACATGTAGCGTTTGAAAAGCTCTGATGAAATGATTGCTGACATACGAGAAGAACTCATCTGGGAATGTTATTGATTTCACAGCTGGTGTCAGATAACAGCAAAACAAAATGATGCAACGAGATCGTCAGGAAAAGATACTCCATAAAGCATATACTTCTGAACTGAATCATAATCATCAAAATTAAACATTTTATTGATATATACTATATAGAGAGACATTTTCAAAAAGTTATAAACTGCTAAACAAACAACAGTATCCTGGAAATATGGTGTGAAAGAAATGTCCTATCTTAACTTATTAACAACTTTTTCATGATTTAACAGGAAATAACAAACTAATACTCTAACCCCGAAAATCCACCGGACACATGTCTGACACGTCATTAGTCATTTTCTTGGTTTATGTGCTTCTAAATATGCTTCTACGTGTGTAAATAAGCAATGTGGTTAATTTGTTTTGCTTTTGGGGTATTTTATTTTGAAAATCCACCAGATTCTTTATGCTTTTTCTGTGTCTGACTTCCTGTCAGCTCGAGTGTGTCTATGTGTAAATTGACGCTGGCTGCACGTGGAGCCGAGCGGAGACCCACTTCTGAGACACTTCTGAACCTGAGCGCAGCAGAGCTGGTGGGGTTTAAAACATTGACTATAACGGCACGTGCAACACTGCAGACGTTACAGAACATGAACAGCAACATTTACAGCAAGTGACAGCATACATAACTGTCATGTCTGCTTGGTGGAAGTAGGTTCATGTACACTGCCATGATTAGTTGTGTGTATTGGATAGTGTATGTTGCAGTGAACACACAGTGACATACAGTATTAAAAAAACATGCACTGCACAGCTTTAAGGACAGTCAGTTCAGTACAGAAGCTGAACTACTTCCTACTGAACTCCATCACTACGTTGTTAAAGGTGATGCAACGGTGCCCCGTCTTGATCCTGTCTTTCTATAGTGGCTTTTGATCAAATAATCCTCAACTGTGAGCAAAGACCAAGCTGGTCTATGAGCTTAAACTTTGGTTCTCACCTTCAACTTCATCAGCAAGATCGAACACAGGACAGAAATGTCTTAAGTACGAAGGTGTGACAGAATGGCAATGACAAGAATTCAACCATCTATGACGAGGAATTTAGTTCCAAACAATTAGAACGGCTCCACTTTTCTTTTCTAAGGGCACTGGAGTCACACTCAACTGGCCATAAAGACTGCAGTGCCAGCATGTTGTGTATTTGCCTGAGGCAGAAATAACTTGGCCGGGCAGTTCATCCTTCTCCTGATAGCGAGGGCAAAATGTCTGTCCGTCCTCCACATCCCTCTGTGGAGTTCTGATGCTGATGACCTCTCAGGTGAGCCAGACTTAGTCAAAATTTTGTGAAAAGTCAGCATGTGCTCCTTGAATTAAAAATGCATGAGATAAGTGTTTCTACTGCATAGTGCGGTTTTAACGGTCAATGTACAATATGTTCTGATTTTGGAAGGCTTGCTTAGGCTGGAGAGAACAACAGCATCTGTTGCTTCAGTACCCCAAAACCAGGCACCCATATGGTTGAGGAATGAAGACACGCATATTCATGTTTAGAATAAAAGAACTGGCAACTTTAAACCTGCAATAAACTCTCCTTGGTGATGTATCATGTTTCAGATGACAGATGTCCATTCTGTCAGTACTTTCTCTGCACAGGTTGACAGTGTGGTTAGTTGATGCTCTGTCTCTATGAACAGTATATTTAGAGGACGTTCTGCATAAATGCATCTGTGGATGTACAGGTACGGCCAGTCTGACGTTCGCAACTACGCCGTCGTATCCATTACTTTCATAGAACCAGGTCTTTAGTAGATTGGTAGAAACAAACACATTTAATTAACATAACTTCATTTGTTCTAATAAAGTTAACCTAACAACTTTTGTGTAATTGCGATGGTCCAGTGAGAATCTTCTGTTTATTCAGTTCTCTTGACAAACACATTTGCATACTGTGCAATATGTAAGATATGACCAGATTCTTGAAGTAACAGAGGGACCATGGACGTATACAGAGAACTGGGTGTAGTGTTGGATGTGGGGTTCTATCATTCTTATGGAAGCTGATCAGTGACACAGGAAATCAAAGAAGTTCAATTTCCAGGCATGACATTACACAAATCTTCAACATATGCTATCACACTGTGGGGGTCAGAGAGCAAGTGGTCAACCACTAACTCCAAAACAAGCATTTTAAAGGTCGTTGTCTTGCAGGAAGACCTGATAAATCAACATCACGGTGGAGTTATTTTGACAACATTTTGATCCATTTGTTGCAATTAAATGTTTATTTTGGGTTTGTATGCTATGGGTGGGTTCAGTGGGGGATCAACTCAAAAGATTGCATAGTCATATTGTAACTGTTTGGCATTAATGTTATGAGATTGGAAGTTTTGAAAGTATGCTTTACATTTTTGAAGATACAGTGTCTAACTAAACAAGACTGAACAGTGTCATGGCATCAAGGGTGGGAGAAGGTCAGATACTGCCCCTTGTGTTTTTGGAATATGTAGAAATTAGACATTGTTTCTTTAAGATGTATAATTATGTTTGCTTGCATTCATGAGGATGGTGCTCTCTTTAATGCAAGCGCCTGAACACCAGGTGACAATCTGGACTATACCAAGTGAGACTGGAGGGAGGGAGAAAGCGATGGGTTCTTTTTCTTTGTATTCTGTGTCTTTGTTTTCTTGACAGCCCGAACAAGATTAACTCTGACCTGAGTAACATGTTGTAGGCAGAGCTTACATGAAATCCTAATGTTGCATGACAGCTTTAATTGTTTGCTTTGTCTGACCCTTACTAATATCTAGGTGGTTGTGACCATGGGGTACTTAAAGCTGCTGTTCCAGTTTGTCAGGCTTTTGTCTGCTGGGCGGGAATCCATGTTTGCCATAACCTTTACTGTGACTTTGCATCATGTGGAGTATATGATGAAGCAGGAGAATGATGGCAGCAATGAACAGATATCTAGAAGGTTTTGCTGCTTTACTGCTCCTGTAACTGCTGCCTCACATCTGGATAGTCAGGGTTTTATACCTCTACCCAGCAGTGAACGTGACAAGCTTGTCATCATACATTACCTAGTGATTCTGTAGCGCTGACAAAACATTATATAAACATATTAGCAGCTCCCTGTACTGTCCAGGAAAAATATGACACCAAACAAATAAAGAGATAAAGCACGTCGTATGTCGACAATCTTCTTGTTAACTCAGCATCAATATAATGCATAAATATTAAACAACTTGTTCTCATATGACATTGCCTTTTGATATTTTTTCTCATAAATCTTTCTTCTGGATTTCCTGGATCTGCCTCTGTAAAGGCCATGGTCTCTATGCTTCATTCATTTAGCATTCTTTTGAATTTGAGTAACATTAAACAAAAAACCTGATTATGTGTGCCATCATCGCCATAGTTACCTCAGGGTTGTGTTATGAGAGGATAGAGAACCCAATGTTGAACCAATGGGAAACACCTGGACAAAAAGAGATAATTACTGCGGGGGAGAAAGAGTTCAGAGTGACAAGGAGATCGTGGGCTAACAGGAAAAGAGAAGAGGTCACAGAGAGAGAGAGGAAAGAAAAGACTGAAGGCTGAAAATATTTAAGGATTGCATTCACAAAATGAAACTTGTAACAGGGAGATGGAGAACCTATTCGATACATTTTGCATTCACTGCCTGTGAAGCTGTTTTTCAGCCGTGACAGATAGACACCTCCATTCTTCTCCAAGAGCTTGTCCACGGTAAGTAGTTGTAGTTTCTCCTCCAACATCATCAGGCTGTCATTCAACAGAGAAGACCAGAAAAACCAGGATCCAGAAACATGTGGGTGGTGTTTGTAAAACTTTAATTCATTAAAAAGTTTAATTAGTGTTTTTTTGTGTGTGTTTCTGTCAGTTTGATCCATGCCTTAGCTCATCTTTCTTTGTAGAGTACATCAATTTACTAACTGCTGTTACTGACTACTCTGAAATGAGCATTGCACACACTATATTTCAGCTGTTTCTCCACTTTTGATTATTTTGTTTTGATGTTTTTCTACATATGAAATGTGCATCTTATCATCCAGCTATGATCAGCATTTAGAATCTTATTGCTCAATGAAAATATGTTTTGTTCCATAATTTATGTTGGACTGATAGAAGGAGGACAGATAACAATTTGAGTTTGGATTCAAGAGTACACGACGAGCTCTGTGATTTCTCTGAAATGAGTCAGACTGATTGTCACGTCTGTCAGGATTATGTTGATTTCAATCTCTAATAGTAAAATCGCTTTGATCAAGCCAGTGGTTCTCAAACTATTGTAGCCCTGGCAGTACGTGATCTCCCTCGAATGGTACTTTATCAAAATACTAGAAAATCTCAAATTATGACATCATTGGAATGTCCTACACAGTCACATTCATGCACACATCCTTGATAAGTTACAAGCTAAGATGTGACAGTATCTCTCAGCTGAAGAAGAAGATGGACAAACCTGTCTTAAATATGACATGGATTAAAGTTCATGTTAAATTAATGGTTTAAAACGAGAAATATGTGGACGAACAGTGTGAATCAGGAGCACATCTTTTCCACCAAATAAGCTCTAGTTCTTAAACTGGTTCCAACAGTCAACAACAGGTAATCTTCCTCCTGTGTGAACTGACCATATCGAACGTAAAAGTCAAAAGTCTATGCTGCTGTATGTTAACATCTGTCTTGATGGTGGTACTTAGAGAGCCTGATATTTTCTCATCTGGTATGCAGTGTAAAAAATCTGGATTGCACTGGATGAAATAGTGCTCTGTGGAAACATGTACAGTTTTGATACTGATAGAAGGGTGGCAGAGTCGAGGCTCAGAACCACCAGCAAGTGATAGAAGGGTGGCAGAGTCGAGGCTCAGAACCACCAGCAAGTTGTTAGAACCATTTAGAAAAAAACTGTGCTTTCTGGTGCCTAAATGTGTCTCTTACAGTGTTTTAGGTTGAGTTTATGACCTAGTTTAGAAGAGAAAGAGTTGGCGATACCGACGATATGCTACAGTAGTGTCTTGCATGTCAGGATGTCTGTTGGTCAAACGGACGTTTGCTTGGTGTCAAATGCAAAAGAGATACACACACTGAAAACAATGCATCTCTTAATAGCTCAGATATGCGAGGGTCTGCCAACAGGATCATGCATATGGATCGGTGTTCTGTGAAGGCCTCATTCTGCCACCTCGGCTGTTTCTGCTTATGATTTTTTATTCTTTAAAAGTCTCAGATTTTAGCTTTTTTGATAGAGCGACATATTTTTCCATCTTCTCTTCTGGATCTGCGCTTGGAAGAATTCAGCTCCTCGGTCTGGTGCACCATGAGAGTGTGTGACAAACAATTTCAATTTATAAATGCAAATCACATCGCTCTAGTGTGTGTGTGCCACTATGTACATAGCAGCAGTGTGTACTTTTTTTTTCATCAAGTCAGTGTCTGTCTTTCTTGTGTGCGCCTACACACACACACACACACACACACACACACACACACACACACACACACACACACACACACATATTTGTGCACCAATCTGTATAAGGTGTGTGTGACCTGTTTCTCTCTCTCTGGAGGTAAAGAAGAGATGCGATCTGCACTGTTGATGAGTTTAATGATTTAATCCAGCGCAGATACCAGCTCATCCTGCCAGCGCACACGCACGCATACAATGTGGCATTGACATTATGATGAATTGCAGCAATGTGGAAATACAAACAGGCGCAGATGCGTGCGGACACCCACACATTCACTCTCACACCCCATTATCTCAGTCACTGCTGTGTGCACAGACATACGTATGCAACTAGACATATTCTATTGTATTCATACAGGATGTATTCATACAATTATGGACACAGTTTACAAAAACATACATAATGTATATATGAACACCATGATTGTGGTGTGTTTCAATATGGAAATTTTATATGGACCTAAACCTAAACAAAAACATTTCCAGCATAGAATAATACATTTTAAGTACATTTTTAGTACAATATCTGTAAAATAATGCTGCAGTTTGCTCATATTACACATAACCTGTCACTCCTGTAATTGATACACTCATGCTGTCATTTGTTTGCCAAAGCTGAAGCTCAAACCAAACCTGTTACAACTCAACTCATTGTTGAAAAATGGATGTTTTATGAGGCGACATGGCTATGGTTTATTCAGGATTTGGGCACATTTAAGGAAACATCATAGTTTGGGTTAAAATATTAAAATGTAAAAAAAAAACACTGTAAAAACCAATCAGAATCTTCTTGGGTGGTGCTAGGCTGCAGCAATGCTGCCTTTGCAAAGTAGTGTTTAGGTTAGGTTTAGGGTAACTTGCCATTTGCAGCGTGTAGGCTGATGGCTCAGAGGTTGTTGGGGAGGGACCAGGGAGAACAGTAAGGTGTCAGTAGCGAAAGGTGAGGAAGATGATGACATAAATCAATGAAATAAACAAAGAATGGCTGCCTTTATACCAACAGCCTGCTTCCTGCAACTCCAGTGTCTCTGACTGAAATTCAGTTGGGTTTATTTGACATTATGAGGAGGCAGATTGTAAATCACAAGAAGGTCAAGGACGAAAATATTTCCTTTGTGGTCCTTGATGTAAAGAGAGTGAAGATACAGGCGACGAGGTGATGTGTTATCAATGAAAACAGTAAAAACCTAATAGTGCTATCAGACTGGATTCAGCATCAATCTTTCGGACTAACAGCCTTTCACAAGTTGTAAATTCTACTTTCTTATGAAACACATTATTGCCATTAACCTCTGTCATTGTCCCACTCACTGCAGCCAAGCACTGCCCCTCCCTCCCTGCTGCTTGTATTACCTGACCTGAGTGCAAGGTCAACCTACCTCCTCTCTCCGAGAACTCTTCTGACTCTTCATTCTTCAGAGGTTGGCACGGTCAAAACAGTTTGCTATTGGTCAACAACATGGATTTGTGTGTCAAAGTTCACAAAGGTTGAACTAACCAATTGAGTTCATGCAGCCTTTTTTTTAAAGGTCCAGTGCGTAGGATTTAGTGGCAGCTAGCAGCAAAGTTGCAGATTACAACCAGATAAATACTCTCCCACGTCCCATCCTTCCAAGCATGTACTGTAAGAACAACCCTGTTTTGCAAATTCACATAAAAAGCAAAAGGACATATCTAGATCAGTGTTTAAAATGGTGGTTCAACATGGAAAAGGACTCACTCTTACCATATATATATTATATATATATATATTATATATATATATATATATATATATATATATATATTACATTTTAAGACAATGATTAATGATTGTACACTAATGAAAACATAATACTGAATATTGTATACCATTCCTGTGAATAAATACTTGACCCTTAACATTTGGGATATGGAAATGATTTTGCTGGCCTGAGCCTCCGTACAGGAATCATATTTTAAGCAGCCTGGAGTCAAAGATCTAATGTGTTATGTATTGCAGCAGTTGTATGGAGGTCAAAGCTTAAAGTACAGAGTAATGAATCTGAGCAGATTTGGAGCTATAATTTCTGTTCATATTTGTATTCATAATTCTGGAGGGAGAATACATCTTAATTTGGAACAGTCATAAATTTTGATGATTAGGAAGTGGGCAATATTTATTGGATTTATTTTTCCAAATATGCAAAGCTTGTGAAAACATTGCATAAAACAGATCTGTCTTTGCTGTTGTCTATTTTTCCACTCATCTCTTCAGGAAACCCCTCTGGATAAGACAATCTATTCTTTATTAAGCGTCTTCCTCGTGACTTAGCCTTGGATTTATGCTGCTGTGAGCCCAGAAAAGGTTATCCACTCTGCGATAACTCAGTCTTTCCCCAACCCCCCAACCCCAGAGACAATCAAATGACCTTCACCCAGACAGATTGTTTCAGATACATGATCAGCAATGGCCACAATGAGTCACCTCCAGCACAGTGACGAAGATAAGGAAAGGGGCGGGGGATTGTTTAATGACACAGGGAGAAAGGGACGGCAAAAAATTGAAGGAGAAAGGCAAGTATGAGGGATGGAATGATTAAAGGACATAAATATGGGAAGAAAGGAATAGGAAAGAAAAAATGGCATCCCTCTTCCCCATTAAGACTGCTGCATTATTCACCATCATAGAGGGGGAGAAGAATCCTCCCCAGGAAAACCCCCAGTCAATTAATTAGCAACTTCCTACGTGTAAGGGTGGAGGACAGGAACTCCAGCAGAGGTGTGAGTGGAAAGGTGGGAAGGCCTTAGAGAGCATGAAGGGAAGCGAGTGTAAAAAAAATAAAAAATACAAGGCGGAAACGCTGAGTTGGAAGAATGGAAAAAGAAGAGGTGTAATCTCCAGTGGCAAAGAAATGTTAGTTTGCACCTTTTTCGGGAAAACACTTCAACACCACTGTCTCTAACTCTAACAATAGATTGTCCTTATACATTTCTGTTTTTGTGTGGATTAAATGAACAATGACTTGATTTTGTTGTTTTCAGGCATTTGTTTCCCCCTGCTTTCAGTCTTTATGCTAAGCTTGGCTAATTGTTAACCACCTCCGTTTTTAAGGCACAGACATGTCAACGTTCACATCTAACTTTTCTGAGAGAAAACAAATCATTTTGCAAAACCTGAAAAAGCTACACAGTAAACAAGCTTGGTTCCATTTTCCAGTTGGAATTTCACGTTTTCAAAATAAGGACATTTCTGTTATTATTATGATTTTTTTTGTTGTTGTTGACCTACTTACATCACAGGTCCCTTGATTTGTCTTGATTTATTATATGTTGGTACATTTATTTATTTTTTGCACACTGCTCCATGACTGCACTATTTACTACTTGTCATCGGGGTCCTAGTTCAACCTCCTTGATATTGGCAAAAATCCAGGCTTAGTCAGAAAAATATAGATTTTGTAATTTATTGTCCAACCTCCTGAAGTTCAAATGGTGCCAATATTTACAAAAAATAAAATAGAATAAAGTGAATGAAACAAAATACTGTATATAGTTCAAAAAAGAAAGAAGAAGTTCTTCAATAACTCAAAATCACAAGCTGTTACCTCCACTGTAACCAACCACAAGTCAACTAAGCAGACAGCCCCTTTTAGAGTCATAGCCGCTCCCAACTCATTATTATTATCACAAATTAACATTAATACTAGAAAACATATTTATGTGAGTCACATGACCGATAAAAGCATGTGTCAGTTGTCAGCTTTTTGTGACTTGCATATACTGCAGATCTTTTTCAAATGAAACACCATCACTAGCATGTATTATCATTATTATTATTATCATTATAGTAGTAGTATTATCCATCCATTTTTCATAGCCACTTCTCCTTAGCAGGGTCGCCTGGTCACTAGTTCATCACAGGGCTGACACATAGAGACAAACAACCATTCACACCTACAGGAAAATTAGAGTCACCAATTAATCTGTTAAGTGAACATCTTTGGACTGTGGGAGGAAGAGAGAACCCATGCAGACACACAAAGGCCTGGCAGGGGGGTTCAAAGCAGATTATTATTATTATTACCATTATTATTGTCATGGGACATAGTGTGTAGCCCTGTGTTTTAATCATTTTAATAGAGCTCTATGGCACAGACAGATACTCTTTCAGGCAGAAAAATAAACCTTATTGTTTAATGTGTAATATGTTAGAGTGTATATCACTTGACTTATTGTTTAATGAACCACTTTTTTCACATGAACGCCTGCGTACAGGAATTGAAGCAGAGCAAAAAGAAAAGAAGCTTTTATGGGGGAAGAAATGCTGCTAAAGGTGGAACTAAAAGAAGTCTGGTCGTGGATCAGAAGAACAGGTTCCAAGTGAAAAATCAGAGCAGGTGAAAGAGAACATCCAGAAGACGGATGAAAGACATGGATGGAAGATGGAGGAGAGTTTCAGAGAAATCCCCTTTAGCCCGAGGTGCCATATATTTCCACAAATGCTATGTCAGCATGGTGGCACATCAGCTGCGACAAGTGCCAGTGATTAATGAGATGGTGAATGACTGCTCCGATGTCGTTTAACGAGTAGCTGTATTTTCTGACAAAGACCGCTTTGCGGTGCATTCCGGAGGCGGGTTGGATTCTCTGTGCTCAGATGTAGGCGCCCCGCACCTCCAGCTAACACAATCACCCCTACTAGCAGCGTTATTTATGTACTTCATGGATGAGAAATATTTCATGACAATCTGTGTCGTAGATCAAGGGTTGTGGATACAGGCATGCAGCAGCAGAAGACCACTGCGAGCCTTTCTAACATCCAGGTATACCATAATCTTTATCTTTACAGCAGATTTTTAGCTCTCTGTGTCTGTACAAGCTCCACAGGAGAAACAAAGGGAGGTAATAACACAAACTGTCCAAACCTATTAAGGCTTTATTGTGTGTCTGACAGTCACAAGTTGTCTGAATCCACGAGTAAAAGCTCTAGCTTTCTCGGGCCGAATGCAGCATGACCTATTCAAGCAAAGACTTTCTATAAGCACGGCCGGGGTACAGCATTCAGCACGTCACTTCTTCTTAAGAATAACACAGACAACAGCCCAACTAAACACTGAAATATTCAGCAGACAGATCAGGAGGTGGTACTACTGTCGAGGTCCTCCATGCCGTGTGAGAGTAATCAGCACCGCAGAGAGCGGAGACTTCAGCAAGTGTTTCCTTCTCAAGGACACAAAGAATGGTTTGGAATGGTTCATAGCACCTCTGTCATCGGTCAGTGACCATGCTGTCTTTGTTCCAGTATTCATTGTGTGCTGTCTCTCCCATTGAGGTGTAGAAACAGTCATTGTACTCGAGATGGATTGACCACCTTTTGAAGGTCTCTTCTCTGAATCAACCACATTTCTACTCAGTCTTGTCTCAGTCTAAGACAAAGAGCATTTTGAGCGGTCAAGACCACAACTGCAGGAATATCATTGTCTGATTTATTTGTTCACATCATTAATGTGATTGGAGGTCAAATTTCCTGTTTCATCCATCCATTTTCCCACGTATCCAGGATCAGGTGTCACCCCTCAACGGCCACCATACACACACAAGTGAATGCAGGAGACCGAGAAGAAGCTGTGGCTGTCTTGAAGGAGATGTCAGGCTTTCCAAACCACAAAGAGAACATCTGCAAAAAAGAAGAAAAGACACAACTCTGTGTCAATACTGCAATGCAACTTTTAATGAGACATCTGGGACCACATTGAACTTCTATAAACACTTAGAAAGGAAGCATTTTAAAGACTAAGCTGGCTAACGTTAGCGGTCTGCATTTGTACTATAACTCTGTGATTCTATGATTTGCTACATATGGGCAACCTATGTCTGGTCTTGGTCTTGTCTCTGTCTTGATACACTCTTGGTCATGACTTGGTCTTGGTTTAGGTGGTCTTGACTACAACACTGACAGGGGGTGACCCTCAGCAGTGAGAGGGTTCACACACCAAATGCTGATATCAATATGAATTCTCTGTATGAGCTATGAAGCACCTTTTCTTCTGTCGTGCTGTCTTCAATAGTTCCCACAGTTTGACTTAGATTTGGGGAATAGATGAAAAGCTACAAATCAGCATTAAACCTGCAGCTCTGGGAATAAATTCAGTCAATGTACCCACCATCACCAGAAATCTTTTCACATGCACAACTAAATTGAGAATTTTAGTACACCGTCATGAACACCTGCCCTGCACCCATTGTCAAGTAACACTCTGCATATTGTGCAGGCCTCGAGCTTAATCATAACTACTTAGACTTTTTATGAGCCGGAGCAAAGCTCCAGATCCTGACGCAGATCCATTCTGGCAAGTTCAAAGTCAAGTAAAAGAAGAAGAAAAGTGCAGAGGCGATTGGGACTCAGCCATCCAGGCTCTTAGATTTTTTTACTCAGTGCTCGAAAAGCTTAGAACAGCAAAAACCAGTATGATCTTTGACATCTGAAACATCTCTACAGACCAGCTTTTATATAATTAATTCTGTATTTTATTTTGATTGGATTTGCCTTAATTTATATGTCTATTATTAACACACACTATTTTTTTTATTATGTTTTTTATTATTTATCATTATGTTTTTCTTCAGAAGGTTTGGACTATAAAAAAACATCTTTTGTGCATTGTAGCAGAGGAAAGTAATGTAAAGCAGACACTTCATGGCTACGTGTTCAAAGGTGGCTGTCAAACAGTTGTATATTTGTTTGTAAAAAAAAGCACATTTTCTATTTTTGATACGGTTTTGGTATGAGAAATATATAAAAAAGATACGATATCACATTCCACAGAAAGGATTATGACAGCCATGAGCTTTTAAAACTGCACCACATATATACAATATGATGTAGGTTTACTTAGGTTCTAAAATAAACCTACTGCTTTCATTTTTGAGTTATTAAAATAAAAATAAATAGATATTCATCTTTTAATTAATGTCTGTTTTCTGACTTCTTGTGTGTTTCTTTTTGTTGTGCTATCAGAAATGATTGTGATTTCTTCAGTAGTAAAACAGAAAACATCTTCATATATAAGGTTATGAAGCTAAGACATGGGTCATGGAAAGATTATGGTCATGGTTCAAAAAAACAACAACAAATCTATTCAGTATCTGTACTGGATATTTGAAATATATCATACAATCTTCTATTTTCAAAATTTTAATCTCATTACTGAAATAAATAAATCCATCAAGATTACCACTGCTGTAGATGAGTTATTAAAATCCTAATAATAATATCTAATGATACAAAAGCACTGCTGAGCTTTGCTTGTGGTGTTGGAGTCGCCTGAAGGATAAAGCACTAAGCTGTGGAGTTATTGCTGCACCCTGCTCTGACCGCGGAGCTCTGGGTTAGGTAGGTATATGAGTATTATTCCCTCTATACCACTTATGAGGCTCTGACAAAGCCACTGAACCCGGAGGTGCTCCAGTGGAGTTGTGCATGGCTAATAATAAAGTCGTGGTTGTGCTGGGAATTTTCCAAGTATGAGGAAGAGTCCTTCGAACTGTGAGAAAAATAGTTTTCCACTGTAGGAAAACAAAATCTAGCTGTAATGTATTTCATTTCTTAAAATATGTGAATTTTGATGGGCAAATTTGCATTGTTGTCCATTCAGAAACCATCTTAATTATACTGACTTTTGACAGACCAATAAAAAAGAGGCTATCTTAACTTGCTGTAGTATTGCAGATCGCAACCAACTGAATAATCCTTGCCTCATCGGCAAGGAGGGCCGTCCTCATGCAAAAGCCACAAACATCCTGTGCTGCCGTATCATTCTAAGTTAACAAAAACACAACAAGATTGGATGCTAATAAAAACATTTATGAATATTATATTCCATTTATGCCAATATATCCCATTCAATCTTGGACCTTTAATCGTCCTTTATCCATCTATAAACTGCTTTACAAAAGTGGTTTGCAGACTTATGATACAGGAGTCTCAAACACAGAAAGAAAGAACCATTGCACAATTGTTAGCTTTCCTGCATTTTTCAGCTACAGTAGTTTAACACGTTTGTTTGTTTGAGTACGGTATGCATGTTGCATGTACAAGGCGAGTTTGCAGTTAGCTTTCTCCAGCTGTAGTCCCCTACATCACCTAGCTAGCTAGTGCCAACTATTTTGCGAGGATATGTGGAAAATCCATAGACTGTATCAAACATGGATGTCATGACATGTTTACTTCTGCTGTGACATTTTATCATGGAAACTGATTTGTTCTGTAGCCAGCCTCAAGTGGACGTTTGAGGAACTGCAGTTTTTGACACTTCCGTGTTGATTTCACGGAGGTTGCTGCTTGGGCTGCTTAAATCTGTAGCTAATAACTCATATGTGCTGTATGTGTGTGTGTTTTTGTTTTTTTAGTTTTTTCTCCTCTGGTGATTCTGTAACCCCCCCTCCCCCGTCCTTGCTGTCACCCCTCTGAATGGAACAGCCATTGAGTGGGCCCACTGCCAATTAAAAAGGACGGACTGACAGATTGGAGTGTGGCGTAAAATGGATGGACGCGCTGACAGACGACTGCTCTGGATGTGATTCATGGTCCGTATGCGAGTGCGTCTATGTGTGTGTGTGTCAGTGTGAGGAGGAGAGGTGACAAGTCTTTCATTCAGGGACTGCACAACTGCTCGTAACCTACGAAGAACAGACAGAGAGGACAATCGGTGCTCAGGGAGTATGACACAGAGGTATGTTTTATCAAGTTAAAAATCCTCCCTGCACGTACTGTATGTGCTACCTGTAAGTCCCACTCTCATAAGGACATTGCTCAGTGCTTCTATTCTCCCTGCAGGTACAGTGATGTGATGTTAGAGCATCAGTGAAGCTCAGGGGCCACAAAGATGCTAACGCTGCACAGGGTTCCCTCCATCGCCCCACACACAGCTGGTTGACTTCTATCATCTACCTCCTCTTTTTCTTTCTGCTCCCTGGCTCTGCTTGCTCTGTCTCTGTGGAATAAAAGCCCTTTTCATGTGGGTGAGTGCTAGAAGAAACCCAGAAGGGTATCTCTAGCTTTCACTCTCCTTCTCTCCTGCACAACTTTACATCCAGTCCTTCAGGGAGTTGCTACGTACGTACTTCATCTGCAGATTCATAAAACATGCTCTGCATCGTCCTGAAGTGCAAGCACTGCTGCGTGTTCATACGCCTCCTGCATCAATTATTCACACTGTGCATTTCCACGGTTATTTCTAAATAACAACCCAGAAACAAAACCAAGCAAGAAAGGACACACACTGCACATTTTGATAGACCACATCAAATCAGATGTTTAACTGCTGATTACAGGATAAGAAAAATAGAAAAATATTATCCTTAGCGGAAAGGTTCAACCATTGCGCAGTACACTTGAAAGACAATGAGAAAATTACATTTCTATAAACCCTGTGTTTGTTTGTGCTCTGTGGGATTTTTGATAGCTCTCCATTTTATTAGTTTAGATATTATATATATATATAGATATATATATATATATATATATATATATATAATATTATATAATATAATATATATATATAAATATTATATAGATATATAATATATATAGCTGAACAACTATGTAACGAGGGAAGTTTTAGGCCTCAAGAAAACACACAGTTCTACGGGCTAGCTGTAAAGCTTGTCTAATAAATATTTTTAGCTTAAAGGTCCAGTGTGTAAGATTTAGGAGTATAGTATATATATAGACAGGAACTGGATATAAAATTAATTAGCATGTTTTCATTAAAGTATAATCACCTGAAAATAAGAATCGTTGCATTTCCGTTGTCTTAAAATGAGCCCAGAGCAGACAGTGATCTAAATATGGCCTTTTGCTTTTATGTGAATTTAGCAACTAGAGTTATTCCTACATCCTTAGAAGGAGAGGATGGGACGTGAGAGAGAATTTATTTAGATGCAATCTGCAACTACGTTGTTCGGTGCCACTAAACACACACTAGACCTTTAACAACTATTTCCAGGCGGTCTGAGTAAATCGCTATGTTTGATGCTGGTCACTTTTTAGGATCTGAAAAGTCCCTAAATATAGCAGGAAATTGCTATCAAAGTCAAAATGCCCAGATATTGCTCTCAGCTCTACGGAGAATCTCAGCAACTTTTACTTAAAAACTTGTTGTTCTGCCCCCATGTGGCCAAAAATAAACAATTAATGCAAGTTTAAGTTCAGTGCTGGAATCAAGACGCATTCAAGTTCAAAAACGTGTCCTCTAAACTATTAGTCAGCAGTAGTTTATTGATCTGACTAGTAGTTGTATGCAGCTTCTTTTGTGGGTTCCCAGATATGGTCAGTGAGCAAGGGTCCGGAGTGTTAGCAAATTATTGTCGAGCATATTCAAAAGAATATGTGTCTAAGAATAGATAGTTGATAAAATAGTTCAACCATGGTTGGTAAAAAGAATTTCAGGAGACAGAGTGAAGACGTATTAAATCAGAATTTTAGGGATGTTGTCGTGACACTCAACATCAACATTGCCATGGTTACTGAGACTCGGGTGCGTTTTTTAAAAATGGTGGTGAATACATTCAACTTATCACATAACATCAGAGCGTGTTCAAATCCAGATCTGAATGGCAGATGAACCTTGAGTGGATCAGTCCTGTCAAAACAAGTACAAGAGTATTTTCAGTCGCCTGTGATTGACTGTCCGACCTGAAACAACAGCAGGGAACTACAGTGTCCGAGCAGCACAAGGGCAGAGGACGAAGAATGGAATCGCTCATTCACGACACCCCAGAGTGTACTGTTATTAGACTGTACTGTATTTAGAGTCACGATGTGATAGATTCACAAGTTGACATTTTTCTGAGGTTATAAGCAGAAGACACAAAGTCATGGAGTAAGGTGTCCCGCACTTTTCCTTTTCATACACACATTATTTCTCGCAGATTTAGATCTCGGCACAGATTTTGTATCAAACCTGGCACCATCATTGTGACGTTAAGATTTTGGGATTGTGCGCTGCACTCACTGCACTCTAATGTGCCAAGAAATGTGTAGTCACAGCGCTCTGCATCCTTTAGGAATGGTCTTACAATTCTCTTGCAGTGGAGGTTAAACAAACATGGTACAACTTGTTAGTCAGCTTTACAGTTGTTACATGGTGATTTTCTTTATTTGATAGAGCCAAGCTAGCTGCACCCATGCCTCCAGTCTTTATGCTAATCTGGGGTTAAAAACATCCACACTCAGCACTCTAACACAAAGATATGAAATCAGTCACAAATGAGTCCGAAAAAATGCCTTAAAAGATGTTTGTTGGTTCTGGAACATTGGACGGAGACGAAGTTTAAGCTAAGCTAACTGGCTGTAGTTTCATATTCTCCACTATCCATTAAAATGGGATCAATCAAATACCTTGGTACGTTGGATTTGTTGGGTTTTTATGGTTGTACATGGTAGACTATTGATGATTACTTAAGTCTAGGAGAGCAGGTTGTGAAGGCTGGATAATGACACCCAATTTGAGTTCTGTGGGCTTACTTATGAACAGTGGAGGACTCATTAGAGTCTATTTAGTGCGGAACAGTGAAGTACAAGCAGTCACATTAACAAGCAGATGAGAAAGTTTTGTTCTTTCTGGAGAACGAATGGCCTGAGAGGCTGCTAAATTTAGCTACAACTGAATGAAGAAGTCTATCTCTGAAGATGAATGGTCATTAGAGAAGAAGCTGAAGTGAGTAAGAGCACGAATCCCGTGACAAAAGGTCTGTTTTTGTTCTCGACATAATTAGGTGGAGTTTGTGTCTGTCTGCATGACGGTAATAACTGTGTCAATCAACCTATAAAGAAACTGCAACACCTGCTATGCGCACCATGCAGAGCTCGATCAGATGGCTTCAGCAGATTTAGATGTGCTGCCATGCAGGAAGGAGGGGTGCATTCATTAACTGTCACAATTCCCCAAAGCTATTGATAGAACGGAGACAGAAATAGAATCGTAAAATCTCGTTGTGTGCAGGTATTTTTGGAATACGAATGACACTTTGCTGATGTTCCTGTGCAGACTGCGAGCTATTTTCAGCAAGGCGGATGCCTGTGTATTTGATTTCATGTTAGATTCGGTTGTTTATGCGTCACATGCAATGAATCAGCAATTAATCGTTAGCTGACATTTATAATTCAGCGAGACAGGTAATGAGACCATAATAATATTCTGTATTGTTAGAGTCCTGGCACATTATCTACACTGTAAAAAGAGGTAAAATTATGGAAAATAACAAAAAACAACCAAACTGTGTCATAACGTATGTGTACCAAACTGAGAAACAACTGTTTTTTTAAGTTTTGTGCCAACAATGACAAATTTCTGTCATTTTTACATATTTTCATAATAATTATACAGCATTTTTCTGCTTTCCTAAATACATACATGTCTATTTATAATGACAATAATTCTGTTATTAAATGTGTCATAGAAATATATTGTTTATAGAAATATATTGAAGGTGTTTTGACCTTGACTGGAAAATACTTTTTGACATTAATTAAAATTATGATATTTTATTTCAGAATAATAATAATAATAATAATAATAATACCTCTGTCATATTTTTCTGTTAAATATTAGGCAACATTCAGTCAGTCAGTTGGGTTAGCTTAGTACAAATACTGAAAAAAAGTTTTAACTGGCTGTGTCTTCACACTCAGCACAAATAATAAATGCGTCCCCCAAATGCCAGGTGCCTCATTTTTCCATACTC
Organism: Larimichthys crocea; assembly: GCF_000972845.2. Taxonomy (NCBI): domain Eukaryota; kingdom Metazoa; phylum Chordata; class Actinopteri; family Sciaenidae; genus Larimichthys; species Larimichthys crocea. The sequence continues at coordinate 23,792,263 of NC_040021.1, forward strand.
CTGTATCTCATAATATCAAAGCAAGCGGTCACACAGATTTAGATCCCAGTACAGATTTCGTATCAAACCTGGCACCATCATTGTGACGTTAAGACTAGACTAAGGGATTGTGCGCCAACAGTCACTGCACTCCACTGTGCTGCTGTTCGCCAAAGAATATGTAGTCACTGCGCTCTGCTCCCAACTACAACTTTCTTTCTGTGGAGGTTAAACAAACAAGACTCAACTTAGTTAATCAGCTTTACGGTTGTTGCTTGCTGTATTTTAATTTTTTTTTACTTTATTTGACAGAGCCAAACTAGCTGCCTCCAGTCTTTATGCTGGTCTAGGCTAAAAACATACACACTCCAGCTCCATTCTTGACACAAAGATATGAAATTAAGAAGGGTTTTCATTTTTGAGAGAAGGGAAGTAAGTGTACTGAAATTAGTCACAAATGGCTCTGAAAGATACCTAAAGATGCTTGTTGGTTCTGGAGCTTTTCACATTTCACTGCTACCAATCAAATGTAGGTTGTAAGCACTTTATCTCTCCTCTGTTTAAGTTTGCCCCCAACTGATAAAGCCCTGGACCACTCATTTTAGGATATGGTAATGATAAATAAAAGTGATTTCAACTTTTCAGCCTTGTGAACTCACACACTACACAGGGACATAAATGCCAGAGTGAACTTTGATGATCAGATTTATGGACTAATTCCACCTCCAAATGTCAAACTGGACATATTCACTCTTCCCTGTGTGGTCTGTACACAGCTGCACCATCTCAACTGAAGTGTCTGTAATTTTTGCTGAACTATGACCTTTGAATGTGTCCCCAGTTTAATTTATGTAAAAAAAGAACCCAAATTAGAGCCTAACGCTAGCGTCCTCTGGAACTTTCTACGTGTTTTGTGGGTCTTATCATGCAGCCAGCACCATCAACATCATTTCAGGTATTCTCTACAAGATCAGATTTGAGTTAGGAAAGGTTACAAACTGACCAGATTCCATCTTCGGCATGAACGAAAACAGCACTGGGGGGCAGCGAAGATTTAATATGCAGATTTGTGAGCTATTCAACGCTGAATAGACTCATTAGTTCACAGGTAGTGAGGGAAGCCCTGTTCACAACTCAAAATGAAATCAATTGACTTAATTAAATTACTTAAGTATTAAATAAAGCGTGTCTGTATTTTTACACTTGAAAATGTTTTTTGGTTTTGGCTGTGATTATGTTTTTTTTTATTATGACAAGTGTTGTGTATTTTAGAGTTTATTCTGTCACGTCTTACATTCATTTCAGTTTTTCATTTGAATAATGTGAGATATCAGGAGCGACTCAGACTCTGACAAATGAAAGAGAGGGAGCAAATCAGCTGATCGCATTCACGATAAATTTATATTCACTTCAATTCAACACAATTCATGACAGCCAGATTCAATTTTCCAAAATCCAAAGATTAAAAATGACTTTATTACAATTTATTACATACTGCCACCTCTCAGTTTGAGTGAATTGGAACAGCTGACATTGTCCAAGACACAGTTTCTCAAATACTATACTAATACAATCCCCTCTCTCATAAAACATTAAAACGAGTTTGTTCTGTTTTTCTGTTTCCTGTTTTTAATTTGGTTAGGGTATACATACATATATATACAATTCCTTGATCCAAAGCACGGATAGACTGGAGGTCTGCCTAAAGAAGCCCTGTAAGTATTTGAACTCAATCCACTGAGATAACACTTGTCAGTGTGTGTTCTCACGGACTGTTGGAATTTTTTGTTCTGTTAACTGTGGGAGGTGTGGGACTTGTTTATTGCTTGTTGTGTTTGATGTGTTAATTTCAGAGAGTGTGTTTTTGCCTGTTATTCTTACATATTTTGTTGGATTGAACAGTTCTGTGACTGCTGAAGTCTTGGGTGATTTTTCTGTGGCGACTCTGTAGATTGCTGCTGGTTGTGATTTGACCTGTTCTCAGTCCCGGCCCTAACCAATTTGGCGCCCTAGACGAGACTTAAGGTGTAATTATTTATTATTATTATATTGTAAATAAGAAAAACTGAGAGCAGGTACAGTCTAATCAGTCAGAGAAGAGGGGCTTAGGAAATTATTATTGTTAATATCATTATTTAATAGGCTTTGCTATTCAGTTAAATTAACATGGGCTTATTTTTTGATATCAAGAAATAATAGTATCAACTAGTTTTACAATAAGAAAAGTGAAAGTTACTTCACTTACTGCCTACAATCAGGATTAGTCTATGGATGCTGCTCATGTCTTTGAACTAAGGATTTCTCTTCTGCCTGTAGATGCACCACTGTGTCCATATGTTCCCTCAGCCTTTGTTCAGCCATCATAGCTGAATCTGTATTTAGATCTACTCTTTCCTTTTTGCATCAGTTAACTTCATCTGTCTATGCTTTCTTTCATTGGGGGTCTCACACTGTTTTATGCTAAGATCTGCTATGACCTCCTAAATGTCTAGTGATTGGCGAGTTTATAGCCTTGGTTCAAATGCTACAATCTGAGTTAACTTGTCTCTACGGTTGACTGTCTTTTGTTGGGTTTATACAACAGCCTAAGGCACTTGTATTCTCTGAGATCACTGTATTCCCATGGTTGAATTCTAAAATTTAGGCAGCGCTGGAGGTTTTAAGAGTTTTTTTGAAAGTTTGACTCAATGTTTTCTAAGGCAGCATTCAAACACAACAAATGTGAACTTTGTAAAATTTAGAACTACTTAAAAAATCTATACTTACTTGTGGTTGTTCTTAACACAACAGTCTTGATATTCTTTACATCTCTTCAATTCTTCTTTATTCTTCCTATAATGATGTCCTGTCCTGGCAGCAAGATCCTCAGTCCTTCCTCTGAAGATGGTAGTCTCTCCTCTGATGGTGAGTGTGCAGTAATGTGTTTTTGGGCTAGAACATGTCCTTAAGTACCCTTGTGGGGATGGTCAGGGGTGGGGTTGTGATGCATGATGGTCTGTAGCTTCCAAGTGTTTAATTTGAGTCCATGTTATAACATGAATGAGAACAATGGGGTTTTGTTTTTTAGATGGCCTCATTAAAATAACAGTCCAGCAGAGACTGAACATGCATAATTCTGAGTTCTTTACCTCTGAATAGACTCATTAGCACTCACTCACAGGTAGAGGGGGAAGTTGCACTCGTATAGTTCACACTGCGTTTTCAGTATCATTGTAGAAAACTGTCTGACCTTTGACCTTACAAATATTTTAACTTTTAACTTTAAAATTGTACATATTGATAATTTAGTCGATATAATAAATACATTAAGTATGTTAAAGAAGCAAATCAGAGCAGCTGATCATATTCTTTCATACCTGTGTACAGTGTTTCTTTGAATATGGTTTTAATATTGTGGTAATATTGTGAAAAAATAACCATAGTTGATTCTATATATTTTTTTCTGTTTCACATTTCTCCATATACTGAAGACAAATGTGTGTTTGCAGGTTGGGTCACTGCTGGAAAGCTGCCATGTTCTCTGCTGAAACTGCAGCCAGTTTCTGTGTAAACAGAAATTCATACAGGATGACAGTATTTTAGAAGTGTCTGACAAGAATCCAGTGTGCAGACACCTACAATAAAATGAATTTACATAGTGAATGTAAACCTTTGTAATATTCAGCCTTTTCTGAAAAATCTGAATGTACTACTACTAAATTACAAACATTTCATCATCAGTTAGTTTCCAACATAGATTAGTTTTTTTTCACTCAGATATTTAATATATATAGATATTTTTGCATCCTTCTGCAGCTAGACAATTGTGATTCCACCAGAAGTGTCTTGGCGTGTTTCAGAAGCATCCCTGAAGTGTGTCTCTGTTCTGTTCCGCTGGTCTATTTTTGATGGATGAAAAAGGAAAGGACCAAAGAAAAAAAATATGCATTTTATTATTTTTTTTATTATCTTAAACAATCCTTTAGTCTGCAAACCTGTGGAAATGCTTAAAAGTTATCCTTCAGGCAAGACATGAAGCCCTAATATAAACCTCCAATATAAAAACAAAATAAATGTGTAAATTATTAAACAGTGCCAACAACATTAAAACCCCTGCGTGTTCCAGCCAATGTAATGTTCATGTGACCTGACTAGGAAGCGTAATACAGAGATACAGATAGTGGATGAGCGACTCCCAATGAGCTTTCTGCACTTCATTTCAAGTCTGTGGTTCTCAGTCGCCAGCGTCTTAGATGAGACGTGAACGTCTTAATGGATCTAAGTCCGGTCACGTAACGCTGTTACACAGGAGTCTCAGTGTGAGAGGAAAAGCACAAAAACCTCATGAAAACATGATAATTTGCAGCCAAGCGTGAAGTTCAGTGATGGGAGTCAGCACCTCCAATTATGAGGCCATGGTTCTCTCTCTCTTTTTTTTTTTTTTCAAGCTTAATTTTTAATAGAGACAGCTGAAGAGTGGAATGACATGTGGAAAGGGCCACAAGTCGGATTCGATTCCTGGCCCGCCGCGGCAAGGACTGAACCTTCGTACATGGGGCGGCTGCTCTACCAACTGAGCTAAACAACATCCAGATCAGGCCATGGTTCTCTGCCGGCAAATGGTGGTATGCTCCCTCCAGGTTGGGAGCGAGTTGTTGCCCTAAGTATTGCAGTCGCTGTACCAGAATGTTGTAGGGAAAGGGGGCACTGAGCCAGAAGGCAAAGTTCTTAATTTTCCAGTCTATCTAGGTTCCAACTAGGGATGCACTGAAGTGAAAAATTTCGGCCGAAACCGAAACCGAATAAAAATTAAATGGTTGGCCGAATACCGAAACCGAAACCGAATAATCTGGCCAGATCACCGCGCACCTTGTTTCATTGCATTAATTGCGTCACGCCACTATTTGGCCACTTCACCGAAAGCTGAAATGCACTTTTGTGCCATTTTCGGTGGCCGAATTTTCGGTGCATCCCTAGTTCCAACCATCACATGGACATGGCTTTGGGTAGTGACCAAAAAAATGACATTGCAGATTCAAGTGGCCGAAATGAGCTTCCTTCCCGGCGTGGCCAGTCTGACAGTGTAAGGGGCTCGGACATCTTGAGGGAGCTCAGAGTAGAGCTGCTGCTCATTATCGTCTAAAGGAGTCAGCTGAAGTGGTTCGGGCATCTGATTAGGATGCCTCCTGGGCGCCTTCTTTTGGAGGTGATCCAAGACAAGTCCAACTGGGAGGAGACTCCAGAGCAGACCCTGAACCCACTGGATGAACTATATGGCCCATCTAGCCTGGGAACAACTCGCGATCCCCCAGGAGGAGCTGGAATGAGTTGCTGCAGTGAAGGACATCTGGAGGTCCCCATTAAACCTGCTGCCACCACAACCCGACCCCGAATAAGCAAAAGGAGAATGGATGAATGGATAAATCAGTTAAAATACATTAAGAACAAGCAAATGACTCCATGAAGCTTTGTTCAGTTGCTCAATAGTATAACCTTTCAAAACTGTGACGTTTGTGCTATCCTGCAGCCATTTAGATAGCAAGCTACTTAGCTAAAGTGAAAATGCTTTACCCAACAGTGAACAAGAAACATCAATCTGTATTTGTTCATGTATACTCTGACAAAAGTTATTTTGTTGTCTCCACAGTTTTCCAGTTAGCTAAGCTGTGTCCTGAAGGGGAAAATTGAGGTTAAACACTGCTAACAGGGAAATGATTTTAGCTTCTAGGGGATGCCATGTGTTGCTGTGACTTCATCCATAGATGCATGGATGAAAAACTGTCTTCATTTGTGCCTGCATATGCATCTGTCAGTGTGTTTCTGTACATAAAATTGTCGAGCATCCTTGTGTAAACACTGTCTTGTATGCAGTGTGTGTGTGTGTGTGAGTCTTTGTGGAGGTGCTGATGAATGGCTCTGATTAGCACTGAGGACACTGGAGCCTTCAGAGCGCCCTGCAGGATTACAGGACATCGCCAGCATTTGCCAGTCAGGCAGAAAATCACTTTCATAAAGTGACACAGACCCTACACACACACACATGCGTACACACATTCACGCATACACACTCAAAGACACACAAGCCGACACACATATAGAAGCATACCTCATTTGAATGACTAAAGCCAACAAAAAACAAAAAAACACATGCTAATCTTAGCTGGAAATGTGCTGCACAAACATACAGACATACAAAGATTTGTACACTACAGATGTGTGTACCTGTGCTTTATTGGTGGGTATCAACCACTGCTTTATTTTTTGCACTGGTACTTCTGTGGTGCAGTTGGATAAAACTTTCAGAGTTTGACAAACCTGCAATCATTTTGAGCTTCTGGGGCCAATCTGACAAGAACACTAACATCTGTCAGAGCAAACCTGTTCACTGTTGTGAAGATGCCTGTCCTCCTAGCTCCTGCTAGCCTCAGGACTCCCAGGACTTACTCTTGGCACAGCCTCGTCGCCCGTCACCGGGGTGCCCATTCCTGCGGTCTCTCCCTGCTATTTCCTCTACCAGATCGGGCCCATCTGCCCGTCCTCCCGAGATCTTTCCGTCCCGGTGTGATCGGTTCTGTGGGGCTTTGGCTGATTTACTCCGCTGGCCACCACCACATCGGGCTGACAACCTTGTCTCTTTACCCGCCGCTGTACTCCACCTCCGACTTCCACTCACTCAACAACCATCTGCACCCAGACTGCATTGACATCCTCAGAGAAACTGGTCTACTTCGCCGCCCTCCGAAACAGAGGCTCTGCTCGTATGTTCAACTACAACTTTTCAACTCCTGACTCTAGCCCATCCATCTGGTCCTGCTCATTACATCATCACAAGAAATTACATGTGCACCTATAAAATCTCCGCCCCCTTCCTCAGTCCTCACATCCTATCATGAAGCCTTCCACCTGAAACTGTCTCTGCTCAACACCCGCTCACTTAACAATAAAAGTCTAATTCTGAATGAATTCATAACTGACAATTACCTGGATTTCCTCTGTATCACTGAAACCTGGAACAAACCTCTGGACTACTTTTCTCTCAACCATACCACACCCACCGGATACACCTATATGGACAAACCCTGACCTGACGGGCGGGGAGGTGCGGTAGCAGCATTTTACAGAAAGGACATTAAAACATCCACCATCTCCATCCCTGCTGCTCACTCCTTTTAACATTTCACTTTCAAACTCTCTGGTCCCACTCCTCTGGTCACTGCTATCAAACCCCTCCTTTCTCTCTGACTTTTCTGACTTTCTCACCCAGTAATCTTCCATCTCACCTTCCGTTGTTCTTCTGGGATATTTCAACATCCACATCGACACTGACAGCAAATCTGCCACTGAATTTCTGGAACTGCTACACTTCTTCAACTTCACTTAACATGTCAACTTTCCTACCCACAGCCATGGTCACATCCTGGACCTGGTCTGCTCCACTGGTCTCACCATACATCACCTCTCCTTCTTCAACATCTCCGACCACATTGACATCCCAATTCCCACCACTAAGGATAAACAGATGATATCTTTCAGAAACCTCAAATCCATCTCCCATTCAGCCCCTTCTGCCTCTCTTGCAAGTAAAATACTTGCAAGAAAAATCCTAAAAAACAAACAAACAATAGAGCTGGGAACTTGTTCTTCAGTCCACTCATTCTTGGGATACTTGAGCCTTGTCTGGTGAAGGCACAGCCTCTCTGTATCACTAACAGCTGTGTCACCTGATTTAATACATAAACACTAACATTGGGTGAAAATCACCCGACGTTAGTGTTCTAGAGTTAAACATGCATGTTCCTGTATGCATTAGACTTTCCACGAACATTTCATCATTGGTTTGTCCCCAACCAACATTTGTTTGTTTTTAGAACATATCTTTATATTTTGGCATTCCTGTGCAGCTAACGCCAGAATCCCACCGGCCATGGCAGATCACGGTCGTTCTACACAATGATTGTTATTCCACCAGTGCCCTGTCTAGTTTTGATGGATGAAAAAGTTCAGTGTGCTTTTTTCACTGGAAGTATCTGAAGCTTTCCAGAGAAGAAAGTGATGTTTTTTGATATCATAATTGATCCTTCAGCCTGCAAAGCTATGGAAATGATGCCCGTCTTAAAAGTTCTCCATTAGGCAACACATGAAACCGAGACACTATCTTCTAATGTAAAAGCAAAATTAACGTATAAATTAATAAACAGTGGCAACAACATTAAGACATTAAGCAGCACAGAGCAGATTTAGATGGCTAGAAGTCAGACACAGAAACAGCATAAAGAATCATAATAAGAAAACTATATAAATTGATCTGTGCAGACTTCCGACTGTAAAAACAGACAAAACTCAAACTATTCAACTCAGTAGCCTACTTTCTCATGGTAGAAGCACATAAACTGAGGAAAAATGCCTAGATCAAAGCAGGTTAAACAAAGTCTGGCGGACAAAATGTTCCAAATGAAACCCTCCCAGTGGAGTATTAAGCTACATAGAGAACAGTGTCATGGCTGCAAAGTCACACTTCATTTTCCCCTTGGTTTGGCATGGATCCAGAGTCATGAGTCAGTCATCAGTAACAACATCCATCATCAGTAAAAATGTGTTCTGGTTTACTGCAGAATACTGTCATAATAACATCAGGTTACCAGGAGCATCCTTCTCTCCGCTGACCAAAGACTCTGGTTTCTAAAGGAGGCACTTGGCAGCCAATCAGAGGCTAAATGGAATGTGGTCACTGTGTGGCCTTTAATTAAGTCCTTCCAGAGGGGAGGATTTACTGTCCTGAAATGAGAAAAGAATGAGTACACAGTATTTTTTCAGCCACTTAGAGCAGTAATCCATAAAGCATTTATGTTACCGCAAACTGAGCATACAGATGAGGCTTCATGCATAAGTCGATGCACACAAAAACTATATCATATCAAAGTAATTTACAGCGGCATGAAAATGAACGGCTGAATTTGAGACCTTCTCTCAAAGGGTAAAGCATTAACATTTAATATAATGCCACTTTTGGAATGTCCTGACTCTCCACGGTGCCGCATGAGCCACTCGGGTTGGACCAGATGGCCGTGCCAACCATAAGCTCTTTGATACTGATTCTTTGTGTCGAGATAAAGGCATTTTGTAAAGGCTACTCCAGCCCAGCCAATAGTGTGCCACAATGCAATGTTGTTTATCTCATGTCCTCAGCAGTGGAGGCCGTTCTGAAGAATGAGTTTGTGGAACACTGAGCAGCTTGAATTTCTAATGATTTATTCAAGGAAAGTGCACAGACATGAAATCTGCAATGTTCTCTGTGCAGGTCTAGTGAGCAGAGGCCGGAGCTTTGTCATTTAAATCTGGAAATTTCATCCAAACAGCTCCTGACAATCAAAGGAAACAAATAAGAACAAATAACGTTGCTGCATCTTTTGCTCGGGAGGCCTGTTTGGCAGGCTGTTGAATGAGCTTTTACTCATGCCAAGAAATTATTCAGGTGCAGAGGTAGTGACTGTACATGCCCTACTTTTTATGCTGCTTCTCCACTGCCGTTGCTCCAACAATACGAGGTGCTGCTCGGAAAACCGGGCTCTGTGATGACAGGATTAAGGTCTGGGTCAACAACAATGACATCGGTCTCAATAACAGTTATGTAATGAGATCCTGGTTTGGGGGGATTCTTCACTGGCTTCTTTTGTGTACAGACTGGTAAGTGACTTTAGTGGTGATTAACCCTGTACACCCATGAGTATACAAATGGTATTTACAGTGTAACGAGCACGAGTTAATCCTAATCCTGAGCTATAATTGATTTTCCAGTGATGAGATGTTCTCTAGAACATGTGACACCAGTACTAGGTTTAATCCATGGCTGTGAAACTGGTTTCCAAGCCCATTGTTTTTGCACAAATTAAAGTTTTCATGGTAGATACACAGGACAAAAACATACTTTACCCAGTGCTGGATTACCAATTTAGCAGAGCAAGCAATTGAACTGTCCTAGACCAAAGTCAGTTATTGCGTGACAAATACTCTTTGCTTAACTTCTACAAATACAAATTTCTTTGGTAATTTGCATCAATGAATCAAACTTGGACCGTTTAGGAACTAATTTGGCCTCTACTTCTTTGAATTTGACCTTTTCTTTTCAAAACTATCTCTCAGAAGGCCTTTAATTTCATGCCAGTTCAAGGTTAAATAGCTGGGTTGCTACTTTAATACCTTTAATATTATGCTTTCTTGGCAATATCTTTTATAATAAAACTAGGACAGTGGAATATTCCGTCTTAGTAATATTGGTTGGTTCCTGGCATCCTGGCAAAATCCATTGGATCAATTTTTTGTCCCAGAGCCTCAGGGTTTTGACACCAATGAAATTCAGCCTGTGACCTTCACCTGAAGACCGAGCCCTCACCAGGACCATTGTGTCTTGGTTCTGGGTGGACATGTGATGGAACCTGAGCTATTCACTCACACAGGCATTCATAAAATGTAAAACTCAGTGATTCATAAAATACAATGTGGATGCTCGGTCAGTCTTAGCAACATCTAGAGTTCAACACACAGCAGTCACATTGTTGCACTGACACTGAAAAATTGGATAGGAGTATATCCTGAAGACTAACAGAAACTGTTAGGCACTCGCAAGTTCTAAAAATGCATTTAACATCAATTAATGACCTCTATCAACCATGTAGATTCTGACTCTTGTCTGTTAAAAACAAAGGCTGAAGTATCAAGACACACCTTGGCCATGGTCTACAGATTACTCTGAGAGTGCTCTCATATTTTCTTGATGTGGGAACCACTCAGATACAGCAACAAGCTGACCCAGGTGGTCCATCAGACCAGCAGGATCATTGGAAATAACTCCAGAACCTACACAACCAGTCCATAGACAAAAAGGCAACCCAGGTCAATAATGACCCACCCACCCTTTTTCTCATCCTTCCAGCTGTTGCCATCTAGCAGGACACCCAAGGTCCCACAGTCCATGAGCACTGCTGCTGCTGAGAGCTGCCCTTTACTGTGTGTTTAACAGTGTTGCCAGAATGCCACAAGGCAAATTTCCATTTCATGTATGTTACATGGGATTAATAAAAAGTCACCCAAATGCATAAAGCAGACACAGGAAACTGGGTGCTGGAGCAAAAAAAGCTTTATTCTATTATTATAATATATAATCGGGAAGAGAGTCTGTCGTCTGAGCAGGGAGCTGAGCAGGCTGAGCCAGAGGATGATGTTGAGGGAGGTGGGGAGAAGTAGGTGAAGTATGAGCAATCCAGAGAGAGTTCAGGTGAAGCAGGAGTGGAACAGAGGCAAGAGGCAGCACAGACAAGACCAAAGGTTAGTGACAAAGCTAAACAAATAGGCAGGAATCAAAAAAGTTTGGACAAGACTGACTGGGTGGCTGAGTCTACACTTGCAGTGTGCTGGAGTTGAACCTGGGTATTTAAAGCAGAGTTCATTAACTATGATCACAGCTTGTCACCTGACACCTACACACCTGACTCAACTCCTACTCAGTTTCTAATCTTATCTTATGTTTCTGTAACCCCAACAAGTCAACTACCTTAACTAGATGAGAATATACAGTACGTCACATGAAACCTGTCCACGACTGTTTTGGAAGGCACTGGTAAATAAAGGACAGAAAAAGAAATGAAAAGATTGGACAAATTATTTATTTTCCAATTCAGTTTGGAGGACTTAGTCCTGAAGGTGAAAGAAACGTGCTATCAGCCGGTGTAGAGGAACAAAAATCACAATTCATCCATTGTATAAAAACCATGGTAATTTGAAGGCTGCGCTGCTTGGCTGCAGTGCACTCCATTCTGCCACTGCTGGTCGGATCAAGGCCACTGATGATGAGTCAGGCTGAAATGCAAAAGAAAGTTCTCAATATTACTGAAGCTTTTGTTCTGTAATGCCACCAACACTGAAGTGACTCAAGGTCAAATCTGGTCATTTATTAGAAGACACAATATGTCTGCCCATCTGAACCGTTGCCATCATTCAGTTATCATCCATCCATCAGGTCAGCAGGGTTAGCACGGCGTTCCTCAGCAACGCGTTCCAGCTCCCACCAGGAGATCACGAGGCGTTCCCAGACCAGATGGGCTGTATAATCCCTACAGTGTTTCTGGATCTGCCCCGGGGTCTCCTCCTATTTAGACGTGCCCAGATCACCTCCAAAAGAAGTCTACAAAAGGGTATCATGACCAGACAACTGAACCACCTCAGCTGGCTCCTTTTGGCAGACATCCAAGTACCTAAACCTATCTCAAAGGCTGAGGCAAGCCAAACCAGAGGGGTAACTCATTTCAGTCTTTGAGATCTCATTCTTTGTGTCTCTACCCGAAGCTCCTGACCTCAGGTGACGGTTTGTAGAGCACAGATGGATGGAAAAATCAGAAGCTATCTCTTCTGGCTCAGGCCCCTTTTCCCCACAACAGTCCGGTACACTGTCTACAATACTGCAGACGCCGCACCAATCATCCATTTTCCCATCACTTGTGAACAAGGCCCTGATATACTTGAACTCCTTCATTTGGGGCAGCGACTCGCTCCCAACCCAACAATTATCATGTCCTATAACATTCACACACTGCTGATATTTAGCCATGCAGCGTTCATGCATCTGCTCTATTCATTTAGTGACTGCTTGAATGGCAGCGTCTACTTTAAACAATATACTTGATTAACAGGAGTGGTAATGACTGGGGTTTTAGATGTGTGTGTGTGTTTAGCCACTTAAACAGACATGTAAAAGAAAGAAAAGAAAAAACCTGGGATATGTGTGTGTGTGTGTGTGTGTGTGTGTGTGTGTTGCCTGGTCTTGTCACATCACCCTGCCTGGCCTGTATAAACCTCTCAGCATGAAGCACGACACAAGGTGGGTTTTCCCCATTCATGAAGCAGCCAACACTGACTCATCCCAGTGTGTGTGTGTGTGTGTGTGTGAGTGTGTGTGTGTGTGTGTGTGTGTGTGCTGTTTCTTTCTTTTTTCTTTTTTCTTTTTTGGTCAGTCAGCCACCTGCAGGAGCAATTTTACAACTCTCATGTTGCCTGTTGCCTCCACTGTTCCTAAAATAACCAGGCACCGGCACCCCTCCTCTCCATCCCCCCCTCCTCCTCCTTTCAACCCCGCCACATGGTTACAGTTAAGTACATAAATCAGGCGCCACCGCTGGTGTGAGGGCTGTGGAGGCAGACAGGAGGAGGAGACGCACACACACACACACACACACACGCACACACACACGCACACACACACATGCACCTCACGCCGCCGCGGCTCGTCGCTGCTACTGCAGCCGGTGCAGCGAAGGAGACTCGCAGCTTCTTCTTCTTCATCTTCTCCTTCTTTTTCTCCATCACACGGAGGCGGAATGGCTTGAGAGCAGACAACACGGACTCGGCTCTATCGGCTCGTGCACGATGATTTTCTGACTTGTCTGCTGTGTGTGTGTGTGTGTGTGAGTGTGTGTGAGTGTGTGTGAGTGTGTGTGTGTGTGTCTGTCCGTCTTGCCGCGAATTGCTGCAGTGCTGTTTTTTTTCCAGGTGTTGTGGTGTGTGTGTGTGGTGTGTGTGTGTGTGTGTGGTGTGTGTGTGTGTGTGTGTGAGTGTGTGCATGGTGGTGGTGTTGTAGCCTGGTGTAATTCTCTTACGAATTGGACTAAGCCGGGGAACGGAGTCTGATGTCACATGTGCTTCATCGGAGGAGACGGGGCATCTGCAAGCTGGATTTTGTGGAGGATGCTGCGGCAAGTGATACACAGAGGGCTCAAGGCTTCGTTCTACTGGCTGGGCTTATTCGTTAGCAGGCACCCCGTTTTCTTCCTCACCGTCCCCGCGGTCCTCACCATCATTTTCGGATCTACCGTGCTCAGCCGATTCAAGCCGGAGACGGACCTGGAGGTGCTGGTCGCCCCTACTCACAGCCTCGCCAAGATCGAGAGGAGTCTCGCCAACAGCCTGTTTCCAATCGACCAGTCGAAGCACAAGCTGTACTCGGATTTGCACACTCCGGGTAGATATGGCAGGCTGATCCTGTTGGCCAAGTCCGGCGGGAACATCCTGGAGTTGGCCGATCAGGTCCTGCAGGTTCACAAGCAGGTGTTGGATTTGCGCGTCAATTACAAGGGGTTCAATTACACGTTCGCGCACCTCTGCGTCTTGAGCCACAGGGACAAGCGCTGCCTCCTGGATGATATCATCACCATCTTCGAAGACATCAGGCAGGCTGTGCTTTCCAACAGCACTTTCCATAAGGTTCCCGTGAGCTACCCAAACACAACATTAAAGGTGAGATTTTTTTTTATTTATTTATTTTTTTTACTGCATGTCAACCGGGCCTCCCCCCCTCCTCCCCTCACACACACACACACACAGAAAATCTCTCCATCAGGGTGACAGTGCAGCAGCAGTCAGCATGTGAGTAGCAGGCTGGCCCTCGGAGCTTGCTATAATTTCTGAATGAACAGCAGCGGGTTTGTATCCGCTCAGGCTGTGATGTGGAGCTGCAGAGTCCCTCCATCTATCAGCCGGGGAGAGAGAGAGAGAAGAGAGAAGAGAGAGGGAACCCTCTGTTCTCCTCCGGAACAAGCACAAGACAGCCGGCTTTGCAGTTTTTTACCCTCCCTTGTGCTGGTGCAGGTGAATTGATTGGCTGCATGTAGCCACACACATACACACACACAGACAGGGATATCCTGCCTTTTTTTTTTTTTTTTTGATGCAGTGTTTCCCCTCTCTCTCCCTCTCTCTCTCTCTCTCTATCCCAGCTGCACATGCAGCATGACATGGCTCCAGCAGTAGCTATAATAGACTCCCAGGTATCCTGCTTCTCTGTTGCTCAGCAGGATCTGACTGCACACATGCAGCCGTATCATTCACACACTTACATACACAAGCTTTTTTTTATTTTTTACGCAGCAGTAACACACAACCAAACATGTCAGGATGCTGCATGTAGACAATACAGGTGCACATCCAGTAGATCCATGGATGCATCAAGTGCAGCTCTGTAGTTGGAGCCTGGCGCCCTTTTTTTATCTCATCAGGCTTTTACAACAAAAAACAAAAAGCTGTTGCACACATGCATGCTTGCATGATGTGAGCGTTTATTGAAGGTTTTCATCGCTCTCCGTTGCACGGCCTTGAGCCTTGTTCACGTTACAGTGCAGGTTTGATATTACATGGACATACGCGCATGTTAAGTCACTAAAACAGGCAGCTTATTCAACACCAGGCTTTATGATGTACACACCACTGTACCCTCCCACACACACTCGCACATATGACATATTCAGTGTATAACAGGCGGGTTGTAACTTCCATTGGCACAGCGGTGGGAGCCAATCCGAGCAGCATCAGTGTCTGAGTGGAGTAGTGAGGCCATTCATCGTCCTGCTGCAGGCTGTTTGGCTCCTGATATTCAGGTCCAGGTCCACAGTGTGTGTTCTTGTTTCGGATGACAAGTGGGAGTCAGATATTGGCTGTAAATCTTTGCAATTTTTCGTCTGTTTATACAATTTTAAAGCATTACATCACTTTGTGAATGTAGCAGACCTTCACATATCATCAGTGCATGCGTCTTTAAAGGCTGAGGTTGAGAAAATTCAACCTCTTAAGGCAAATAAACCCTTACAAAATATGCAGTGTCACACATTTTATACAAGCCTCTTATGTCACAGACCTGCAGACATTTTGACTTGTCAAAGGTCCACTACGTGTCCCAGTAAGCTCATCCAGTGAGCCAGCATGTGAAACACCAGAGTGGGAAACGGCCATCATCAGTGTCATCAAACACGACCAGTGCTCTTCTTCTGTTATAACGTGTCAAAATATGCACGGTGAAAAAGTTTTATTGCTTCACTGTCATAATACTCCAAAGCTGCACAATTGTCTGCTCCTGTAGGAATGATCAGCATAAAGTTTAATGTGAAGACAAAACAGAACCACGCAATTAGAGTGAGTCACTTCAGTGTCTTCTCACACAATGACTCGACAGCCACTTAGCAGAGTTTACTACATTCTGCATGGAGCACATTCAGACTGTATGCACTAATATCTGGTAATGGGTTAGTTCGTTAAACCGGTGCTGCTGCCCTGACAGAGTTACAATACAGTTTTGTGTCTGTGGTGTGTGGAGTCTTTGAGGTTACATAAGAAGTAGCTCCAGTAGTTGAGAAGTGTTGTGAAGCCTGTGATTTATCTTGTGTATTATGACATTGTTATTGGAACAGCAAGTTGCTGTTGAGTTTTTCAGATTTCATTGTTCCGTCGAGTCATTTTTCAAACAAAGCTAATATGCCAAACATTTGATGGTTCCAGCTTCTCCAGTGAGCGTTTGCTGCTCCTTCTTGCCTTGCATTATAATGAACTGAATATCTTTGATGGAGGGGGGTGGAAGACCTTGGACAATGAAAAGAGCGATAGCAGCTTTGTCTGTTTTTTATGTTGAAATGATTAATAGAGAAAATAATCAGCTTATCGACTGAAAAGATGAAAATAACCACAATGGGTGCAACGATTGATCTGATGTTTTTTTTTTTTTACTAATGATTGATCATTTGGTCCAAAAATGTCAGAAAATACTGAAAAATATCCATCACAGTTTCTTCAAGCCTGAGGGGACGTCTTTAAATTCTATCTACAACACCCAAAACAGTCCAAGACCCAAAATATTTGTATTAAAGTGATGGAAAACCCTGAAACCCAGAAATGCAAATGAAATGCTAGAACCAGTTAACATTTTCAATTCAGTTTTATTATATGGCAACAAGTCATAACAGAAGTTATCTCATGAGACAGGTCTAGACCATACTCTTTATGATATTAATTACAGAGACCCAACAATTCCAACCATGAGCAAACACTTGGTGACAGTGGCGAGGAAAAACGTCCTTTTCACAGTCAGAAACCTTGAACAGAACCAGTGTGAGAGTGAGTTTTTGAGTATTGAGCTGGTTGATTATTCTCAAATATTAGTATAATAAGTAATAATATAAGTGATCATAAGCACTACAAGTGAGTTTTATTGTTATTTGGGTGAACTTACCCTTTAAATCCTACACACTGGTCCTTTAGAGGTGTACTTGAATGAAAGTCCCTCGCCTCACCACAAAGGAGGAACTATGGCCGTGAAATGTATGAAAAATACAAAAGTCCCTATCGGCAGTGTTAAGGTTATCCGGGCTACTGTAGAAACATAGCGGTTCAACATGGCAGACTCCATAGAAGATATTCTCTAAATACAGTCCTCTAAATGTTACACACTGGACCTTAAGTCTTGATGTATGTACATGCTGGCATGTGCCGGACGTGCTGTACACAGCAAGCATGTATGTACTCAAGCACACTCATACTATCATTAGCTGCTCTCCAACATGAATTACACTTCTGTTCCTGAAGGTTGACGTGACCTCCTTCCTCTCCTGCTCCTCCTCGCTGTGTATCGGGCGCTGTGCACCCTCCATCTTCCCCGAATCCTTCTCCTCTCCGTCTGCCCGTTTGACGAGCTGTCTGGGCTAATTCATTTGCCCGGCTTCTTATGCCTCATCCTCTGCTTTGATGTCACGACCGCGGGTTTATTTCTGTGCTTGTTATACAGACGTATGTCTTCATAAAAAGTGCTACTTTTTGCTGAGCTGAACTTTAGCTCTGTTCCCAGGAGAAAATGCTTAAAATATATGTTCTTTGTTTTCCTCTCTCTGCTGTATTTCTTTCAGTTGTATAATCGTTTTAAACTGTCAGTTATTACGAAAATAAAAATACATCAAGCGAAATATACAGCAAATGGGGCTGTATTAAATCTGGACTGTATCTAATATGAAAATTAATATTGATTGAAACATTTTCAAGAACAAATTTGCAGCACTCTTTGGAAATATAAGAATTACCTGCCAGCTCTTGCATTGCACTTCATCCTGCATTCATGCCACCAGCAACCACATCGCCCCGCTAATGTCCGATGGTTAATTAGAGCTTGTTGATTGCTGGTTGAAGTGCCAAAGTTGTTACAGCAACAGATTGGACATATGGCAACGCTGCTATGTGATTATCTGCTGATAGCCAATAGGGCCCAAATATTTGAGTCAGTCAGGGCACAGCTTGTCTCAGGTCACGCTAATATGGACTTATGTTTTCCAGCCCAAATGTTATAGATCAGCATTTTGTAGCTCTTTGGAAGCTCAGATCAACCGTGGTTCAGCATATTAGTTTCTGTTAAATTTTCTTGACCGTTAACCTTATACAGCTGATAGAGTTTCAAAAACCAATGAACACATATTGAATAAGAAACTTGAAGGTTACTAGCCATGTTAGCAGTGTGGCTCACTAACAATATCAAGAATGGATGGCTCTGGCTGCCGCCATGTTGGCCATACTGCTTCTTCCTGGCTACTCTAAAAACTGGCAAGGACGTGGATCATTAGCGGACCTAAAGTGGGCTGAATGATGCATGAGGGCTTTAAAACGGGGAAATTAGCTATAGAAACAAAAACAGTTTTTTGTACCAGGCTGTAAACATGTTTAATTCTGCTGTGAAGTTGGACATTTTAACATGGAGGCTTATGGAGACTGACTCGTCCTGTAGCCATCCTCAAGTGGAAATTTGAGGAACTGCAGTTTTTGGCACTTCTGCATTGGCTTCACTTCCCCACCACAGGGGTTGCCACTTGATGTGGCTCCAGATATGACAGCACTGGTCAGCTTTTTGGCCCACCGCTTTTGTCCAAACTGATGGATTGCCGTGAAATTTGGCATACATTCGAGTCGACACATTTACTCGATTTAAATCAATGTGGTGTTCAGCCGGTTAGATTTTCACTTTCTCTACCACTTTGGAACATTTAAAATATTAAAGTTTGCAGGTATTTGGTCATAGATTAATCAGTCTCAG
This sequence comes from Larimichthys crocea, assembly GCF_000972845.2. Lineage (NCBI taxonomy): Eukaryota > Metazoa > Chordata > Actinopteri > Sciaenidae > Larimichthys > Larimichthys crocea. Next base: position 23,811,104 of record NC_040021.1, read on the forward strand.
CTGTACTGTGTAGACCAAGTAGTAACCTCCAAGGCTAAAACATGAAGTGCCAAAAACTGCAATTCCCATCACCATAAGCCCCCATATTAAACAGCAGAAACACTTTTGGTCTCTATAGCCAATTTCCACATGTACTAAGGCTGATTTTTGAAAAAGAACTCCCCCCTTTTAAATTGTATTGAGTTATGCATAATTAATGATGTAATAGGTACTTTGATTGAAACACCCAACAGACCCACCTCAAATCCACCCATGCTCAATGTCTTTTGCAGAAGCCTACGGTCCAAAGACATGCAGGTCTATAGGTTAATTGGTGACTCAAGCACCCACATGACCCTGATAAGAATAAGTGGATATGGAAAATGGATGGATGGATGATAAAATGGCTGAATATATAGAAAAAGTACATCACCACATGTCTGGTCCTAGTTCAACATTAACTGACAATCAAAATTCCTTCCTGCTGATTAATTTATTAATCAAATCAATGGAAATGTTTATAACATTATGTCTGCAGATGATATGATTTAGCATAACAAGTTTAACATTAATGAGATCATGTGATCACATGGTTGTCATCAACATTGTGATTTGTGTCTTTAAGATTTTTATGTCCTAATTGTTTCCTGTTTAATATCTCAAGATAATGAGGTAATTAATGTGTCATCTTATCATAATAAGAGACTCTATAAAAGAATACCTTTGGCAGCTTTGAGCTTCCGTAGTTAAAAACCTCTGACAGTCTAAATGGATTTCTATAAAACAGCAGAGGTGTGCTCTTTCTGCATTACATTACTCTAACACTAATAATATTGTGTTTGACAAGATCAAGCTTCTTGTTACCTTCATGAGAGGACAGTGAAATGGAGTGCTGGATTGAATTAAGTTATTGTGCAGTTTGGGTTGTATGCTGCGTGGCAATGTCAAGCTAAGGTCAACGTTTGTTTTACACCCCCCCATTCTCTTTAATAAATCATAAAATTGGAGGCGAGCGAGGCAGAGGCCAGGAAGCAGCAAAAACAGCTGATATGCAGAAGGAGGTCTGCGAGCGTTTAAACGCTGCAGGAGAGGAGCTGTGATTGGAGATGGGAGAGTGGACAAAGCTGATGGGGTTAGCTATATGTCTGTCAATAATTGGCGTGCCCTAGGGTGTATTTGGGTACATGGCAATAAAAAAACAATACAATCAGTACAATCCTCAGATGTCTCTTGAAAATGCATTAAAGCGCTTAATCAAGTATTTCAGAATAAAATTAATTGTTTTAATGTTTACACTTTACTTGAGTCTTTAAGTTGGACAACAGAATTGTAAAATGAAGAAACAATATGTTTCGAGCATGATCATACCGTGTCCTGCTTTAATTATGTAGCTTATAGTGCAGGTAACTTCTATTTCCCCATGAAATTTATGACTGAAAGGAGTTCAGATGGAGCTTTAAGTATACAGAATTCACCCTTTTCCTTTCTGACAAAGGTTTTTGGTCATTGTAGTTGCTCCTCTTGCCCATACTTGCAACAAAGGAACCCCTTCTACAGCAATTTCAATGTAAGCCTAAGTAATGCTGGACTAAATCCACAGTTCCCATCTTATTAAATTCAGCATAAATTAATATGGTGCTTCAGCAGTCCAAGTTAGACAAAGCAAGAGGGTCGTTTTCAAAGTTACAGTATTTTTTAGGACCAGATTTCCACTTTGTGTTACTGTAATAAAAAAACCTGTACACTCACTGAAGCACAGAGGCAGAATTTCATCATAAGACTTTTTTGAAGTAGCTACGTCTACAGCATACTGCTGAAACCTCATATAAGCCTCAGCCAAATTTTGAGATGAAGTTTTGCACAGACAGCACTGTGTGTTTTCTCCCCTCTCAATTAGCTGCCAGTATAAACAACGAATGATTATGGCAACCAATTACTTGAATAGATGTAAATCCATCTTTAGTCTAGTATGTGTTGTCCACCAAAAACACTGGATCCTCCATTTCCCATAATGCAAGTTCATATAATCTTTTCCAATGACAGTATAAAGACTGGACAGCATTTGTATGACATCTCCCATAGGTTTCCGAAGCACCATTCTATAAAAGTTCACCCTCAGCACAGTTGTCATGAACGAGGAAATTAGCTATAGAGACCAAAACTGTTTTTTTGTACCAGGCTGCAAACATGTTTATTTCTGCTGTAAGGTTGGACATTTGAACATGGGGACTTAAGCCAGTCTCAAGTTTCACGTTAGAGGAACTGTAGTTTTTGGCACTTCCACATTGGCTTCACTTCCCCACCACAGGGGTTGCCACTTGGTGTGGCTCTAGAGATGACAGTGCTGGTCAGCTGGTTGGACCTCTTTTGTCCAAACTCATGGATTGCCATAGAGCTATAGAGACCAACAGGGACATTTTAATACAGGCCCTTATGGAGACTGAAATATTATGTAGCAAGTCAAACCTCCACATCGTCTCGATCTCCTCCTCCAGAGCAACAGAAGACATTTCGCTTCGACATGAAATTGTTGGAGTGCTCCTTTAACCAAAATGTATCAGTCAGGTTGTCTTAGAAATAAAATATAATAACATTTTTGAACTAAATGCTTCCACTGATTAAATATGTTCATCAAACCTTCCTTCAGGCACGCACACACACACACACTGAGAACTATATTTTCTCTTTGCTAAAGGGTGCCAAAAACAAGAATAGAAAACAAAGCTTGTGCATTTCCAAAAACCTCGACTGGACAGACATTTTGCAAGTGATGTAGAAGTGTTTCTTTGATTACATCTCATTATTATCTATGTCAGAGCATTAAAGACCTGCATGTTTCAGCACAGCACAGTCGTGACAAGTTTATAGATAAGTTGTGATTCATTTTAAGTGCTTTAGTGAATTTGGAAAGTCAGTGTGGTGGACTGATTTGAGCTTTGTGCAATTACACAAGTGAAATTGGAGCTAAAGCTTTCTGGGTTCCTTTAGCAATTACTGACTGATTACATTACATAAACACACTTGTACACTGTCATGAAATGCCAAATTTGAAGCATGGAGTGGGAGTGTTTTGAGAGTAATAATATAGCACAAAAATAATGTGAGATCTGGCCTAATGAATTGATATATTCGAGGTAGCCAGTCATAAAAATGTTTGACTCTGATAGAAAACCTAGCTGTTGACGGGTGATTGTTATTAATTATGTGATTTCAAGGTACTGTGGCCACCAACACTTATCAATGTGTTGTCCACATAATGTCACAGCAGAATAACTCATCCACTTTTTTTCCCCTCGGGCAGTAAATTGTTTACAGAAATTGCACCAAACAATCAGGGGGATTTATTTATCTAGAAGCGAGAGATTTATATCAAATCCCCCGCTGTGAAGCAGCATATTGCGGCTGTTTGATTGTGCAGGATTATTGTGTTCATAACAAGATAAATCATATCTACAATAAGCTGCAAATTAAAGTTGACATTGTTTTGGTTTCAACAAACCAGTGTCATGCAGGAGCTCAAATTCACATCACAAATGTTGTGTGGGTGTGCCTCACTTTCTTGATTAAATGAACTGGGGGAAATATTTATTATGTCTGTTTTAAGATATTGTTCACAATTAGACCTGGTGATTAAGCATAGAGTTTTGATATATGTGCAAGACTGCATTAATATATATCATATTCAAGAAATGTTCTGTATGTATCCTAAGCCCAGCACCATTATCCTTGAATGCTGGAGTGCAAAATTAAGATAAAACTAATCTTTAACTCTGAACCTCAAACTGTCACTGTGTATCATTCTCAAATCATGAACAGTTTCTTTTTTTCCCCATTGGAGTCTCTGAAGAGGTGCCACTTTTTTAGCTTAGTCGTTATATAGCATCATAACTTCCTGGTTAGTTAGTCAAAACTTATACAAAAGATATAATTCTCAGATAAACTCTTTTGCAGATAGGCAGTTGATTAGCTGTTAAACTTTACACACTGCTCTTTAACCTAGGTAACCATTTATTAGCTATTTATTCAAAAGTAGCTAAAACAGAGACTTAGCTAATGGCTCAGTAATCACAGAAAATCCAATTAAACTACCAAAGGTGTGGTGATGCCAAACTACGGTAAAAGACAGGGTTATGTAATAGGGTTGTGAACAATAAACCGATGCGACCAGCATTATAGAGTCATGGATCGTTTATCGCGAGACTTAGATTCAGTTGGTGGCTTCACACACTTTCGGGACAATCCACCGGGCCCGTTTGCAGCGCATTGCGTGAGCATGGCATATTTAATCCGTCCTGCACGCGACTTCTCACACACTTTCGGGAAAATCCACCGGGCCCGTTCGCAGCGCATTGCGTGAGCGTGGCATATTTAATCCGTCCTGCACGCGACTTCAAACCCAATCGGGAGCATTTCAGAAGCAAGCGTTTAGCCTGCCAGACTTTGTTTACTTGCTCAGATTTAACTATTTTCCCAGTGTATGTTCTTCTAAACATGCTTCAACATGTGTAAATATGCTACGTAGTTAATTAGTTTCGCTTTTGTCTGTTTTTACGACCGGCAGTTTGCAGAAGGTATTTTATTTTGAACAAATGCTGCTGATTTAGCCAGAATTTTTTTGGTCCAAAAATAAATACATGTGACTTTGTTGTTGTTCTTTTTTAAAAATTTTATTTTTGCCAGTGCCATAAAGCCACAATGCTTGGGGATATGTAGTCATAAAGCCACAATGCTTGGGGATATGTAGTCTTTTACATATTTGAAAAAAAAATATTGTACTGTACTGTAAGATAGTCACTTTCAAATCAAATCGTATTGTTCTTACACTGTATCGATTCGTATCGAAACGGTCTGTAATAAAAGTATATCGTTTTTTAATCGCACCGTAACCTGTGTATATAGATGCGTATCGAATCGTTTATCACAGCGAGATGTGCAACCTTATTATGTAATAAAGAATAACCACTATAAATGCGACTATGTTTAGATATGTTAAGCTAACAATTGAAATGATTTCCGCTGTATAAGTACGTATGTTGCGTTTCAGCCTGGGCGCCCTGAAGTCTGTCAGCCATTTTAGCTACTATGTGACTTGTGTGAGTTAGCATTAGCGGAGAGTTTGAGCAAACATTGATTTTGGTTGTCCTGCTAAGAGCACAGTTACAAGTTGTACGTATAACAGGCTTTGTTGTTTTTCATATTGCCGATGGCCCACAGCAACCAGTCAACTACAAATACATTTTCGGCAAAAACCAGATAGTCGCCCTGTTACTAAGGGACACTGCACCATCAACAGCCAAATAAATATGACTAAAAATAAGGACTTTTATTAGTATAGCAATTCAACGACTTTTGGTTCTTGATTGGCAAGTGCTTGTTTCCTTCGTTGGTTGGGTTGGTTTGATTTAGGCATGAGATTGGTAAGAATATCAGGGTTGGTAATCCAATTGCCATCCTATAGGACAATAAATATTGTTTACAGGCAATAATATATACTAAAACATGCTATCAGAGCTTCCAAAAAGCTGCTTGACACATTCTGGAAAACACAAATTTCCTAACTGTCATTAGCCTAACATGCTAACTGAGGAAAAGTATGTTAGCACTACCAGCCCTGAAAAGATATAGGCTTAGTTCACAGGTACTGAACCATTCAAAGAAGGAACAAAATGAACTTATAGACTGAAGGTTATCAGAAAGCACCTTGACAAGGTCATGTTGAGGTGGTTAGTTAGGTCTACATTGCTTCAGTCAGTGACAACAAATCTTTGTATTGAACCAAATCAAATGATGATAAGTACAGGTAATAGTGCTATCAATGTATAGATGCTGATAAGTAGTTATCCTTAATAATATGAGGCTTTGAAACATCCCTACAGAGACCTTTGTGTGACCCACAATAGCTAAATATACATGAAATTCTATTGTTTCAGTTTGTGTCAGACTTTAGCAGACATCCTTCGGTCACCGTCTTCTTTTTTACTACTGCCCACAGAGTGCCTCAAAATATGAAATACTGTAGCTTGTCGCATAATGTACATCTACAGTGCCACCTTGGCAACATTCAGAGCTTAAGTATGGGAAAGTTTGTGCCAGCAATAACCCCATATTGCTATAGTTCTGTATTTCTTCTTGACAGACTGACAGAACCATTTTTATGGTCCCAGCTGCCTCCGTGAACTCTTTGCTGCTCTGCACAATTCTTCTTGCACAATTACATTATCTCCAAACTCTTGTCACTGTAATGTCTTGCATGTGCAATATAATAAAATTAATTTAGTCATTACAATGGCGCACCCCATCAACCTTCACAGCCGTGTCTGCCCACAGCTGTAAGGTGAGTTCAAGTTAAATGGTAAATCAACACTGAAGCAAATAGAGATCCCCAATGACAGGCGGCAAAGACAGTGTTTGCGGTCTGCTGTCAAGGGCAGCGCAACTGGTCAAGACACTGGAGTGTTTCCAGAAGTATTGGAAATAGACTGAATGGTATATTAAATTGTATTCTTTGTTAGGGCTAATGTTTGATATCTCTAAATTTCCTACAGGATGGTCGTGTGTCCTTTATCGGCCACCAGCTGGGCGGTGTGTCCTTCTCGCCCAACAGCCGTGATCAGCAGGTCAAATTCGCCCGTGCCGTCCAGATCACCTACTACCTCCGCAACCACGGACCCGTGGTGCAGGATGCCATCGCCGAGCGCTGGGAGAACGAGTTCTGTGCCCTGGTCAGCCGGCTGTCCACAGCCGAGGCACCACACGCATCTGACCAGCTACACATCCAGTCACTCACCTCTTTCAGCCTGTGGCGGGACTTCCACCAGACGGGTGTACTGGCCAAGGGGGAGGTGTTGGTCAGCTTGGTGCTGGTGCTCCTGGCCGCCACCATCTCCAGCTCCATGCGGGACTGCCTGAGGGGGAAGCCGTTCCTGGGCCTCCTGGGGGTGCTGACCATCTGCATCGCCAATGTGACCGCCGCAGGGATCTTCTTTATATCAGACGGGAAGTTCAACTCTACACTGCTGGGGATTCCGTTCTTTGCCATGGGTGAGTGGGACTGACTGTGTATTTTGTGTGTGTGTACAGTGTTTGGTTGATGCTGACATTGCGTTGATTGGGGAAGAGATTAGCAAAACTGTGATGGGTTTTTCCTCGGAGGGCTGTTCAATTTGGTTGGAAAATGTGAGAAAGAGTGAGGTGTGTGTGTGTTCTTCTTCCTTTGTCAGGCGAGTTTGCACGTTTCTTATCTGTGATTCTTTTGCATTGAGGACACATTCAATTGTGATTTTTCATTATTTCACTGAGCTTCAGGTGATGTTATCCTCAGTGTTGTGGATTTAATAATAAACTCTATTACAGTGGATATCAAATATGAGGAGCAGCACAACACACATCAGAATCCGAGAGAACACTGGAATTTAATATGAAGCCTCACACAAATAGATTTATTCATGTTTGAAATTTGCATTTTAGGTCACATTTCAGGGGTGTCACACTAAGATGATTTGACACATTGTTTTTTAAAGACGTAATGTTAGAATGAGTGCTCTGAACATGGCAAGTTCGACCAGAGAAAGCAAAGAAAGTTTTATGTGTTTTTTATGCATCCATTTGAACTAATAACCTAAATAAAATTCGTGACTGTAACATGTTTCAGGGTGAGCAGGTACAGGTTGGATATTTTTACAGTCATTAATTTTGACATAAGAGGATGATTCATTCACGGTTTGTTTATTTGGTTTCCATTTATTATCCAATGGAAACTATAATCTTCATTATTGTGACTTCAATTGGTGATAAATGCATTAAATCAGGCTTTAGAAGCACTAATCATTTTTATGACTACAGTGGTCCCTCGTTTATCGCGGGGGATACGTTCTAAAAATAACCCGCAATAAACGAAATCCGCAAAGTAAGTTTTACAATTATTATACATGTTTTAAGGCCATAAAACCCCTAACCACACACTTTTATACACCTTTTTACACGCATTTTGTACAGTACTCCCTTAATTAATCAGGACGCAGAACACACGTGCGGTTCTCCCTTAGCCAATCAGGACGCAGAACACAATGCGAGTTCATACTGTACAGTACGCTGAAAAAAAGCATGCAAAATTATGCTGAAAAAAATCCGCGAAACAGCGAGTCTGCGAAAAGTGAACCGCGATATAGCGAGGGACGACTGTATTGCAAAAGTTGAACTTTTTAAAGTTTTTATTTTATTTTATTTTTTTAATTACATTTTGACCTTGTACATACAGAGAGGAAACATGGGGAAAGAGGAAGAGGTCTGGACTTTGGGTGTACTGTAACTGCTAGAACCAAAGGGTGGTGAATTTGTTGTGGTAGGCACAAATGGAGGAAAAATTAAGGAAATCAACAGAATTTGTCAGTTGTCAGCAAAATATAAGTTCACTAAATGTATAACTATATGATATGTTGATTATACATACAGCTGATTTGATTAAGCTTCAATCAGATCTTTTACAGTTAGATATTTTTGAATTTCTTGACAATAAAAGTGTCAATTTTCTATTTAAACCTAACCTCAGGTCCCGGTCTTTCTTCTGAATCTGGTGGATACTGTAATATTGTATGGATGCGTCTTTATAAATCACACAGGTCATTGCTTCAGTAAATGGGAAGACATAGGACCAGCTGGACATAGCATTAGCTGCTAACACATACATTCTTAAATGCGTAGAGGGGTTTGAGGGGGTATATATTATTCATTCGATGTAGAGTTTGTTCACGATGGAGAATGGTTGTGGTTGGATCAGAGCAGATATTTCAGCGGGGAGCGTAGCCAGCCAGCCAGCCAGCAGGAGAGGATGCACACAGGAAGGAAAGGACTGCAGAGACCAAGAGGCTTTGGATAAATCACTTTCTGACAACTGTATCGATTTGTTTTTCAAGAATTCAATGCAAAATTTGGGTCGGATATATGGCCAGCTATAGCTATAATGTCTGTACAGTCGATACGCAGAGGCAGTGTGGAAAAACTGGACTGCAAAAACACTCTGCAAATAAAAAAATCTCATATTGTGTCTGAATGCTGCTCCAGCACCAACATTATGTTGAAAGGGATCACATTGCCAAATAAAACTGCATCAACAGGCCAGCATTTTTTTAAAATTATTTGTTCCAGTCAACAGATCAAACCACAATAAGTCTATTGTCATGAAAGTAGAACATACACTGGAATACTCCCTCAGCCTCATCCTCGTCTTTTTCTCCCTCTCTTTGCGTCTTCAGACTTTGTCCATTTACACTACAGTATATCTTGCATTTCCTCCATGTGCGCTCCTAAGGTCACTGGATCCCTGGGGCTTTGGTTACAGCTCTGCTGCAGGCCGGCTGACATAACTGAAGTTTAAGTAAGACTCAGGAACAGGAGGCTGGATCGGCTCCTTGTGACCTAGAGGCAGAGGAAGAGAGGAGAGGAAAGGAGAGGAGGAGGGAGGGAGGGAGGTTGATGGCGGTGAGAGAGGCTAAAAAGGAAAGTCAAAGAGAAAACAGCGAGGAGTATAAATGTATGTGATGTATAGGAAACAGAAGTGACAGAGAGAAGTGGTAGAGGAGAGAGGAAGTCACATAGAGATGGTGGAGGTGGAGAAGGGTGCGAAAGAGATGGAGAGGACTTGATTAAGTCTGTAATTTCTTGTGACAGGACCTCAGAGGCAGCAGATGCCCACACTCCTCTTGGGAGGTCCTGACTGAGGCAAAACCCAATCACTATATCAACGCCACATCAGGGCAGATGCTGAGGACTGAAATGGATCCTGATACTCAATCTATAACGGCAGTGTGGCGCCCCCTGTTGAGATGACATCACTATTTAAAACTTTGTTTAGTTTTTAACTTAAAGGCCAACTTGTAGGTTGGAGATTTTCTAATTTAAAGTTCAGATTTCATGGAAATTATACATTATTAAATATTATTATGGTTTGGTTGATAACTGTATTATTATTTACTGTGTGAATGCACACTGTATGGAAAAAAAATGGCCATGGTGTATTTCTAAAAATACTCTATTAAACCAAATATGATATTGAGCGTGAGCACAGCTAAGGGTTTAAAATAGTTACAGACTGGAGGAAAAGCTCATCTTTCTTAATTTGATGATACAAATACTAATCTTTGATCTGTTTCTGCAAATTCATTTTTACCTCCTGTTGCCTGTGAGACGTTTCATACACTAAATATCAGCCACAACCTTCAATAGTTATGTCGCTTGTAGCCTGCTGTTATTTCGATGAGCTTCATGTTAATGTGCTGTAGAAAGTGTTTCAGGAGATTTAACATTGTGGCTTTTGCAACAGGCACCCATTGTTCATTTGACTTCTACTTCTAAGCTATCTTGCTGCTTGGTGACAATAAAAATGATTCTTTTATTAATAGTAAACCATTCACTGGTAAATATAATAATATTACTAGTAATATGTTACTGCTACGATTACATTTTGGGGGGACATTACATCTGTCAGTGTATAATATGTATCAAATCCAAGGACGACAAATTACATATTCTCTCTCAATAGAAATAGTGTCTCCTAGAGAGAGTTTTATGGTGGTTTAGAGTGTATATTATGTAACATACTTAGTTGTCATATAGTCAGTTTGTCTTTTTTCTCTAAATGTTTGTATTTTTAACGTCTTGACTAATGTGACTTTGCCTCTAATTATTATGTTTGTGAAGGATTCATAAATTACACAATGACTCTACAGTTTCCCTGTTAGGAAAAAGAGTTAGCTTTTGTCCCTGGGTGTGTTTTATGAAGGTGAAGAACCGTCCCATACCAATACTTCAAAATGGCCATTACTGCAAAACCCCAATGGTCAGAAAGATGTCCCATTGGACTGAAAGCCCTTATGTCTGACAGCCTGTTCCCCCCAAAAACAAACGTCCAGTGTTCCGAAGGACCATTGCTCCGAAAATACACACCCTGTACACCCTGCAGTTATTACTTCAGTGACTGCCGACCCAGTCCTTGGTGCTGATCAGTGGGGGTTTTGCCCTTATTAGCCGTTATTTCTGGACTTACACCAAACTAGATTTCAAGCTGGTGAAATGTACATGGTGGACTGGTGTGTGTGTGTGTGTGTGTGTGTGTGTGTTTACAAGCTTTGGCGTTATACCAGGTTCGAAACATTTTAACTTAAACTGATACCTAAACATAGCCAAGCTTTGCCGTGATGCCATGTTAGTATTTTCAGAGCAATTGGCCTTCAGACCAATGGATGTGTTATCGGGACAATAGGCTGTCAGACTAAAAGGTTTTGGGTCCAATGGGACATTTTTCGGACTGTTGGGGTTTCGGAATAATGGGCCATTGGAACAATGGGCAATGGTTGTGTGCAGTGCTCAGGGAAACCTTCCCTTTGCTCTCATTTCTCTTGGTCTCGCCTCTAATTCTTCCTCTCTATAGTTTAATAGAACACCATAAACATACGGTAGTGAGGAGTTAGCATTTTGTTGAGCAATGCAGGATACGATAAGCCTAGCAAGCAGATCCTTGCATGTTAATTTCTGTAGTAAGTATAGTATTACTCTTGCCAGTTTTAGGTCATGTTTTGGTATGTCCTTGTATATGACAGCAAACTTTACAACATTGTGAAGTGTTGCATAGCATTAGGTAGCGGCTAATGCTGGTCACTTGCCAAGAAACCAGTCTTGAAATCTTCACTCATTTTCTAGCTGCTACTCCTTATTTTTCCTTTGGACATCTTTGTAAGTACAAAGAGGTGACCCATAATATACACACTTTTCACTGTTTATACTGATCGTCTGAAATTGTGCTATGGAACATAGTACAAGTATCTGATGGCATGAAATGAATCAAAAAAATGTTGGCCTAGTTTTAGTTTACATTCATGTTATTTGTGTGCTAAGCTAATTGGTATCTGTTGGCCACATGCTAACAAACAGCTTTGCTGTAGCAGAGTTAATCAGACACTTCTGGGCCTCGTTCTGCATAGTCCTGGTGATATACACCATAGACCTAATTATCTTATCTGAGTGTAGTCCCATGGCTTCTTAGTTGGTTCTTGTTCCCCTTCATCTTCTCTGTGGAGGCTACAATAACACTTGGGAATCATAGTGTGCTATTTAAAGCTCCTGCGTGTAGAATTATTATGTCACCATAGAAACTTTCACATTTTCTGGCACTGTAGGTTTTTCTTTAGAGAAACATTTGAGGTTAGCCTTGTGCATTGTTAATTACCACTATGTCTTTTCTTGAATGTAGTTTACAGTATTTAAACAGCTTTTCCAAGTGAGTTTCTAAGAGGTGACTGTGGAAATATTTCAAATTGGAGCCACTGGGTGCTATAAGACAATCAGGATTTAAAACTAATACACTAATATTCCAGTGTTTAATCATCAGTAGAATTAACCTGTTGGCATGTTGGCTTGGTTGACACATTTTTGTCCATATGTGGTCGCATTTGTCAATGTTACAAAGCCAAAAGTTTGCGAGATTTAGGGTCTCTGTTTACAGAATATGGCAGAAATGTAATAAAATATTCATAACTATGTTGTAATTAGTGTATAATCACCAGAAAATGTTGAACTGCCTTGTTTCTACAGTAGCCCAGATCAGATAAACTAAACATTGACTCTACACATTTTACAGCCACTGTAGTTTCTCCTTCATTCTAGGAAGTAGGGAGTGAGGCAATAGGGTTGCAATCAGCAGCTACACTGCTCCTTTAATGCTTCATAGATGTCGAACATAGCATTATGCAGAGGCGTAGATCTGGAGCAAAATGTCTTAGCACTGAAAGTTCCCAGCAGCACAGATCACTGTGAAGTGAAAGAGGCTCGTAAAAACCAAAAACCTTCCATCTATCCATCCATCTCTGCACCTCCACATCTATCACAGCCCTGTGTTGGACGGAGTGGGCCGCTAAAAGCCACTCCTGAGTAAAACCTGCACAACCGGCGTACATGTGTTAGCACTTAAAGCCAAAAAACTCTCCAGTCTGACGAGACGGAACTTAAACCCTGAACTAAATGCCAAGTGCTATGTGCGGTGAGGTGCCGCACATCTTTGTAAGATGTTGTGATAGCAGCATAGTGCGTAATTGGTTAGCTTTTGTTAGCAGCCCGGACAAAGACTTTTAGGACGGCACTACTTTTTAATACTCTGCACGAGCACGAACTCATTTTTGCTCCACTGTGATGAACTTTTATAGCGTCCAAGTGCATGCGAGAAGTTTCTCCCCTCTGAAGCTGAACGTGGCTCATTAAATGTAAATCTGCGTCATGGTTTACCTTTATCTGCTCCATCAAAGCCTCCTTTAACATCGCAGTAATCCATTATGCTCTCTGAACAATCGAGCTAATGTCATCTCTGCCCTTTGAATCACATAGAGGAAGAGGCTCCGCACGAGGCAGGTGCCGCCACGTGCGGTCGGACCCCTGTTTAATATGGAGCAGCTTCTCTTCCCGTCTGGCTCCCCCTGTGTCTATCTGCCTTGTCACCTGCGAGCTGGCCAATTACTGCTGAGCTGAGCTTGTCACTTCCTTCCCTCTCTGGATATGTGATGGCTGTTGGAAGTGTTAAAACAGCAAGCAGGGAGAGGAGGGAGAGGAAAGAAAGCAGAGCAGGACTCATGAAACATACATGCTGTGACATTACAGAGGAAGTGACAGCTCTGTCGGGCCTAAATCAGCTCAATACACTGATCTTCCCAAACGCAATTTTATTTACTTACCACATGCAGGCACTGTACATCCCACTGCGACATGGTGCTGCTCCGTGGTGCCGAGCTGTAATTCAGTCTTCACCTTCTTTTGGAAGAAAAGCCTTCCAACATTATCTGTGGTCTCTGAAGTGTTGAGTTTATGGGGGTGAGCAAAGATGGCAGAAACTCGAGTGTGGAGATTCATTATCGACCTCAGGGACACACATATGGTAAATATTCAAGATACAAGGTCCACTTACTTTGCTTTTTCACAAAGTTCTATCACAGTCCTATAAGAAAAATCTCATTAAGTGGACCATACGTGGTTTAAAGGTCCAGTGGGTGGGATTTAGTGGCACCGAGGAATGAAGTTGCAGATTGCAACCTGATGAATACTCAGACGTCTCACCTTCTACCTCCAAGCATGTAAGAAAAACTCTGGCTGTGAAATTCACATAAAAAAACAAGGGGTCATATTTAGAACAGTGTTTAGTTTGTCTGTTCTGGGCTACTGTAGAAAAACGGCAGTTCAACATGGTGGACCCCATGGAAGAGGACCCACTCTCTAAAGGGCTCATTTTGACGATAACAAAAAGATTAATATTTTCAGGTGATTGTACAGTAATACATACTAATGAATATTGATTCCTTTCCTGCAAATAAACACTACTGTACAGTGTGTCAGATACTAAATCTGACACACTGTACCTTTAATAGTCACTGTTAGGGTCATATCAACCCGTTTACAGCAGGTGTTTCTGTGACATTATGACTGGTTCCAGATGTTCTTTTTGGGATTTTTACTGACAATAATGCTGTTTTTTCTTTTTACCAAGCCATACATTAGTGTTTAAAATACCAAAATAAAGATTGGACTTAGATAGAAAATAGATAAACAAGCAAAGAACAGATCGAGTGCAAACATAAAGTTGGAAGTAATTGCATGCAAAGTCAATATGGTCAAATTGTAGGGAGGGCACACAGCAGGTTTTCTGGCTGTTTGTAGGTTGTTCTTCTTTTGCTGGCATCTTCTCTTTTATTTACATTTGTTGATTGACAGCTTTGCATATTTCTGCATGTTTAACAGTCCTTGACTTTTCCAGCTCTTTCATTTTACTTTCAAAAACCCGACAGTTTGCTTTTGTTTTGGCGCAGTAATACTGATGTAACGCGGTCACAGGTGTGTGTTCATAGAGTATTTCACGACGGCTTCGAAAGCAGCTCAGACAATCATAATCAGATTTCTAAAAGCCTGTAAACAACATCAGCAAGAAGCCGCTAAACGAGGAGAGAGCTTCGCGTGCTTGAGCAGAAATACTTTAAATGTGATTATTTGACATGATGAAGAATCTAACAAAATTAACTGGGTTGAACTAGAGCATCAAAAAAAAAAAACCCAAAAAACAGCCAGCCTACCAGCAGCAACACGGAAGATCAGCAACTGTAAATGAGACGTTATGATTGCTGGGTCACGTCTTTTGGTCAGTAGATGGCGTAGTTACATCTCTGGATGGGTTGGTTTGGCGTCGTATTTACATAATTCACAGTATGAATTCACATGAACCGTGTGCACAGTATTGCTAACATGCTGCAGCTACGGTGATGGCAGTACTCTCAGCTGATGGACCTTTTGTACAATCTGCTTTTGTTTGCCGATCAGATAAACACGGATAGCGTTGCATTCTCATTTTGAATGTACATTTAGAATCTGTGATGCTTTAAAGCTGTGTTTAACAACAATAAAGCATCCTCTGGAAATGGAAATGATTGAGTGAGTAATAGGAACAGAAATATTCCATAAAACCAGACCGTTTTGTGATATAACTTAGAGGTCCTGGTAAGACGATGGTTACAGAGCCTGGCTCGCCCTTTTCTCCCATTGCCAGGTAAAGCTCAGCAGCTGCTGGCTTCATATTTAGTGTCCACACTCATTAAAGTAATGAGTTTTTTTTTGTTGTTGTTGTTTTCCAAAAATGTCAACTTATTGCTCTATCTGAGTTCATCTCATTAGTCCTGGATAATTTGGTGGCTCAAGTACGTGAAGTAAACCTCTGTGTAGCCGTCAGTCTTGCAGAGCGTGTTCACTTCTTCGTGCTTATTTCTTCTTCATACAAGCATGTCTGCCCACTTGGAAAATAGCGTAGTTAATATACCTTTTCAGATGTTTTCACTTGTCAAAGCAGTTCCATTTAGGTGACAGAGCTCCAGGGCTTTGGTATCGTGCATGCCCACACGGCAACACGGCTTACTTAATTGAATGGAGCCATCGTCTGCCTCAACTCGTCAAAATGTCGGCCATAAAAGAAGTCTATGGTACGTGTTGAGGGGTGGTTGTGTGGTACGGTGGTCACATTGTGGTGGCGCTGTTCTGACCACATACATGGCAGCTACGTTTGTGTGAAGGAAGGGTCATATGAGATGTCCTCTCCTCCTCACGCCTCCTCACGCCTCCGCTCTTTGTTCTGTCACATCTATCTGAGCCCGTGACGTTCCTGTCAGCGTCGCTTCATGATTTACAAGCTATTCAAGTTTTCTCTTTCTGGACCTTCATGTTTTTATGGACTGATTTATATATATATATATATATATTTTATCCTGTGAGGGTAAGATGAATAGTGACACTCAACCTTCCCAGCCAGTCACATGCAGTGGCCATCTCTGCTGACGGTGAAAAGCCCTCTGGGAATTCCTGCCTGTTTCAATAAGTAGGGCCAGATGACGGATGATCGATCTTTGGATGTTATTGCCGTGAGTGGCTCTGGGATGATGGTGGTATGACGGCTTCAGGGTCATTATTAAGGGCTGCAGGGAGGAATCATAAACCAGGTCCATACATCAATTAATATAGCTCCATGATGATACACTCCCAGATGGAAAAATACACTATTTCTGGAAGAGCATGTTATTAGGAGTCTATACAATGTTTCCACCAGAATTTAATGTTGCCATTGGCAACAGGAGTTTTTATTTTTTTTATATTCTGGGAACTAGATTTATTCCTGGTCCCATTCCCAGTCTCATGCTCTCGTACTGATTTTATGTAGCTCAGTTCACAATTATAAAATCAATGTTCAGCGTTCATCAGCGAGTCTCATGGCATCTTTAACTGAAGCCTGTCACATTTGCGTTTTGCTGTATTTCTAGTATAAAGAGCATCTGTGTTTGTTCCAGGTGAGCTGTGACTGTGAGGGGAAAGTCACAGTTTAATCACAGCAGACAACAAGAAATCACACAGTTTGTGGCTGAGCCGTCTCTCCACGTTTCCATGGTAACGTGTCTTCTAGGTAAACTCAGGAGGACAGCTTCCTGGAAAGAGGAAGTTCATCTCGACGCGCTGCGTGTGCAGCTTCATTTTTGCACGCGTGAGGAGGTGTGAAAGGTGTCAGTCATGAGAATGCGCGTGTGATTTTAGCGTGAATTGAAAAAAAACTGCTATTGAATCCATCTGCCGATTACAGGAAGTGTCAAAGGACAAACCGTGTAATCTTTATGTTCATGCAAAGTGTTGTTTTTTTTTTGTGAAAGTGAATTACAGCAGGTTTTGTGTCCTACTCTATACATTTTCTCATCTGTGTGCAAATTGCTTAATTAGTTTGATATATTTATGACAAATGATGTCCTGTTACAGTCTTGACTAATGATACTGAGAATAATTTCCATAGATTTATTTTGGTTATGATTGAGAATCTTTCAGAAACACTTATGTGAGCTTACATATTGTAGAGATATAGTATAAAGAGGTAAACTTAGTGAAGTTAAAATCTGTATATTAAGTATATTATGCAGCGAAAGTGGTCAGAGCCTCACTGTGCTCATATTATCATTAAGTAGTCTATGTTGCGATTAATAACAGACAAAACTTGTCTCATCATCCGACTGTTGGTTTTGTTTTCTGGTTGTAAAGATGAACAAAGTAAAAAAAAAAAAACAGATTGAGAAAAATGTCATTTTATTTTTTACTGCGATCATCTGACATCTTTGGGAACACAAACCTGATCTGCACCATTCATTCTTCTTCTTTTTTCATTTTTTCACTTCATATTTTTATGTGAGCCATGAATGCATCATCAAGGCAAAATTGGGTAATTTGAAGTGTGATTGTAAGAGCTACTTATCTGCAGCCAGTGCATTAGCTACAAAGACATGCTCTTAGCACTGTTGTGGACATTGTCACCTGATCGATAGCGTAATATTGTAGAAGTATAGTTGGCGTATGCATAGGAACATGGAAATTCTACAGTTACTGCCAAAAAAAGACACTGGCACATGGAAATGTTCTTAATGTAGCATACATGTAAACAGCTTTGGACTTTTTTTAGTTGAATCTTTTTACAGCAGTGTGGACCAGAACCTGATACAACCCCAACCTATCTGTTTAAGTGACATGATTGTTATGTTAAAGCTGTCTACCATAGAAACAGAACTCAGGTACGCCTGTTCCTTCCACACTTCAAGAGTTTACTTTGATAGGACTCTATTCATAACTTCTGCATCTTCAAACGGCTTCAAAACGAACACCAAATCCTAGTGGATGTCGTCAGACGCGGTGCAACGCCTGCTGCCGCACAGCCGTGCACAGACACGGCAGATAATCTGCTTTACAGCATTATTTGTCAGCCCCTTTTGCATCACAGGACAGTCATTTGTATTCCTGACTGCCGCGCCGCCACCAACCTTGACTCATCTGACCCAGCCATCGTGTAGTCGCGTGTGTGTGTGTGCATTTTTTTAAACATGCTTGTAAGTTAATCTGCGTGCACAGCCCTCCATACAGTCAGAAGACCTGGTTTGGTCTGATTTAGAAGCGACTGAATGTCTGGAATAAATGAAGGCCTCTGTACATGTGTAACAGCCTAAGTGTGTGATTTATACACGTGTCATACGGGGAGATGCTCTCCAGGAGTGGCTCCTCCTCATTACGTCAGAAAGTATTGATCTTCACATTACTGTCAGAGTTCTCTGGTCTTGACAAACAGGCAGGTAAACCAGTAACACACACACACACGCATGCATATGCACATCACATGGTACGAGTCATTGCATCCCTGAGCTAATCACGATTGTATTTCTGTTCAGAGCATAGCATGAGGTATACTTTAACTGTAATCTATTGATTTGGCAGTGTGCTGTCATATGTTGCAGATTTCCAATCAACACGTGAGGGAACCTTCCTGAATTTCTCATTACAGATCCCTCCAAGTGTCACATATTACATGCCATTAATCTAGCAGCCGTGTAATTCTTCATCAGCATGTGTGACGGGGAGTAATGGGGATTTGAGGCCACTGCTGCAGCTGATGGCTTCAGATCCGTATCGTTCTAGGGCACCAACACTCTTGTGATATTTCTTTACTTTGGTGTTGTGTGTGTTTATGTAAAAGAGTGCAATAGCAACAGACACGAGTTGGATCGCATGACTGATTTGCAGTTTAGTGTCTTAATAAACTGTAAAAATTTCAGTCTGCAGCCACCGACTGTGCCAACTTAAATGACAATTGTTGCTGACAAATCAAGTTCCTCGAGCTGGCACGATGAAGCTCTTGGCTGTTAACTGGTGAATTCTGCTCCCTGCCTGCTGCTGTCTGTATTATTTATGTCTGCTTTTCTTGAAAAGAAACACTGTTCTTATCATTTTGATGAACTAGCAGCTAGCTTGGTAAGCTAATTCCTAAGTGTAAAAGACCTATCGGTGACCAGACAACTAGTGGACAGTGAGCAGTGATGATGGTACACAATGATTACCAGTAATAATATCCAATATTCAAATTGCAAGAGCAACAATTTTGAGTATAGCTTAAATTATTCACGGAGATTTAACCATAGACTGTATAAAACATGGACGTAGCCACTGTGACATCACCCACAGGTTTATTTAGAGAGTGTGGTGGCCCTTGGAATGAAGCCTGGTTGCACAAACAAGCTATCTGTAACAGCGCCTACCTGTCAATGCTGTTAATTATGCTCAACTTTAGGTCTTAATATAATCTGAACAGGTGAGTTGTATATAAATTCACCCTCAGTACAGTTGTCATGAACGGGGAAATTAGCTACAGAGACCAAAACTGTTTTTTGTACCAGGCTGTAAACATGTTTATTTCTGCTGTGAAGTTGGACATTTGAACATGGGGACTTATGGAGACTGACTCACTTCTGGAGCCAGCCTTCAAGTGGACGTGTGAGGAACTGCAGTTTTTGTCACTAATGTGTTGAGTCAATTCACAGCCACAGAGGTTGCCACTTGGATTCAACAAGCTGTAAGAGGTGAAAAGTTTAGTCAACTGTCAGCTTTTCTTCAAGCTACTTCAATGTCTAGCTTCTTAGCTTAATTCTCAAAGAGTTGGCAGAAACGCAAAATTAAGTGTTGGGTGTCGTTTGATAAATTTTTTCTTGTATGGAATTGTATCTGTAGAGAGCATTATTTTGATGTTTGAAATGGACCAGAGTTCATTGTGTTTGTGAGTACTGAGTCGTTCTCTTCATAAACAGTTTAGCTGATCGCATTGCATAATTTTCAGATAGGTAGCTAGTAGCTAGCTGGGTAGCTATGCAGGCTAGCTGCTAAATACCACTTATGAATGTTGTAATTATTAAACTCATATTGTAATATCTGGCTAAATATGAGTCTAATAAACCTTTTTGAATCAAAAACCAGAAAGCATGAATGTACTTTAAAGCTGACTGCTAGGAGTGTTGCTAAATTCACACAAAGTAGACCAATCAGAGCCTTGAATTCAAGCCCTTTGCCACAGAGCCATGGCTAAATAAAGATCTGACAGGATAACAAGTTTCAACCGAGCTGGAACCGAATAAACTCATTTGGTTTCGCTGGCTGTCAGCCACTGAGAGTTTATGAGTACTGTGTTAATCTCAATCACATTAGTTGCATTTAATTAGCCAAACTTTTCATTTGGGAAAACTGCAAAAATGGTAGAATTATTAAAAGCTACTCAAACTAATTTTACCAAACAAATTAAAATATCCCAATTTGGAAGGCCTCAATGAGCAGCTTAATCATTATACAAAAGCCCATTTTATCTAGAAACAAAATGCATATTTGATTTTTGTTTAGCCCTCTAATACAGACCTAACATTTCATTTTTTATATTCAGAGTTGGTCGGAAAAACTGCAATCAGATTTATTCATTTCTAATTTAGCCCCATGGAAGCACAACAAATTGCCCCTCAGGGATAATAAAGATTCTTTGATCCCTGATTTTATAATATATGTTTTTGCAACCTAAATTACAGTGTTGAATCAGAGTTAAATTAGATTTTGAAGCACTGTTTAGGTTTCTGTGAATGCTGTAATCAACAGATTTTTTGATTGTGCACGGTAGAAAAACAGTAATTAATTAGACCAAGCGACATTATTTTACCCCCTTCATTTCACCTTCTCATTACATTGGCCATTAGTGTGAGTGTGTCAATATTGACCGGGATGAGAGCCACTTTTACTGAGCGGAGTCGATGAGCAGGTGTTGTTGGGGGGCTAATCCATATTTAATGGAACATTGAGCAGGAAGTGGGGTCTCCAAAGGATCCCTCTTAACAGCGCTAAATATAGCATCAAACAGTGGTGAGGTGTTGCATTTTTAATGGATCAACAGGAAAAAAAGGTCAATCTCTTCACTGTACTTCCTGTAACTGCATATTTCAGTCTGTCGTGGCGTTTTTTTGGCGCACTGCGTGTCACTGTGTTTCTGAAGTCATTTCACATCAAAGATGAGAGAGTGGCAGCGATGTTTTCCTCTCGTGTTATTTCAGACTCATGTTGCTAGACGTGGGTTTTACTTGACAGTGAAATTTTGGACACCACGGAAATATTTAGAAATTTTTAAAAAGGGCATTTGATTGGTTCGTGCATCAAATTAATGATTCTTTTCCACTCCTTATTTTCTTTTTTGTCAAGTTAGTCAAAATCCCAAACAGCACAGTGCTAAAATACAGCAAGAGCGTATTTCAGTGTATTATTATTATGAATTAATTAACTCTCTGGATCTGATGTATAAGACTCTGGCAGAGTCAAACAGAGCCACTTAAATCTGAAGCTTTATAGAGAGATCAATGCCTCATCTGTGAGGTTGAAAAAGTCCAGCTATGGAAGAGGCATCAGCAGAGGGATACAGACGGGTTCTTATTTGCATGATTTGAACAACATCCAAAGTAATGACAAAGTTAATGTTCTTTTTTTTTTTAGAAATCTATTTACCCAAAGCCAGTTTGTCCATATCAAATCAATTTTATTTGTATAGCCCAAAGTCACAAAGTACATTTGCCTCAGAGGGCTTTACAATCTGTACAGGGAGTGACACCCTCTGTCCTTAGACCCTCGGTTCGAGTGAGGAAAAACTTGCCCACAAAAACCCTTAACAGGGAAAAAATGTGGAAGAAACCTCAGGAAGAGCCACAGAGAGGGATCCTCTCCCAGGACGGACAGACGTGCAATGGATGTCACGTGTACAGGACAAATCAACACAAACATATTGTACATGACTGATAAAATGACAATGAATTATAATGAATGATAAAAATGATTACAGTAATAGATATGGTAGTAATAATGACAGTAATATATATGTTAGTGGGGCGTCATGCAGGATCACAGCAGCAGCCACGATCCATGAGAACCTGCTGGACGACAGAGCACAGAAACTCCGGGAAGTTTGGTTAGAACATGCATAATGAACATGTCCACAGATGGAGAGATATGGAGAGATATAAGAGATTAGATATATATATAGAGATAGAGTATAGAGAGATAGAGAGATAGAGAGAGAGAGTGAGAGAGTTTTTCGGTAAGGGAGATGTGTGCATCTTATCAACAAATACCGTGCCTGCTAGGCATAACCCTCGGTGGGGTCCCCCGGCAGTGTAATCCTATGGCAGCATAACTAAGGGATGACCTGAGCCAGCCCTAACAATAATATCAAGCATCAACCTCTGTGGCTCTGAAGTGAAGCCAAACCGAAAGTACCAAAAATTGCAGTTGCTCAAACGTCCACTTGAGGCTGGCTACAGAACAAGTCAGTCTACATTAAATGTTAAAATGCCCACACTCACAGCAGAAATAAACATGTTTACAGCCTGGTACAAAAAACAGTTTTGGTCTCTATAGCTAATTTCATGTTCATGACAACTGTACTGAGGGTGAATTTATATACAACTCACCTGTTCAGATTATATTAAGGCTTAAAGTTATGCAGAATTAACAGCGTGGACCCTTAGATTGACAGGTAGGTGCTGTTACAGATGGCTTGTTTGAGCAGCCAGGCTTCATTCCACCCACCTCAGGTCCACCAAACAAACGTCTTTGAGCATTGCCAGGAGGTGGCAGAAGTGGGAAATTATTCATTGAGTTGGTTATTAAGTTATGCATAATTAACAGCAGGCCACTTTGATTGACAGGTAGGTGCTGTATACATTTGCTCTTTGAGCAATCAGGCTTTATTCATTCAGGACCATTTTTAGATTAGCTGGGAGGCGGCAGAAGCTGGCGGTGACCAGAGCCACCACACTGATCTTCACAACAGCTCTTTAGAAACCTGTGGGTGATACGATGTCCATATTTTATACAGTCTATGGTCCGGATGATCTGGTCCGAAGATGCTGTTGGCTCTTATTACAGCAATCCAGAAACAAACTGTGCAATACATAGTTGGTCCCACAATAAACTCCTTTTTTCAGGATAATCAAAGGGTCACTTGCGCTTCAGCTCATCTTAAGCTTTGTCTTTACCCACCACCAGTTTTAATAAGATAATCAGGAAGCAAGATTGCTCCCTCTTCGGGCAAGTGAGTTGCTAGATTTACTAGCCTGACGTTGCACTTTACTTGCCCAGGTCAATCCTTCTTCCCCTGGTTTCCTTGTCCCAGACATGGGAACAAGTCAATGATGTAGGTGCTATTTTAGTGGTGGTGTCAACCTTAACACTAACTCAGCTTGTGTGTTATGTATTTGCAGGCAGACACGAGCAGAAACAAAAGCCTATAAATAAATGGAGACATGCATACACAAATACATGCAGCTCACTCACTGAAAAATAAAAATAATCACAGTGTCTCTCCACACTGCACACAGGCAACAGATAGAGAAAAAAAAACATGATTACTGTTGAATATCTCTTTACATCTTGCACTTTTTATTAGATTTTAACAAGAAAACCAAGAAAAAAAACAGACGTGAATTCCATCTTTTACTGCAGAAAAAAACAGCATCATAGTTTTTTTTTCCAGAAGGAGACTTGAAAATGCAAATAACCAAATTTGCTGTTTCACACCTGGGGGAAATTCCAGAGAATCTGTTTCAAACCCAGACTCCTACTCAGAATCCAGGATAGTGTTGCTGCTGAGCTGTTCTAGGCGGGGAGTGCGAGCGTATGTGGGTGAGTGTGTCCCATATCATACAGATACAAAGAGGGCAACGTGCGATGCAGCAAAACTTGCAGATATTATCAGCAGGGCAGTATAGAATTTTTCAGCCTTGGTGCAAAATGTATTTTTTTTATAAGGTTTACATCATTTGATCTCACAGGCTTCAATATGTGAAATTCCATTACTGTTATGTAATATCAATTAAAACCATACGTGTCACAGACAAGAATACGCATGTCGTTAAATATTAAATAAATCATCAACCAAGTATGAGGTTTTATTGTGTTTTTATATGACATCTTTACTCAAGTATCTGGCCCAACAATTTTGACTTTGGTGAAACTGGTTTAGATTTTATATACAATATATTTGCTGCTTTTCACTCTGATGTCCTCTGGCTGCTCAGCTTCAACTCTCTGTGATTTACAGAGTTTCCTGATGGACAGATAGCCTAACTACTTGCCAAAGTTCCTAATCACTAATTAACTGCTGCTAACTGGCAACAAAACTGGGCTCAGCAGCCGGACTGAACCAGGTTCGAGCACAACGTCTGATACCAACAGGGAATAACGTTACACTACAGAGGTGATTTATTTCCAAATGGACAGAGTGCTAAGAACCCAGAAAGAAAACCACCTTGGTAGGCTACTATATTCCCTAGTTTCTGAGGTAGTTTTCAGTCCCAAGTCCTGCCATATTCACTGGAAGGTAGATGCTGGCACAAGATCATAGATCTAGTAGCTGCAGTGCATAGCAGTTGGGGTGTAACGCAAGCTCACTATTGTCTGTTGTAAATGGCAAACAATATCCGTGATAAGTCCTTTCCTATCTGACTGTTTTTACAGGAAACATAAAAATAAGGCAGCAAACTGCACTCTTGTTTTCTGATTCATGGAAACTTTAAAGCAGCTACAGGGAGCTTTTATTTTGTATTGAATCTGGCGACCCCTGTGGCCAAAGGCGGTAGTGTTCTACCTGTTGGCAGGCGTAAAAAAATATTTGACAGCTGATTTTTTTTGTTGGTAGTCTTGTTTTGTTTATGTAGGTCATATAGAGGCATCAATAATAAATTAAGACTGTTTCATTAGTTGTTAAAAACTCTTCACCAGGACAGATGTGGTTTCAGATTTGATTGACAACCTTGTAACTTTAGCAAACAACCCCACAAATGCCGTCATGTTTCGATTCAAACATTTCTTAGTCTTGCTTTGTGCTCAGAAGTAAGTGACGTCACCTTTTCCCCGTTCAGTACCACCCACGTAAAGCTCAGACAAAGAGACAAATACAGATATCTCTCATGTGAAAATAACCCTAACTATCTCCACTTTGGCAGCAGATTATGTCTTCGCGTAGGAGCCTTTTGGTCTGAAGGGAAAATTGGTTTTCAGGCCCTTACAGTGGGATTTGAAGCTAAAGAGAAATGAGTCTCTGGACTTGTTAGTTTTTGTTAATTCCAGTCTGATACTTTGCCTCAGAGGGCTATGTGAATCTTATCCTGCTGTCTCGGTAATGAGATTGTCTTTCAGTAGTCGTTCCTTCTGTATGCAGCCCACTGCAGCAGGGTTAAGTTCACCTCCAGCTATAACAGCGAATGAGCTAACAGAGGCAATTAGCAAGGTAGGTAGCTCTGCTGAAATGAGATTTAAATTGGAGACATTTCCTTCATGTTTGCAAAAAAAGAAAAAAAGACTGGGTCTATCGCCCAAATATTGATTTGGATGTGAAGATTGCTTTTTGGGCTCCCCTGTGTTCGAACTCACTTTCACTCCCATCATCTGTTTTTATTGAGTTTGGATCACTCTTCTGCACCGAGACCTGCTCCTTGCGATATTGGCTCCTCTGTCATCTCCACCTGTGTGACAAGCCGGCATGGTTAACAGTCATCCTGATTGGAAGAATGCACGGTGGGCGGGGAGGGACTGACACACTCCCTCGCCACGTGATGGATGTGTTTTGGGGGTCTCCACGCCGCAGAAGTTTTAGAGCAGTAATTTAGTTTAATGACTCGATGGCTTTTTGGTGTGGGCCATGGGGAGGAGGTGAGGGAAAATGCAGCCCGGGCCTCCATTATAGGAGCGACATGGTCAAGCAGTGAGACTATAGGGCTTTTTTTTTTTTTTTCTTTCGCCCCCACCTTTCTTCTCTGCAGAAAATAGTCTGCAGGACAGCCCGTGACAAACTGCCCTCTTACAATCCATTCAGGCTTGTACCTGCATCTGGGAGAGGCTTGAGATACACCTCTCGCATCTTCTTCCTTTTATTGTGAGCTACAGTTTCTCATCTTTCTTCCTCTCTTCGCCACCCCTGCATCCTGACACACTGCTGTAGTGGCTGCACAGGCTGTCCCCCATTAGAGGAAAGGGGAACAGGTGATTCAGTAAAAGCTTGCAGCTGCTTTCTTATCGCAAGGGTTCATCTGTGTTGTTGGTAAAAATGAGTCAGGGTTATCACCAGTTTAGCTAGTATTCATAGTCGGGGGAATTTCCAGAATTAAATGGCCATAATGAAAGAAACAGCTGGGTCAGGATTTTAGAAATACTGAGGTCATAAGTGTAAGTGCCTACTGAGGTTTGTGTGTAACAATAGTCAAGACCGGTGGAGATAAAAGCATCCGTGACCTTGTCCGGCTCTGCAAATGAGAGGATCGTGACCTGATTTTGGTGATATGCCTGGAATAAAACAGGACTGCGGTACTTAGTAATGACTGGAGCATCACATTACAGCTCAAAGTCAAAAAATGACACTAAGATTACATGCTTCTCATTTTGATAGAGCAGCCGGACTGTTAATAATGCAGGTAGTGGGAGCAATTATAGAACATCTGATTCGAGTCATTCAGATGGACATTCAACAGTTAATAGCAGCAATGTACGAGATAATGGAGGACAAATCCAGGCGACTCACCCTGCGGTAAACTCCACCTTTCCTATTGTTGTCATTACTACTCTGTCATGCTTTCCAGTCAAGCACTGCAGTATACATTTTACTGTAATAACACAGCAGATTTACCACTCCAAATTCATCTCGGAGAGGGCACTTGATTGCAGACAGAGAGAAATCCATCTCTGACTGACTTTTTAATGTTTCCAGTGGAATGAGATGAAAATGCAAACCACGTGAAATGGTCTTAAATGTCAGTTTGATGGCTACATACTTTATATAATGGTGGCTTATTATATATTGTTATGAAAACGAGGGGAAAAAGTCAGTATCTTAATGTGGTAATGAGCCATTTAAAGACAGAGCATTGTTCCTGTATTAGATACACACATGTTATTAGGACAAACAACTAAGAAGTTACATTTATTAGAGAGAAACGGTGTTGAGCAAACATTTTTCTGGTGAAGCTCCTCAAATCAGAAGTTAGTTACTTAGTTAGTACTGTCCCCTCACGGTAAGAAGTTCCTGTTTCAAACCTCAGCTTTCGGTGTGGAGTTGGCATGTTCCCCCTGTGTCCAGGTATTCCAGCTTCTTCCCACAGTCCAAACACTTTATATTGTCCATAGGTGTGAATGGCTGTTTGTCTCTGTGTTCTGTAATGAAATGGTGACTTCTCCGGGGAGTGTATCTCGCCCCAGGCCAGCTGGGATTGGTTGTAGCCCCCCATGATCCTGATGAGGATAACAGAAAATGGATGGTCTAATGGCTAGTCTCTCAGAGAGCGTTTCAGATGCATTTTTCAGACATTCACTTGTGCTATGTCCACATATTACTACATCCACTTTTAGTTTGCATGTATGTACTTTGAGCTTGTATTTTTGGTTTTAGAAGGCCACCTGCCTCTAAACTTTTTGGGTCCCAAATATCTCTCTTACTAAAGCCACATGCAGCGTGTAGAGAAATCAACCCTAACAACTGCTGTGCCTAGTTGACTGTTATCAAGCTATGATTGAACAGTCGCTCTTTCAGGGAGGGGTTTAGGGAATGGGTAGTTGTGTAGCATCCACGTTATAGTGACATATTGTTTCCAGAGAGGGGCAGAATGTTGATCGAAACAATAGGGGACCCAAGATTGAACCCTGAGGGACCACCTAAGAGAAAGCAATAACTGAGGAGGGGGCATCGGCAAACAAAACGATAATCCAATCTATAGCATTACAATGTGCAACATTTCTGATGCCCACAGAGCTTTTGATTAAAACATTGTATACTGAATTGAATAAATATGCGTTTTGTTTTCAAATTAAGGTAAAATAAAAATGGAATGTAATCTCTCCACAGATGCTAAAACTTCCAGTTAACATACCGAGGACATGACCTTAATGTCCTCAACGGCAGCTTTACTTGGAAAACAGCTAAATCGTACAGCTTAGAAAGCATGTTTTGATTGTTTTTGCAGGTTGACATTGCTGGCAACAGCCTGTTATTATCTAAACACAATCTCCAGTCAGTGCACTCAGCTGTTCACAGATATTGAGGACCAAGTGCTGAAGGCCCACACGGCAGCTGCCAGAAAGTGTATTTTACCACCTGGAGTCTCATATACAGAGGAAAACTGGAGGTGAAAGGAGGCAGACTTATTCATTTGCTGTCTGTATATGTGTGTATGTGTGTGTTTGTTCCAGAGTGTGTTTGCGTGGGGTGTCTCTGTGTGGGTGAAGATGGTGAGAGAAACCGCAAATGAGAGTCTGGTCTTCCCTGCAGACCCGTAGCTGTGGCTATAAGGTTCTAAGAGGATAGTTATATGTGTGTGTGCTGTTTTTTAGGGGACCGACGGTGACACTGGTTTAGTTTTATCGCTGCAATAATCAGGAATGCAATCTCTGTGCTGCCTCTTACCTCACCCCCGCTCTTCCCTCATCAGCCATTTGTATTTCCTAACAGACAAGAATTTGGACATTCAGTTTTGCATCTATCGGCATTCAGACATTGAGCGAACTGTCAGTTTCCTTCAAAGCTGATTAGCATTGAGTGGAAGTCGTGCTGCCAGCCATGTGCTCCTTTCCCTCCTTGCATTTTTCACTTTGTCATTGATTGAAGCTCCTGCACTGTCCATACTAGACCAGCCTGGATGAAAGTTTAATCAGCCAGACTGTGTTGCAACAGCTATTTCAAAATCCATTGCTAGGGTTGTTTGTGTAAAGTCTTCAGGAACTATTTGCCAGTTCACTAACCAGCGATTTCCAAAATAACATGGAACCTTTGGAGCATTGTCCAGTTAAAAGAAATCAACTATGTAAACAGGAAATTGCTATACCAACACTAAGACGAGTACAGGGCTTTGTGGCCAGCAATGGTGTCCATCAGGTGGTACACAGAGGCCCTAAAAGATCATTCCCATAAGCTTACATTATGAAAGAAGTGGCCTCCTCAAAATTACTTGTTTCCCCACCAGAATTGAATCAGTTCAGTGCATTAACATTTGGAAAGTCAAGAAGAGTGGACTGGAAGTTTAAATGTACTCAATCTTTTGTAAGCTTGCTCTTTTTCATACCACGTGGAAACCTATGCAGAAGATTTGCCCTGAAATTTAACATCAACGTCAACTGAGCAGCTTCCATAAGAATGAATCTAGTATCCAGTTTTTATTAAACATCCATCGTTGTAACAAAAAAACAGCTTTTGTGGTCAAAATGATATAGTTTAGATAGTTGTCATACTTTGTAAATGTCTTTATACATGTATATAACTATAGGCCTATATACAGTAGTGCATACATACAGAGTTACTAGTATTCAAGTAGAAAGGAGTGACAGGGAAATTTCCAGTTGCACTTAACTAACAGATGCTACTGTATTTGGTTATGTGGTGTAATGCTAATGCTGTTTGCACATTCTGTAATTATTGTGTTATTTTTGTGTATTAAAATATTTCTTGCATATCTTACATCATTAGTTAACAGTGGTTTAATAAAGTGTCAGGTCAGATACGTCGCCCATATTCCATCTTTCTATTCCGCTTTCACTCCTCACTAAATGCACTATAAAACAAATGTCTGTAGATTTTAGGGTGAAAAACTGCCAAACCATGACAGCAAGGGACCATAAATATGCCATATAAAGCAAAGTCACATTTCATGGCAAAACCTTTATTTATATGCCATTTTTGGGGAATTTATACAGAATAAAGTAGTATTTTATATGAGAGACTGTTGATTGTACAGTGTAATATTTAATGGTAAAACCTGCATTCAATCATTCAGTCAATTATTTGGCAAAATGAATGCATTTATGCTGTAAAATATGTAATGAAATGCCAACTTTAACCGTAAAAACAGTAATAATATCCTTTTATTGTAATATTAGAAAATGTTATACCATATTTATGATGGTATAACAGTATTTGTGTGCTTTTTACAGTGTGGCTACTATAATAGCAACTTTTGCTGACTTTGTAGCCATGTAACCATTACTAACATTACTACTACTACTAGTTAGTTGGTGCAATTATTTCATATGTTTGAATTTAGTGATGCATATGCACTATCAAAAGAGATTAGAAATGGGTGTTATAAACTATGTAGGCCTCTATAAAGTCAAGACAAGACTGAGCTTTGTTTGTAAGGCAATATTTGGACTCCTAGTTGTCATGTTTCATAAAATATCTATAGTCGTCTGTTTGAATAAAGTCATCATGTCAAATGTCCTGGTTAGGTTTATGGAAATTTTGAGAAACACTTTCATATTCACTAAGCATGAAGAGAAGAAGGATTCTATCCTTGCTGTTGCTCAGTTCAAACATGTTGCCCACTGGAGCATCTGTCTCAGTTTGACATGGGTGTGAGTACATAACCCTAACCCTCACCACCAGTGAGGGTGCTGCTGTTTTTGATTTCTGCTCGCCCTCTTTCACTTCACTTCCATCTTGTCTAATTAGGATTCTTCTCACTTTGGAGCCTTCAAAGTCAAATGTAGTAGCTTCACAGAGAGACGAGACAGGTGTGAAATCACTGAGTGTTTGATAAAACGAGTTGTGCTCTTTTGAAAGCAGACTTCATCAAAACACTCCAACTCCAACACTATATATGCTTCTTAAAGGTCCAGTGTGTAAGATGTATTTAAAGAATATGGCAAAAATTAAATATAATATGGATAAGCAGGTTATGTTTTCAGTACTATCGCGTGAGTCTGCCATATTGGTGTTTGTCTTGTGTAGCTATAAATTGAATATCTAATTTTAAACTGTTGGTTGGGTCATGGAAAACATGGAAGGTAATAGGACAAAACATAAGCAACATACGGTAATACAAAAACACATTCAAAAAAAGAGTTAAATAGAAAATTATTGTAAGATATGTAAGATATTAAAGTGTAACTAAACCCTTACACCTCTTTTTTCAGCTCAAATATTTAGTAGTGCTACAGATCCAAGTCCAAATCTTCATATTTTAGTGCAAAGTATTTGAATTCTACATATTGTGTTGTAATTATTCATAGTGGACCTCTACTGGTTGAAACCTGGCAATTGTAACTGAATTTTGCTATTGGCTGATCTGGAGCCAGGTTTAATAGCATAACCTTACTGTAGTTAAACAAATGTAAACCAGTGGTGGTCTTAACAGTGAAAACAAACAAACAAAAAAACACCACAGCATGCTCTGAAATCTGCTGCTAAAATTTGTCATGTAAAGTAAAAGAGTTAAACGTGCTGAAACACTACAAAAGAAAAGAGCTTTCCTTTGTATAGGCTTTAGTAAGTGTGTGTGAATTAAACTAGTATATGGTATCAAACATATATATGCATACTTATCATATCCATGTAGTGCTGAAGCACTCGATCAAAGTCTTGATTTGCTTTTTAATAACTGATAAAAATGTCTTCTTTCAGCCTCTTCATTGTGAGGACTTACTACTTTCATTTTCTTTATATCATTGTAAATTCAGTGTCTTTAGGGTCTTTATAAAGCAAGGCATTTGAAGTTGTCATGTTAAATTTATGATGGGTATCTTCTCCCATTATTTAGAAAAATTCTCATTGCTAGTCAGACACTAGTGGCCTAGTGGATAGTTCGTCCATGGTTCGGTTCCACCTGTACTTCATGTCAAGCACATGTTTTTTTTTCTTCTTTTTAATCCATATCTGAACTCCAAATGCTAATAATATAATGCTAATCCAAATAATATGTAAAAAATATATATACCTTGTAGTTTGAACCCTTATCATCATGCATGTCTTCCTCAATCAGTGTTTATGCATTTCTAAATGTTTTATTATATTTGACAACTTCATTTCTATGTCAATTTAGTGATGCAGAACATTGCAATATACAACATACAACGTATAAATCCAAAAATAAAGATACGTTCTGGTAAATATTCTGTACACTGATTTGTAAAACTCCTTTGTTAGCTCCTACCTGCCAGTAATCAATCACTGTAATGAATCCCAGAGCTTTTCCAGTCGTGACACGCTACTTAACATCCTATTTGGTAACTGGTGAAGGGTAACGCTCACAGACGCCCCTGGTGTAATGCTGGAAAAACCATGGGCGTGAATTTCCTCTCTCTACACACCCTCTAAACCAACTGACACTAACTAATTGACTTGCAGCACAGCTTAATAAAACTAAAAGCAGGAAGACATCTAGCTGACTCATTACATAAGACTAATCCTTTATAGCTAATTAACTTTTTTTTTCTCTGCATCAGACAAGGGGAAATTTATAATGCCGTCAAGGTTAGCAACCGCTCTCACTTCACTGTCCACCTGCTAGATTTGAAAGGATCAAAAGCAGCAGAGAAACATATGGATGCGCTGAATTCAGTGTTCACTTGTACTGAAATATTTACTTGCTGGAGGAACATTAAATTGATTCCAGTGCTCAGGAATTCATAACGCATTCCCTCGCAGCAGTTTTACCCCCCCATCAGAAATGCAGCTCCGACATTTTACAAATAAATGAACAGTGTGTGTGGGTGGGCGGGTGTTCCTGTGTGGGAGATTTTGCACTATACCTGCCACTATGCCTTTGAACGTTGTGTATTCATGCCTATATTCTTGAGTGGTGAAAATCCCACAGATTTGACTCACATGAATGGGTCTGTTGCAGACACATTTGGTGCTGTTTACTGGTGCATGGTAGAGAGGACAGTGTCCAACTCTATCTCAGATATGAAGAGAAAAGGAAAGCCCGTGCTTCTATTAGAGTCAAGGCAGGGTTGTTCAAATTTATGTTTTAATTTTATTTTTTTATCTGTCTTGTCGTACTGAAATGGTTTGGCAGCCTCGCCAGTGCTTGTAAAAATACACAAAACATCAGTACTGTTTTTGCTCTCCTTGAAGAGGTGTATGGAGGAGTGTACTTAACATGGTAGTCGCTAATCTTAGATTCAGGGGATGTCCTGACATATTTCCTGCCAGTAGCAGCATACAAAAATGGATCTAGAAAGCAAAACATATAAATACAGTTATGTATATAAAAATATAATTTGTGTAATCATCACAAGAGCTTTCACGCAGTTGACAACAATTTTCTTTCAATAATTTCCTCAATGTTCTTGTGTCTGCTAAATCAGTTTGACATGGTGGATGGTTCGATATACTATGATAACCATGATCCTCAGTAGCTATTATTTTGAAGCAGACAGCCAGAGGTGCAAACCAAAGCTGCAGTGAATTCCAAACACTTAGTTGTTGCAGTTGAGAATAAAACACGGTGCCATGGTTATCACATTCATCCAAATTCACTCAGGATCCAAAAGTGAACTTGTTTTAGCTGTAAATAGTGGCACACATGACAGATTTTTAAGGTCAGTAATTGGATGCTTGTTACCATGTTACCAATATTCACCTTCGGAGTCCTCTTGGGAATTGAGCTGCTCGAATCGAGCTCCCCCGGCATGCCCGGTGTTTGGTCAGGGCTTGCAGCCCTTAATTTTAGACATAGAGACGACTTCAGTTCACTGTAGCAGCTCCTTTCATGTTGGCAGTCATTTCTACTTGTTCACCACTTTCACTCTTATTTAGTGCAGCAGCACTTGTACACCTGAGTCAGCCAACCCTCCAAATTAAGAGTTTACCTTTGTAGCTTGCTTTGGTTTGTTTGTTTATATATATATATATATATTATATATATATATATATATATATGCAGTGCAGTGCTTCTTGCAAACAATGTAAACCTTAACATATGCAGTAAAATTATATTATATTCAAAGGTTATTTTGGGGCATTTTTGCTATTATTGGATAGATTATAGGCATATGGGAAACTTGGGAAAAGTGAGAGGTATGATACACATCAAAGGTCCCTAACTGATATCAAACTAGGGGGTTTATGGTATGTGCCCTAACCATGAGGTTGCCTGAACCATTCCGGCACTGGGGTGATATTTATCTCATTTTTGAAGCAATGTAAAGCAGTTGTTATGGTAGCACATACGTTTCCATCTTCTATTGATGCTATAAGAGCTAAAATTATGTTTTATAATTCAGATACGGTGTAGTGCGTCACAATTTGTGTTTTTGGATTCCATAGTATGTCACTCAGTTGTACAAAAAATATTGCTTCTGAGATCCTTCAGAGAAATGGACCATTTCACTCCATATGAATCATTATATCTTGTAAATGGTTTCAGACTGTTTTTGATGTGCTAACACATCAGTGCAAACATAATTCTTACTCAATTTGTTCTTTCTTTGATCTTCTAGGCCATGGAACTAAAGGGGTGTTCGAGCTGCTGGCAGGCTGGAGGAGAACGAGGGAAAACCTTCCCTTCAAGGAGCGCGTGGCGGATGCTTTTGCTGACGTGATGGTGTGCTACACCATGACCAGCTCACTCTACATCATCACCTTTGGCATGGGAGCTAGCCCTTTTACCAACATTGAATCTGTAAAGATTTTCTGCCAGAGCATGTGTGTTGCCATTCTGGTCAACTACTTCTATGTTTTCTCTTTCTATGGCTCCTGCCTGGTGTTTGCCGGACAGCTGGAGCAGAACCGTTACCACAGTGTTTTCTGTTGTAAAATTCCCTCAGTGGAGTATCTGGACCGCCAGCCCACATGGTTTAAAACCATGATGAGTGATGGCCATGACTTGTCCACGCACCACGACAGTGTCCCCTACCAGAATCACTTCATCCAGCACTTCCTGCGTGAGCACTACACAGAATGGATTACCAACACCTATGTCAAACCCTTTGTGGTCATCCTGTATCTCATCTACGCATCTTTTTCATTCATGGGATGTTTACAAATTAGTGATGGATCAAATATTGTGAATCTGCTGGCTAGTAACTCTCCTAGTGTTTCCTATGCTCTGACCCAGCAAAAATACTTCAGTAACTACAGTCCTGTGATTGGGTTTTACATTTATGAGCCCATCGACTACTGGAACTCAACGGTGCAGGAGCACCTGAAGACTCTGAGTCATGGCTTCAACAAGATCTCCTGGATGGACAACTTTTTCCACTACTTGCGGGTGGTGAATGTAAGTGCATCAACCAAGGGTGACTTCATCACCATCCTCAAGGGCTCCTTCCTGCGCAGCCCGGAGTACCAGCACTTCACTGAGGACATCATATTCACCAAGAACCGTGAGACTGAAGAGTATGACATTATCGCCTCACGAATGTACTTGGTGGCACGGACGACAGAGAAGAAGCGTGAAGAGGTGGTGGAGCTTCTAGAAAAGCTTCGTCCGTTGATGCTTATCAACAGCATCAAATTCATTGCCTTCAATCCTACGTTTGTGTTCATGGACCGCTACAGCTCTTCTGTCATCTCGCCCATCCTGACCTCAGGATTCAGCGTACTCACAATCCTCATCCTCACTTTCTTCTTGGTCATCAACCCCTTGGGTAACTTCTGGCTCATTCTCACTGTAACATCCGTGGAGCTGGGTGTCTTGGGTTTGATGACCCTCTGGAACGTTGGCATGGACAGCATCTCAATCCTGTGCCTTATTTATACCCTCAACTTTGCCATGGATCACTGTGCACCACACCTGTACACTTTTGTGCTAGCCACCGAGCACACTAGGACGCAGTGCATCAAGTTGGCACTGGAGGAGCACGGGGCAGCCATCCTACAGAACACATCCTGCTTTGTGATCGGGATCATGCCCCTGGTGTTTGTGCCTTCCAATCTGACCTACACACTGTTCAAGTGCTCCCTCCTCACCGCGGGCTGCACCGTGCTGCACTGCTTCGTCATCCTGCCCGTCTTCCTGACCTTCTTCCCGCCATCCAAAAAAAGACACAAGAAAAAGAAACGAGCCAAGCGTAAAGAGCGGGAGAGGGAGAGGGAGCGGGAACGGGAGAGGGAAAGGGAAAGGGAGGAGATAGAGTGCATTGAAGTCAGGGAGAATCCTGATCATGTGACAAACGTCTGAGTAGTTTGTTATTTTAGCAACAAGTATCAGTGGGTATCCGTCAGTTATTGGTGGATTAGAGGTGTTCTCCAATGGTGAGGCACCTCTTGAGGTGTGGGGAAGTGCGAGATGTCCCATGTCGAGTGGGCACAGGTCACTTCTAACCAATAGCAGCTAAGCTGGCCAGAGTAGAGCGCAGCCCCACTGGTCGGTCATTCAGTCCTTCAGTCTGGACAGTGTATCTCATTTGCACAAACTGCAACATGCTCATGGTTCTAAAGCTCTTTCCCAACTATTTGGTAAATAAAAACAACTTAGTTACCAGGATGGATGCTTGCTAAATCTGTACGGAAATTCTAAACATACAGTATTTTAGTTCATTTAAATATTAGCTATTCTGTATTCATCTCTTGCAGCCCTTAACTCAAAAGTGAGTGAGGAGCATAGCAGTCTGTTGAGCCAAGGACACAAGTTGGTGAAAGTGGTTAGCGTGATCATACGATAGTGTACAAATTAACCTGTGCAGGAGACGAATGTGCACGCACTTTACTCCGCACACCTTGATAACAGCAAATAGAAATGAAACCAAATTCTGTGGAAAGACAGAAACTGTGGAAAGAAAGCACACCGCATGCTTTTCTGTAACATTAAAAATAGCCGAACAGCTGACCTGGGCAGATGGCATACACTGTGTCCATTATGAAGAATTATCTTGCACATTGCATCGTGTGAATAGAACTGTCTAGGTTTATAGTAGCAAGGGGCAAATATTTCTGCTTTACTCCAGAAGTGATATAAGGTCTTAGGCAATGGCAAAAGGAACTGCAGTGGGCTGCAGTGTATGAAGAGGAAGTGATAAGTGACTGTTGTGCAGCAGTATTTGAAACGGCAGTAAGCCTGAGTATGACTTAAGTAAATCCTCAACTGCTTTTGCACCAGACCAGTAAAACCAAAAGTGAAGAGTGTTTCCAACGCTTGAAATATCGAACTTTCTAGCAGGTTGATAACAATGGAAAGTTTCTGTGAGAGTATGAATGTCTCTGTGATCTACTTCTAAAAGCTTACTGGCATGGCACTGGAAATTGGAAGATCTGAATGTGATTCAAAACTAGCAGTGGTGCCAAATAGTGTACAGATTTGTTTTGTTTGTTTGACAGATTTATATAAAAACAAAAAAAAATCGCAGTAAATTCTTTCACATAGGAACTTTCACATAAATCAACCATGAATCATGAATTATTCAAGCTAATTTAGTGATTGCTGTCTAATGTTTTCAAGTTTGTGAAGCAGGCTTTAAATTAAACAGTGAGGCACTTTTTTTTGTAAAGTACACTGTCTCTGAATAGTGTGGAAACCCGATAGAGAGCGAGGTCAAACCAGAACTTACCACACTACCCAGCCAGCACCAAACAGTAGACAGACAAAATTAGCAACGGGCCTGCGAACGTGTCCCTCAGTAGTCAGTGGACATCAAAATAGAGCTAAAACATGAATATTGCACTGAAACAAATAAAAGATGTTGCGCTATATCTGCTGGATGTGTAACAAGGCAATTGCTTGCTAACACATTTACCACAGCAGACTGGATGTTGGATACTAGCTATGGAAAAAAACGACGATGTGCAAATCCATGCTGCAAAGATTTCATAGTTATTCAAATGCTAACAACTTCATCGTTTAACTATGCTACGAACATTAGGGTTCAATTGCTAATGCTAGCATGAAAGATTCATTGATCTTAGAATGTGAAACATGAACATGAAGTGCTTCGCGTTTTCAGAAAGGTGGAACAGCATCGAGCCTGGAAGTGAAGACTTCGGCTCTCTATTGTTGCAAAAATGAAGGTACAGACCGCTACTGCCACCTGCAGGCCTGGAGCTGGTCCGTTTAGTAACTGAGTATATTTTGCCCTAATACTTCAAATGACATTCCATCAAAAAAAATAGAGGTCTATCTCACAAATACCCTTCTTCAGTATTCAGTCTTCGAAGTCCTAAATGGCTGTTGTCTCCCCAGAGGGTAAACAGTATTATCTACGTGTGCCGAGGCCTGATAAGAATCTCTGTTGCAGTCCAAAGACAAACACACTCAAGGTCAGCAGCCCCGACAGATACCAGTCTCTCACTGACCCCTGGCAGGCTCAGCTTAGCTGGTGGCATGTGATAGAGACGCCCCATATGTGAGCAGATGTGGTTGATTGCAGAACAGTCAATACCTTCTTAGGGGACTGGCTGGTTCTTAAAAGGGCTGTCACTGCTGTCTGGTTTCTCTGCGCTGCCACTGAGAATATGAACGGCTCACATGCAGCACAGCTAACCGGGCAGCTGGGGAGAAATCAGACTGTTCACATTGGACCAAAATATGTGTTGATGTTTGACAAAGGAGTGTGTGAGGGAAGAAGATTGTCATTCAGTATCAAGTGAGAAATCACTAGTTGTCAAAAAGGCTATTAAACACGGTTCTTGTGTAAATTAATATCAGTGAACACAGTGAAAAAGAGTCATCTTTTATCCGTCATACTTTACCACAAACACATTTCCTGCTTTTGTGGAGAATTGATAAAAAACCATCAACCTAACATTGCCCTACGTAGAAATGATGAGTCTTTGGTAAGCCACTACCTGCAGA
Source organism: Larimichthys crocea (assembly GCF_000972845.2). Taxonomy (NCBI): domain Eukaryota; kingdom Metazoa; phylum Chordata; class Actinopteri; family Sciaenidae; genus Larimichthys; species Larimichthys crocea. The sequence goes on from NC_040021.1 coordinate 23,850,016, forward strand.
AGCTGCAGTGGGCATCACATTATGTAAAAGCCATGTCATGTATGTATAGCAAGAAGGCATGAAATGTTTGAAACACGGGAAAGAAATGCAATTCTTAAATAATTTACTTCCCAAAATGGACTGTGTTTGCATGGCACTGTATCGTATGTATGCATGTATTTGATTTTTCTGTATGAAGTCTGCGTATTTTTCATTTTTGCTACGTTGTAGTGACTTACGTTTGTTGTTTCGATGCATATTCTGTAACACCATGTGCTGCAAAAGAACAAAATGAGTCATATCTGTTCCAAAACAAAAGCCAGAGGATATTTCATGTGTAAAATAACTGTAAATTACTCTTTTTCTATATTTTCTAAGAAAAAAATATACTATAGAAAGATTTTTAATGACAGAATTTTCTTAAAAAAAAATAATAAAAAGGGTAAAAAGTTGAACACAGTAGGCCAGTATTAAACAGTGGAATGTTACCAGTATACTAGATCTTATTCCTTGCACACTGCAGTGTCAATGTTTGTTGATGATTCACGTTTTTATATGGGAAACTGTGGCCACCATTTTATTGTTTGTGTGTCTTGACTCTTAGCCCTCACATTTAAAGAAGTCCTTCATTACTCAGCAGCCATTTTTTAAACAACACAGCAGTCTATCAGGCTTTATAATGATCACTTTTAAGAGAAATGTAGGTTAGAAATTTCCAGAATATAGATGGAAATCTCCAATATGCGTCTCATCTATTACAGTTTGCTATAAGGCAGGTTAAGCTTAGCAGCAAAAAGTTCAATATTTAGCATTATTGTTAATCCTTATGGAACATCAGTCCTGAATATACTTGGCAGCGATTAATGTTACTTTGCTGCCACATTCACAACTTTTCAGCTTTCTTACAATTAGCATCATTCCCAATACCAAATGCTGTCTGATTAGGGTACTGTGTATTGAAATAGCGTCGTTAGAAATTAGCAGAAATGATTGTTCTGTGGTGACACACTAGTTGCCACAAGTCTATTGGGTTATTAAAACAGCATGTGATATCTGCTAGTTAAACACTTCTTTAAAGTGTATTCAGTCTTCTTTTGATGAAAATCCAACAAGCATGAGCTTGACATTATTAAACGTTGTTCCTGTTGTCAATAAATCCCATGACCAAAGACCAAAACCAACAATGTGTTTGTCTGTCTCTCAACAGTTTTTAACTTACCTACTCTGTCTGTGACACTCATACCAATTATCCCAAGGCTTCAAATGCCCTTTGGCATCTTATACAGGCACACAAGGTACCCCTTTGCTGGATGGATCTACAGGGCATTCTCCAACAAGAGTATGAAACTAGTCAATGTGACCTTGACAACTGTGCTACAGTAATGGCAACATGGCATGTATAACATAACATTTATTTAAACCCAAATTATGATCTTTCCCTAAATCTAACCAAGCAATTTTGATGTCTAGTAATCAGTATAGTAACCAGTGTATTTGTAGAACTATTTTCAATTGAATATTAAAAAACCTTTGGCAGTATGACAGTATTTATGGCAGTGTGATAAGTATATGTGGCATTAACTCAAAACAAACTAAACCGTCTTCATGGTAATGAAGGAATATGTCACCTAATGAAACTGTGTTTTTTAATAGTTTTTGGAACAATGAAGCTTTATGACATGAAGAGAATAAGATCTTTCAGGCCTTGGAGACACACAATATTTCTTTGGTGGTTTTGGTGTTTTCATGGGATTTGTTGACAGTAACATTAAGAACAGTATTCCAGCCCTTTCCTTAAAAAAAAAAAAAAAGAAATGACATGCTTTCTGTTCTAAAAAGCTAAGCTTTGTAACTTTTTTTTCATATTTTCATCTGAGTATGTTTCTGTGCACAAATATGATTTGACTCCTATGTAGTAAAAATGAGGTTGTTTGAGTCACATTTATTTACCTTCTATAACATTGTGTCAAAACTAACCACCCATGAACGCAGCATTTCTTCTCAAAAACAGATAATGGCAACCATTTTACAGTCATACCTCTTCAAGTGTTGCACATTTTCTAATGTTATAGATCAGCCTCACTGGATCACGTTCTGTAAGCTCCTGCTGTATGGTGTGTTGTAGTCCTTTTTAAGCTTCAGATATCATAACTTCAATGTATTTAATACTGTGACAGCTAAAATGTCCATATGACAGATAGGCTTCAAATGGGATGTTAGGTTGCCTCAGAATTTATTTTTCTCTAAACTAATAAGTATGATGCATGATCATCAAAAAGCCAAAATATAATTTAAATAATAATAAATATGCTCAAATCTTTGGTGGTATTTTGAAAGTCAATGTTTGGGCTGGTAGATGGGTGTACTGTAAGTCTCACAGAGTCCTTTGACCATGCACCAGCACATTTTCAGATTTTACAACCAGGGGCAGCACAATATTTCCACAATACAGGGCAATAAAAAATATGCAATCGCCTCTTTGCTTGTTCAATAATCTACATGGCAGATCTGTTTCGACCACAGTCTCAGAGGACAAATTACTGTTTTATTCTAACTCATCCATCTTGTGTGTCAACCAAACTGAGCCAAAAAAAACAAGCTCACGTCACCTCCATTCATCAAATCCTCTTATTTAATGGTGTCTAGTTCCAATTCTTTCATAATGTTTCAACAATGTGCAGAAAGAAACAAGCTTAAAAGGAAGCGAGGAAGTGATTTTAGTAACCTCAGTCCCATTTGAGTCCAATTCCTCTTGGTGAAACAGATAATGTTTGCTCCACACACTCTGTTAATACTAGTCTGAAATACAAGAATCTATCTATCTATCTATCTATCTATCTATCTATCTATCTATCTAGAATATGTTTATATAATGATTTCTTTACTTCATTATTAATTTGAAATACTAACATGACAATACCTACAGGTTTGTGTTGATTTTAAAAAGCTATTTTTGTGCTTCTGTTTCTCTCTTCTTGCTCATGGTCTGCCTGATTTGACATTTGTGGCCCAACCACCTGGAACAGTGATAGCAAATAATGTATCCAGACTCTGTTGTTTGTTCTAATTACTATAATCATGTGTGGAGGATTCTGGTCAGTTTGATTTTGCCAAAGTCTGAGCCTTATATACTGTGTCTTAAAAGGGTATACCACTCAGTTTAAGAGGGCACACAGTCATATTGGCATGACCAGCTCTCAAATGAGAATCAGAAAATACAAAGAAATTCACAGAGATAAACACTTCACACCGTCTGTGTGCCTTGTGCATAAATGAATATGTACAAGAACATTTAACATTTAACACATCAGTTTGGTAATTTGAGTGAAGCAATAACAGTTAAGCAAGCCAAGTGTCTTCTGCTGTCTGTTCAAATTGTACCATGTTAGTACTTGCTCTGCAACATTGTTAGAAAGCCTCAAATTAAGCAGTTCAGTCAGCAGGCTTAACCGTTAGTGTTTTTGTGCAGCTATGTCACATTATGAACATTATCAGAATTCAGTGTTTGCTTTGCAAGCTACCAATTCTTGCTGGGAGATGTTTAATTGTCTTATCTGAACCAGAAAGTAGTCAAAGTAGGGGTTCAAGCAGGGTTAGCTAAAATGCATGTAACAACTTCTCTGATAATTCGTTATTACAAAAGCAACAATAAATACTTGATACTATATTCAAGTTTAGTTTGGCAAATTGAGATTCAAAGCATTAAAAAAATATAGCAAATAGTCAGATATTTTTGAGAAGCATAGAGAAGCAATCATAATTTGTAATTGTTATTTCACTAGTTACAATTACTTCACAAAAAATGTCGGAAATATTGTCAATTGCAAATGTGAATGTCGTTGAGGTACCAAGGAGCTACTGCAAATGTAGTTAAATTACTAGTTTTATTACATATAACTCAAAACTCTCAAACAATGTAACTTCTGCTAAACAGCTAAGCACATCGACAAGTGACAGTTATGGTGTAAAGGTACTGTAATTGTTAAGCGTAAACCAAAAGCAGCACAAATATATTACAGTGAAGTCATCAAGTAATGTCAGATATACTGTACAGCACCATCTAAAGTTTGCTAACGTTAGCCACCAAAAGTTCTTCGTTATTATTAGTCAAGTGTTGTGCTGTCAAAGCCCCTGTATGCTGTATGTTTTATTGCTTATATATTAAACATATTAATTGTAAGAGGAAAATGATTTTGTTTCACATAGTGTACATTACAATATTACAAAATGGTAGGTCGCTTCATATGGAAATATCTAAAGTTAGCTATGCAGAACAAGAAAGATCTATTGAACCAAGTAATTACTGTCTAATAACTTTAACTTTATATTTGTAAGAGGAAGAATATCTTATTTCTTCATTCATTTTGTCAGACTTATGTGGTCAGGAAGTAATCTTGGTACCAAAGGGTTGTAAGTCATTTATTCAAGGGAACATTAGATACAACTTTCTTCAGTTAATCAACAATATATCTTAGAATATAGTTCAGATCTTCCTCTGAGCTGCTCCAAACTTCTCATTTGCTACACTTCATGTTTTTGACATTTGATCGTGACGATGATGACTGAACTGATTTTCTATATCTGACAGGTTGGACAGGGCTGGTTTCTCAGACTGGGTGGTATTCCTCTTTTGAGTGTTGTAAGCGCCTGGTAGCTTCATAAGTCTGTGCTCTTCATATAACCAGTGGCATTGCCTTACACATATGCTTTCCAATATTTTAATAGAGATGTGATATCTATAAAGGCGTAGTATTTTTCTTACATTGTGACTGAGGTACGTCTCTAGAACTAGGTGCAGTAAAGATACACTGTGATGAGATGACAATGTTGTCTAATGTTGGTCATTTGCGTGCTGTTGTGTAATAGGTGTGAGTGCAAGTGCACTGAGTTGAAGGGTAACTTGTCATTTGATATTGTTGCGGTACTGTGGAACTTAGGCTTTTTAAATGCTGTTCATTCTTAATGCCTTTCTTCGAATATTCAACTCACAACAGTTACTCACAATCACATGAAGTTGTACCTATGCTGTTGCTATGAAGCTGAGAGAAGAAGCATGCATGTTTGTGCCCAGAAATGATCATTTACATGTTGGGATTTTGCTATAGAATGAGCTGTAATCCCCTTCTCACCACCTGTCACCCCGTCACAGTTAACATTCCCCATGACATGTAAATGCTGATGTCACATAGCTGTTAGACCCGTGTGTCATTTACAAATACATGTACACATGTTGCCAAGGTATACTCTTCAAAGAAGAACAGGAAATTACCAGCTGGGTCTTTGTGGCGCTTGTTTTTTCCGATCAACTTCTTGGGTGTTGGCAGAGCTTGAACCTTGTTTTGCTAATCTATACTTTTTACCGAGCAGCAGGAAGATTTAACCTCATTTGACTGAAGTGACGGAGAAAGAAATACAGCGGGGAGGAAAAAAAGAGGTAGAGTAAATGTAGGCAAGGATGAGAGAAGAGTTAGAGGAAGGATGAGATAAGAAAAAAGGATGCAGGAGGTAAGCCCTCATTTGAATTTGAAGTAGATTCCGGCAGCAGGGATGATGGGAAGGTTTCAGGTGAAGGGGGATGTTGTCTGAATGGAGGGGTTGGGTGGAAGGTGGGTGGGGGGTTGAAGACAGTCAAGACAAGGTTCAGTTGCGTTAGAAGAAGATGGACTTACCTGAGAATGATCTCAGATTGTGTTGCATGTTTAAAGGGACATTTTAAGGTATTCTGGCATGCTACTCACTTAAAGATGGGGGTCTTGTGAAAGAAAGATTTTAAAGCAATGTTGGGAAGAAATTGTTATTTTTCCAATTAACACCCCCAGTTTTGCACTTCCTGAGGTGCAATTCCACTGTGGTAAATATGGACAGCTGTACACGTATATTTGTTAAGATTATATTACTTTAGCCAAAAATCAAGCAAGTGCAACAACACAAGACATAGCAGTCAGCTAATAGTACTTACTAGTCCAACAGCAAGAAGCCCAGCTCGGCGTCTGTCTTTCAACAAGCTCTCACTAATTACTAAAATTCAGTTCCAGATTTACTCTTGTCCGGCATCTTCTTGTTTGGGCAGTCTCTCATTTTCTCCCTCTGTCAATGTCCTCTGCGTCTCCGCAATTATGTTGATAGAGGCTGCTGAGCCCGGTTACATTGCTCGCTTGTCTAGCTCTGATTCTGGCACAACAGTGGCTCTGTTCCTCAGCATTCCCCTGGACCCCACACCTGCAAGCCCCCTCTTCTAGGTAGTCCAAAACACCTGTGGTACAAATGCTAAACAGTCCCCCACTGCTCTGAGATCACAGTATGGGCAGCCAGGCTAACAAACTCAGCTAACAGCAGCTACAGTTGGCTGCAGTTTACTGTCCATCAGGAAACTCTCAGAGAGTTGATGCAGAGGGAAAACCAAAAAACATTTTCTCCATAAAATATTTATAATATCAATATTTGTTTCTGTTTATCAGATTCAGCGAAATAGTTGGTAGGGTGTGACTTAGTGCTGTAATGTGTTACGTACTTCTTGCAGGGCACAGAGTGACAGGAGGAATTTCACATTTTTGTGTTTTTGTCTGTGGCGATGTCACAAACTTTCATGGACCAATCAGGATGACAGTTGTATTGTGCTTCAGTGGCGCACATTATGAGTCAGGCTACAAAAACACCTGATACACCTGATGTTTTATTAGTACCTCAATGCCTGAATGTTTTCCATCCATCACAGTGTATGATGCAAGCTTTCTGTTCAGATCTGTAATATCCAAGCCTGAGCCAAAATAACCCAGATGACATCATCAGGGATTTTTATTTTTATTTTTAATTGCTCCCTGCAGAGCCAGAAAAGACAGTATACAGCTGTTTTCACATAATGAGTAGTACCATCAGTGACAAATACACTGAATGTGATCTGTAAAATAGCTGGAGTACCCCTTTAAAGATGGATTTTTTTTTCAAAGTTTGGATTCAGAGAACTATCCGTATGATTGAGGAAATTTGAGTATGTGTTTTTTTCCCCCACATTTGATAGAATAATTACGAAAATCTCAGTTTTATGTACAGACAGACGAGAAAGTAAAAAGACTAATGTGAGGCTCGGCTTTATGCTGCACGACACTGGAAGTTTCACTGTACACAGCAACATCACAGTGGCTTTTTATAATCCCCCTAACGTTTTACTTCCTGAGCTGACGGAGGCTGGCAGCAGGAGTGGCTGCTGTCGTGTTGTGCTCCGTTGCAGCGTTATTGCGCCAAACTGCCTTGGCCAGGGATATTTTTGGCTCCCACCTTGTCTTAATCCTGTCGTGATTCTCCGATGGATTATTCATGCCTCCTCTTCCTCTCTTCTCTCCTCTCCTCTCCTCCACAACCTCTCCCTCTTATCCAAACCTTCTTCCCCCTTCACCCCACCTCCTCGCTTTCTCACCTCCTCCTTTTACACTTCCACATCCTCTCCTCCCGAGCGCCTTGCTTTTAACACCACCAGTCTCCCCCCCTTTAGATATTTGTGTCATTGTATTGTGCCTGTGTTCACAGGTTCTATAATTTGCTCCTTCATTAGGTTATGTCATATATCTGCAGCTCCCCTCCATATATATATATATATACATGACTAAATTAGTAATCTTGTTAACAGCACTACCTACCTTTTAACATATCCTTCCACTCTATCCCCTTTATTCAGATTGCTTTTCTTCACAACCTATTGAGGCAGTCTCAATTCCCTGCTGAGGACTGCTGCGATAATTACTCCCATAGAATTGTCTCTCCACCTAAAAAAGAAATCCTGAAGACTTTTGGCAATGAATCCAGTTGACATGTATATGAATCTATGTGTAAATAGGGACTGAAAGTCCTCTGGCCTTTGCTGAATGTGAGAGTGAGTGAGCTGTGAAATCTGTACATAGTATTTTTTCTTACAGTCTGTGACGATCACTGTGTGCGAGGTTGCTAGCAAACGATGGAGTGATGATGGAAAGTCGTTGGTAGTGCATCGAGGGGTAAAAAAGAGTAAAAATGTTGAGTTGGTTCTCCAGTTCTAATCCTGTATTTTGGTTTAGAAAAAAGGTATTGCAGCTCCCGAACTATATTAGGTTTTAGAGTACGTCCATACTAAGCCAGCAAATTTGAAACTATCTTTCAGAAACTGTTTTATCAATCATCTTCATCAGGCCTCATGCCTATCTCCTTCTGTCTTCTGCCCTGCCAAAATGCTGGTGTCCTATGCTTAATACAGTGCCTGAAGGCATCACGTAGAGACACAGACAAAGCACTGAAGCTGCTGCTATGCTAACGTGCTGCTTTTACTTACACAGGCTGTGTAGGATTTGTGTGTTTCCAAAAGTCTCCTGAGTGGATATATCTTTAACAAACAGTGGATGGGATGACGAAGGTTTCAAGAAACTTGATCGAAACCTCCAAACCTGTGTGTTCATTTTAGCAATCCATTTACTAAGTTGAGCAATACCTACACACAGATTTTCGTGAAACATTTTTTGACCCCTAAGTGGCACCATACTTTGAGGACAACAGAAAATTATGCGAATGAGAATAATGTTGTTTGTCTCACACAGTTTAGTTGTTTGATACAAATTTGATCCGAAAACGTGAACATAGACGCATGTTGCAGAAACAAATTAGCTGACTTAGTATGGACGTGGTGCCTGATGGCTACAGAAATGCTGGTGCGGCTGCAGAGTTCAAGGATTTATTTCTCAAGTCTCTAAAATGAGAGAATAGCACAAAAAATCTGTCAGAATTTAAATAGAAAAAATAACTTACAATACATTTTCCATGTTGATTAAAAAACATTGTAATATAGAATCATCTCCAGCTTTCTAGTGTCACATTGCCCAAACACTAACTGTGCCAACCATATATAAATCCACCCAAATCCTCAAATGCAGTTAATAAATGAATCATGTTCAAGCATAAGAAACATACTGCATGCATAATATAGCTGCAACACCATCAGTATGTTGACACACCGGCATGTATTAGCCCTGAAACACTGACACACACGATGTCCAGTGAGGACTAGATGAGAGCATATAGATTTACGATATATGTCAGCTCGTATATTTTAGTGACGTGTGTGACTTCTGTTGCAGTTCATGAACTCATCTTTAGCCTCAGATGTCACACCATGTGACAAAACACAGAGCTTCACGGCAGCAGTGAAACGGACACGCGGTCTTCCATACACGCAGACGTCTAGGTGATCATTCATCAGCCATAAAAGACTTTTTTTGGACATTTTAGCTTCGCTATCTCCGCTGACAAAAAAAAGAGGAATTTAAAAAAACAAAAAACAAAAAAAAACAAGATGTGTCAAAGTGAAATCACCTGGGTGAAAATATTATCCTGAATCCTTTTTTTTGCAAGGCGACTGATTGAGCTGCACATTACAGCATCCACATTACTATTATTACAGCGTCAGAGCGTCTGTGCTGCTGCATTCATTTCATTTGATTTGGGTGTTTTTGTGCCGTATTTAAGTTTTTACTAGTATGTGGCTGACTGGTTCACATGTCTACGTACTCTGCAAATGTAGAATGACGTCTGTCAAATGCAGCAACACTGAGCCCAGAAAAGATTCAATAAAATCTATTGTATCTTCCTAACAGCCCATTTCTGGCACCGGTCTGTACATGTGGAAGGATTTTGGATAGAATTTGAGCCCAGGCTTGCATACTGTATACATTTCTCTTGTAGCGAGGAGCTGAACACCACCGATCAGACCAGCCAAAAGTAGAACCGTAGTGAGTCGATGATGTACGGGAATGTCTCAGTTTCAATTTATTAGAAGAAGTATGCTTTTGAATGCTCTGAATATTTTAAATGTAAACTCTTTTTCTACTGCCTGCTATGTTAAAGCTATAAATAGTATGCATATGATCAATCTTTTTTACTTGACAGAAAAAAAAAAACATGATTTTCATTAAAAGAGCTTTTGTCTATGAAACGCCTGAGTGACTTGTGTTGTTTTTATTGTTGTCAATTTCATTTTTATTTCACTGGTAAATTTGAATCGGCATGCTGAAAACACAGCCAGATCTCATTCCTTTAGGTTGCCGATAGTTTGTCATCCCATCTGCCGTCTACATCTACTCCAATGTAACCCATTGATACCAAGTGATGTTGTATAAAGAGTTACGAAGTCTACATAAGGTGGGGTGGGTCAAACAAACACAGGACTCTGACCCCGGAGGTCGGGATCCATTACATGACTTGTCATCATGATCATTTCCTGAACCTAACCCAAATGCAACCAACGTTAACCATGTGCTTAAAAGGCATCTCGTCTGTATGAGGAGGAAACCAAAGGACAACAAAATGTAACACTTTTATCATGTTAAAGTTGAATATTTGAACAATTCTGAGACGAAAAACAAGCAGCAACCTCCATGGCTGTGAAGTGAAGACAATGCAGAAGTGCCAAAAACTGCCACTTGAGGCTGGCTCCAGAAGTGAATCAGTCTCCATGTTCAAATGTCCAACTTCATAGCAGAAATTAACATGTTTACAGCCTGGTACAAAAAACAGTTTTGGTCTCTATAGCTAATTTCCCCGTTCATGACAACTGTACTAAGAGTGAATTTTTATAGAACGCACCTGTTCAAATGATATTAAAGCTTAAGATTTTGCATAATTAACAGCATTACTGCTTTGATTGACAGGCGGGTGCCATCACAGGCAGTTTGTTTGAACACCCAGACATTATACAGCCCCCGTCAGGTCTGCTGACAATCCACATCTTTGTGGATTTTTAGATTAGCCGAGAGGTCGTAGAGAGGGACTGCCAAGATTGCAATGGCCCATGACACTGAGCTCCACAAGCTCCGAGCTTCTTCAGAAGCCTGAGTGAATTGAACAGAGTTTACTAAGAAATGTTTAAGCATTTACTCTAGTTTAAATGATGACAATGTTTATTATATTAATTTTCATCAATAGAAATTGCCATGTCAATGACCCACAAATTTCTAGACCTCAATGGGTTTTCCAAGCTAGAAAAGAGTCTTTGGTCCACTACAGAAGTAGTTCTGTTAGATGACAACACCTATCAAAAGTTTCAACACCGCAGAATGTGCAGAACCCCCACCCAACACACACACACCTCTTTTGATGATGTCATGCTCAAGGTCAGTCTCCATCATATGAGGCTTCTTTCTGTCAGTTGACACTGTTTGTGAGCAGCTGTGGTTCCTATTTTTATTTTTACACCACTTATGGCAATCACCAGATTGCCGGCATGTGTGTGTTTTACAGCATTTGCCCCTCAGTTGTTTCCTTCATGAGAGACAAGCCTAGTAAACCTGACAGTGTAGTCAAGAGTTTAGACTTACAGCAATCAGACTGGCCAACGCGTCATATTTTAATGTAGTCAAAAACAGGCAGGCGTTGCAAACGATTGCCATTAGCTAATTAATCACAAGATCAGAAGGAAATCAGGTTTGACATTCAAGAAGAGTCAAATAAAGCAAAATGTAGCAGCAACAGCTGCTCATGACTTCCCTATTCAACAAATTACATCCATCAGCGTGTCCTTTAGTAAATTAACTAACTGCTCCAGTGATGCTGCTCTTTGACAAATGGAAGAAAACTGAGGGTTTACTGGGCAGCTTCCATGTGTGAAGGTGTCAGATGATTAAAGTGGGAAGTTGGACGATGCTGAAAAGGGTTGTGTCTACCTAGCAAAGCCTCCCCGGATAAATCAAGGTTAAAGGTACCCAAGGTATCACAAACCATGGACCACAGAAGTGTCAGCGTCTGGATATTTTTAGGAATAAAAACCTAAATTGTGTTTCTGTTTTACTTTAAACGATAACTGCTCACCTTCATTGACTCCAACTGTTGTGGTTTTTCCTGTAACGTTACTCAGCACACTCATCAGTATAGGCCTGTCTGTCTCCACCTCCTCTGCATTCCTTGAAGTTGACCCGCCTTGTTCAGATGATACATATGCCATGACCCTGGGATAAAAATTTGCTAACATCTACCGTTTACACGGAGGCCATTTTCCTCTGACATCACTCGAGCTGCAACAGCTAATGTTACCACTTCTTAGCGCTGTTTAATGGTGTTACAGGATACGATAGGAATGATGTGAATATGGTGAAAAAAGCTAACATGACATTAAAAGTTAAACAATAAAGTTTTATCTATTACATGTTTTCAAGAACCTTAGACTGAATCTCTGCTTTAAAATAACTGTAAAGACTACTCAAATTCCCTGGCTAACAAAATACGTGGAACATTGGAGACCACATTTCCTTTGGTTTGACTTTTTGAGACACACCATGTCAAAAAGGGTTTAATGGGTTATATATACACATATATAACACACATCTTTTCTCATGGCTGGTCAGTTTTGACTGGGAACACCACTGATGTGTGAAGTCCGTGTAAAACTATCAACACTTCTGTTGTTTTTTGGGTAAAATTTGCCAATTGTAACTCTCTTCTGCCATAAATATAATTTAGTATATTTCATCTGATTGACTGCAGGCTTCCTTATCATTGATTTTTAACACATCTGATTGTGCATTCATCCATGTGGATACCCCCCCAAAATTCCTAGAATAAGGCAAGTACCTTAATTTCAAGTGCTACAGTTAGAAAAAAAAAGAGAGCAAATGTTCTGGATATTGTTGAGTGGTAGGTGGGTCCTCTTTGTAGTGAGGTAGTAATAAAATGTCTGGCAGTACCGGAGCGTAGTTGACGGGCTGGGGGGGTTAATTATTAATGTAATTCCATAGCTATGCCGATGACACACAATTATACATTGCTGTAACCCTGCATGAACTCAGCCCAATTAACAACTTAGTACATTGCTTAGTGTGGCTGAATGGGCAACAATTTTCTACAACTCAATCAGAAGAATATTCGGGCCTAAAGACCACAGAGACCACTTATCTCAACTAGTTCTTTAGACAAAAGACCAGGTCAAAAACATGGGAATAACTTCAGATTCTAACCTCAACTTTGATTCTCATATGAAAAACATAACAAAACTTTATGTTACCATCTTAGAAATATTGCCAAAGTCAGATCTTTCCTCAGTCAGGTTGACACAAAGAAACTAATTCATGCTTTTATCACCTTAAGGCTTGATTTCTGCAATGCCCTTCTGTCTGGTCTTCCCCAAAAAACACTAGGCCACTTACAACTGGTACAGAACTCTGCAGCCTAAATACAGACCCCCAAACAGAGGGCACATATAACCCCCATTTTAAAATCATTGCACTGGTTGCCCATTCATTTTTTCTTTTCTTTCGTTCTGATTTTTAAATCACTGAATGGTCTGGCACCCACCTATCTTTTAGACACACTACAGAGATATGTGCCAAGCAGGTCCCTCAGATCCTCCTGGTCATGCCAAGGACCTCCATAAAGAAATATGGAGAGTCTGCCTCTAGAACTGTGGCCCCCATCTCTGGAACAATTATCTGCATGGAGTTTTCTATAGACAGATGAGAAATGAAAGAAAAAGTAGAGAAAGATTATTGTACTAAGACAGATGCTTCCATACAAGTCAGAAGGTGGTTTGATACTCATCCAACTACTGTACTTGCCAGACATCTCTCTGTACCACCGCAACTGAAACACCAGTTGAGGGGACGACCTTTTGGAAGCTTGGAATCTAAAGGACTGAAATATATTTTATTTCCCAACCATCTGCATGTGTGTTTTGGCAACTTTGACCTGTAACAAGGGAGAGAAAGGAATGACATTCCCACATCTGCTTCTAAATTTATTGCATTACTGGGAAGCTCATTGATACTAATTATGAAAACTGATCCCATAATGAAAATAGTCCATCTGGCATGGTGCAAGGGAAGGGGAACAAAGCAGTAACAGGCAGATGAGTGGAGTGAGAAAGAGAAAGAGGCAGAGATAGCAGCTGAACCTCAGGATTATTCTATATCTGCCACTTTTTTTCACCCCCCAAACTCCTTCTCACCCTCTCCTGCCTGCTTGCATCTCTCCAGAAATGAAAAATTCATGGAAGCCCTGGATTTTATCTGCTGCTTATCATCCTGCCAGCCTCCTGCTTCTGCTACTATTGCTGTGATCGCTACTATAACAGCAGCAAGGCCACCGCATCGCCATCTTCACCACCGACACCGACCGCAAGTTTACACTGTTTATTTGAAGAGCTCCTGCATATATGCAAGGCCGAGCTCCAGCTCCAGCTCCAGTCACCCTCCCTTTCTTCTTTCCACCCACACAGGAAGACAAGAAGAAGAGCAAAATGGTGAAATGGAAAAATGAGGGAGAGGGAGAGATATCACAGAAATGGGAAAGTGGGAGGGGGAGCAAAAACTGTGAGGATGAAGGAACAGATGACCACAGGGGTGAAAATACAGTGCAGCATGCACGGTGCAGAGGGAAGAGAAGCATCATACACACACACACACACACACACAAAATCAATAATAGTGGAAAAATGAACCAATGACTTCATTTTCGGAGCATGAAAAATAATTTGAGATTTGCTATCATTCATGCCTGATGCTGAAGCTGCAGTCTGTGAGACCGAGCAGCTCTGGAACTTAAAGAAAGAGCAACAGCTCCCCCCAGAGGATTTTCAGCACTCAGCTGTTTGATCAAGAAAATATGATCATAGACACGGATGGCAGTATAGTTAACATTATATTACAGTTAATGTTATTAATGATTGTGTAAGTGCTTCTGCAGTGCATGTTTGAGTGAAAATTACGTACTAAATTCAACTGATACTTATACTTATTTATGTTTTTCCCCTCTTTTTAATTCACTTGTTTTTTTTTTACATATTTTATTCATATGTTAGATATATTATATATTTTGTATTATTTAAATTTTAATGATAATATAATGAATTATTGCTGAATTGTTTTGACCTGTTTCATGTTCTTTTATTGTCACTGGTTTTCTTTCACGTGTTACTGTAGCAGTTTGTTACGTACAGTAAAGCTCTGATACAAACAAACTTACCCTTAAGTTGAACATATAGTATAATGCAACAATAAGATCCTATTAAGTCAGCATTGGCTGGCTGTTGCATGCAGTGCGAGAAGCCCCTGGCTGCAGCCCGCAGATCGAGGCGTGCCTCAACGTTGAGCCACGCCCACATTGAGCCACGCCCCCAACGCTTGACTCCTTTCCGGGTCATCTGGTGGCGGAGACTATGAACTGCAAGTGGCCGCCTCTTTGGAATAATATTTTACTGTGTTATATAAATATATAATATAATTAATATAATATTATATATATATATTAATATAAATTATATTATATATATATTATATATATATATAATTAATATTATTTATTTTTGTATTGTTTAAAAAATGAAAAATATATACACTGGGAGGGATTTTCAGGTGTTACATTTAGTGCATATATTTTATTCCTTAGTTGAACACACTGAACACTGAACTTCAAAATAAAAGAGGAGTAAAACAGGAAACAAAAGACACAGACAGTAGCCTACACTTTAAAAGCAGAAATGCCTGCAAATGTCGCGTGTCCATAACTTCAGTGCGAATGCCTCATGGTCTTCCTGCAGACTGAAAGGGGAAGAGAAATTGGCTCAACAACAACAGGGTTGTCACACGACCTCGAAGCTATTAAGCTAAATTCTCATATTTAAAAATGGGTGTAGGAGCATAGTACAACACTTGTTTTATGAGACACAGCTTTTTAATGAAATTTAGGCAGTGCTCGTTTGTTTTGAAAACTGGACTTTTCCACATTCTGTAGTAGGTTAGTGCTGACTTTCTCAATCATCTACGTCTATTTGCAGTCTATAATCTATCTGCATTTGCAATGTTGGAGCTACTGGCTTGACTACAGTGTAGAACGCAAATACATACAGAGCTTAACCTGTTTCAGAAATAAAATAATGTTACTTCCTTGCCCCTTGCCTGTCACATATATCACAAAATAGCACGTCAAAACAAAAAAAAAGATTTTGCAAACTGATTTATGTCGTCTTCGTCTGCGCACAATATTCTTTAGTGGTCCACAGAGCGGCCACTTGCAGTTCATAGTCTCCGCCACCAGATGGCCCCCGGAAAGGAGTCAAGCGTTGGGGGCGTGGCTCAACGTTGAGGCACGCCTCGATCTGCGGGCTGCAGCCAGGGGTACTTGTGCAGTGCACTGCCTCTGCATTTATGAAAACATGTTTGTTATTCACACGCTTGGCCACTAGAGGGCAGTGTACACTGGTGCAGGATTACAGTTTTTCTCAGTTGCTAAAACACAACTTCTGAAACCCTGCTCCATTTTCTTAAAACGTTAAACACAAAACCTCTGACTCCTGTTTTACCTGTGCTCAAAACCAAACACTGCTCTCAAATAATAACCAAAGCGATTAAAATGATCTACACTATCAAGCAGTCAGTAAACAATACACACAAAAAAAGAAAACACATTGTTCAAAACATATAGTTCTCAGGGAGAAGTACATTTTTAATCTCAAAACAAATTTCATATTTTTCCATCATTGTCTTTTGATGAACAAAAACATGTTCTATCATTGCAGCTCAAAACTGATCAGAAATGACTACTCCTCCTTGTACAGTACTGTACCCTGCATCTTACAAACTTGTCCTTTGTCTCTGTGATACTGTCATTTTTGTTCTTTGTTGATATGAACCTGTAACCAGTCAAAATCGATTGAGCAGTCAGTGCTGTAAACAAATGGAAAGCACAATGTTCAGGGCCAGACAGTTCATTTATCGCAATTCTACAAAAAGTAGATGTGCAGTTACAAAAAATATTCATGCAGTACAATACATAGAGTGATGAACTTCAACAACCTGTTTGCTCTCTAAACTGGCTTATATTGGTTGTGTCACATCATTTGAAACAAGTGAAATCAATTTTGAGTGGTTGTGTTTAATTAATGACGTCTGCTCTATTTGTATTTAGTTTTTGCCATATATATTTGAACCTACATGCAAGAATAGTAATAAAGATTTAAAGAACAACACTGATTCTCATCTGGTTTGCACTTAGTGGGACCATCATTTATTTGAACAGGACCATGTAAGAGAGCTAAAATGTTTGTCTTTATGTCAAATTGTAATCTGACTTACTTATAATTCTACTTTCTATACTTTCTATAGAAGTTCAGGTATGAAATGATATAAAAATGGAAATACTTCGTAAAGTACCATAAAATTGTACATAATTACAGTTTACAGCACTGCATTTACATCATATATACATAATATTAAAGTATCTGTAATCAGAATGCAGCATATTGATGGTCTGAGTGATGTAATTCATATATATCATATTTTTATGTTTATCCTACTGAGTGACATGACTGTAATCCACCACTAGGTGCTGCAGCAGGACAAGTCTGAATCAAGATTCCCAACATGTGGAAGCCTCCATACTCCCAGTCCCAGCTGACATCCAGCGCTGGTTCACCCTGCTCTATTTGTCACAGCAGGTTGCCTTAAAGTCTGACCTAAAAAAAACATTACTTATTGGTGACACATGGCTGATGGGAATGTCTTCAACTTGTTTAAAAATAACCTGCCCTTCAGTTCTGGTGGCCCAGAGGTCTATTGATCAGCTGTCACCTGATTTTACAAGGACGTTTTCATTTAAGTGGGAGGCTCTTAAATCTTTACAGAGAACAGTTTGTAAGTGATAGTGTGAGTTATTAAGGGCAACTCTGAGGGAAAAGTCAACATTTTGCCCTCAGACTTGCCTGTCAGGATGCCCGTCCTGACCACTGTCCACTGCCAATAATGAGTCCAAGTGCCAATAATGTGCATGAGCATCAGTACCGGACCATGAAGCTATGGAAGAAGGTGTTCTGGTTTGATGAGTCACGTTTTCTTTTTCACGTGGCCCAAGTATGTGTGCATCGTTTACCTAACACATGGCACCAAGATGCACTATGGGAAGAAGGCAAGCCAGTAGAGGTAGTTGGATGCTTTGGACAATGTCCTGAAACCTTGGACCCTGCCATTCATGTGGACTTTACTTTCACATGTGCCTTGTTCTAGTCATTGAAACGGTATTCCCTGATGTCAGTGGCCACTTTTAGCAGGTTAATGAGTCCTGAGGAACACAACAAGTTCACAGTGTTGACTTGACATCCAAAGTCTCCAGAACTCGATCCAATCGAGGATCTGAGATGTGCTGGACAAACAATTCAGGTCCATGGAAGACCCACCTCGCATATTTGGCAGGTGGTCATGTTATGTTATGTACAATATACATATATTGTTCTTATGAATTGTCCATCAACGGACAGTCAACAAGCTGTTGAGGCAAGGAGCTTCTTCCTCAGACTGCAGATTATTCGTAAATATTTCAGCACTTAGAGGATGTTTGAACACAAATCCGAGCAAATGTCATGACAGGAAGGTAAATATTAGCCGTGCCATCTGTGGCAGAGAGTGAAAGTTTGCTCTGAATTTATCATCCTGACAGAAGGTCAAAGAACTTCATTGGATGCTCAGAGAATTTAAGAATGTGATGAATCACGTTTATTGATTCTTCTTGCTGCAAAATCTTGAATTTTCAAAATGATGTTGCTACCTCAGGCGCTCACTTTTTTTTGTTTGTTTGTTTGTTTTTTGTGCTTGGTGTCCACCAGATCATGCATTACAATTTGAAACCTCCATCCTTGATGTCACATGAAAAACAACAACAACAACAACAACAACAACAACAATAATAATAATAATAATAACAATAACAGTTGGTGTGTTTGATTAAATCCTACATACAGACTTTATTCTGGTTCTATTTTTTAGAGCATATAATGCTGTTTTTTGTACATATTGTATATTATCTTGACGTTCTTCATCACTTCAGTTGTTTGCATTTATTTATTCACATCATTCCAAGTGCGCTGTGGAAGCTGTTTGCCTTCCTCCTTCCTAGTGTTTCCTGTCGTTTTCCACGTCCTTTATGTGGCCGCAGTCGATTTGTTAAACAAAAACTAAAAATTGATTTCCTCTGACCTTTTCCTTGACCTCAATGAAAGAGGTCATGAGGTCAAGGAAAGATGGGAATGACAATTCATTAGAACTGCTGCTAGGTTACGTAATTATATAACAGCAGATGTTGCTGATGTGGTCTGTGGTGAAACTACAATGTTCAAAAGATGGACTACAAAAGATTTTTACTTTAGATACTTCCCCTTGTGCGTTATTTCATGCAGGATATATAAATGTGGACCACCTAGTGAAAAAATGACATCATTACCAACATCAGAATAAAATATAGGCCACCTGTTGTAAACGCTCTCCTTCCTGTCTACTCATATATAAGCATATGAGCAGGTTATAGCAAAAGATGGATGCTTCATAAGCTCACAGTTAGTGAAGGTATTGACCATGACACTGAATAGTGTGCAAGGTTTATGCTTTATGTTAATCTGAATTGGCAGTGTAACGTATCCAGTTACTAACAAGAATTTACAACAGTTTGGAGGTTTTCACGACAGGAGACAGCAGGCTTGAACACCTCTGTGTGTGAACGCAGCTCCACACTCAACAACAGGAAATAAAGAGGAACAAGCCAAACTGTTCATCAGAGTTTAGAATAGTGCAGTGCAGTGAGGATACAGACCAGGTTTTATAGAGGAGGTGAGTTTCTGTCTTTGACCAGACTTAGTCTGTACTGATAAACTACAGAACTGTAGAATCAGGCCTCCAGTTTTCACACCTGCTTGATCACCTCACCGCCTACTCCTCATCCATCATCCAATCAACCCACACAGTACTAAAGACCAGGGGTTGGATTGAATAGTCTATTCTCTTTAGGAAGCTGCGTGAAATTACTCAGAAGTATTTACATAGCAGCCATGATAAGAGCTGTTTGACTTCTCTAAGTAGCTTCACTGCTTCCTTTCTTATCTCTACCTTATTCTATCGTAGGGTATAAGAATAGCGTCATTCCTTTTGGAAATACAGATGTGCGTAAGGTGTGAGTGGACGAGCGGGAGAGAGAGAGAGAGATTAACTCATACATAGTAACAAAACACACACTTCTTAATTTGCTCATTATTATGAAACATCTCCAGTTGCCATGGATAGGCGCACAGACAAAATTCCATTCTGATTCTAGAACTGTTGACAACATAGGACAGACTTTCTTTTGGTTTGAGGTTCATTCAAGTGTCGAGTCAGAGAGCGTTCACTTGTTTCTTCAGAAAACAAACGGACCATCAATTCTTCAAGACACAACAAGGTAGATTACAAGTCTTTTGGTTTTGACGTTGACTAGGTACACTGGAAAAATACCTTAAATTGTTTGTTTAAATTGTTTTTTTTAATTATTATTTGTTTTTTGCTTAAAATTAGTAGCTGTAAACATGATGCTGACACATATCATGCAAAAAAAAACCTACAAACTTTGATACAGACATTATCTGAACCAACGAAAATAGTACATAATGGATAATAATCAAAGAAATCCACATGACAGATTTCCTTCATCATTTGTACTAGGATCCATTTTTTGTAACACTTTATTATAACTGCATATTTTGCATGATATTCATATTCAAATCTTTTTCATAGTACGAGTATTTTCCAGTGTTTGACAGTATTTATTCAAAGACCCTACACACTTCTGCTACTGAGCAAGCTCCAACAAATACCACCTCTGCACAGATGTTCAGTTCAATGCAAATGTTTTTTGTTTTTTTTGGTCTCTTTGCTTCCTTTCAGATTTCATCAACTGCTGAGAAAAATCACCATGTCGGAACAACCAGCACAGAGCAAAGCAGGGTGTTCTGCCAGATCAATGCACATGCCTGATACTCTGCATATTGATCTGCCGCATGCTGATCTGGACGACGTCTGTTTAATCATCGGTGAATGTTTGATACAGCTCACAGCATTGTAAGTTTCTGCAGTTAAAAATATTACAGTATTTACAAGTATTCTCTTGAGGACATGGCCGTGTTGTTCTTACAAAAGTGACAACATGGCAGTTAGAGACATTTGTGACAAAACTCCACTGTGTAAAAATGTGAATGCATAAGTTGTTTAGATGGAAATTAACTTAATTCACTTTTCTTACAGGCATTGGGACTTAATATCAGTCAATGTGACGAGCTATGAACTGATAACCTGGGTAGGAAATTTGTGCATGGATATTGTCCAGACTCTTGCAGAGGCCATCCTGGATGTCATGATGCCACAAGTCTACAGATACATGAAGACCTACGGCACCTTTTCTCCAACCGTCCTTGATCTAACTGAGGACCGTATCCACAACTATCTGGGGGATTCTATTGAACAGGCCCTGGCTGAGTGCATGCAGATTGAAGTGCAGGACATTGCAGACACCCAGGTGTTCTCCCAGTTGCTTCGCAGGCACATTTCAAAGACAGTCGACTCAGTCTTGGCTTCAACCACACAGACTCCCATGCTGGAGTTCAGAAATCCAGTGTTTTATGTTAGCGGCTGTTACACTTCCATTAGTGATCTCAAGAATATGGCTTTTGAGCTTATCAACATCCTAACTAGAGGTCATCAGTTAGCTGGAATGAGACATGAACTGTCCCCTGAGGTCTTTTTTCCATGTAACACTGTTATGATGTTGAGCCAACTTGTAAGGACTTACATCACTCGCAATGTGAATGTTCTACGGAGAAGAGCTGAAATGCCATACTTCCCAATTACCTCAAGCAACCATAGAGACTTTCTTCTTAGAGTTGGCAGAAACATACAAATGTTGACTATAGAAGAGAGTGAATCACCTATACCTGACAGCCAAATTATGATAACTGCCACAGGGATCAACAAATCTCCTTATTTAGATTTCGACAAGATGGATTCTATTAGGGAAATTACTGACAACCTGATAGAAACATTCTTAAAAAGCAGTCAGTCAAAGGAAGCACTCGAGCTAGAGGACAAAGTTAAGCTAAAAGAAATCACAGACAGACTCTTCAGTGTGGTGATGATGGGGCGTGACTACCCGATTACGATACTGCCAGCCGGAACACGTTTGTGCAACACAGTGATCTATAGAGAGCTACGGAGAGGGATCTACACAAACTCAGGCCTTGTCGCTCACGCTCTTTACATGAGGACAGAGGAAGTTATTTATCGTTGTGCTCTACAGATTCTCCTGTGGTCAGCACTACTCACACCAGTGAATTCTGATGATCCATACACTTCAGACGAGGACTCTCTGATATATATCTCTGAGTATTGCCATGTAGTTGAAGGAGGAGACAATCTACCAATAACATCACCTGGCCCGAGTTCACTTTTTTCTCACGGCTCCTACAACACATATGAAATTTCCTTGCGAGAGGGCATGGTATTGACATCACAGGGTCCCAGTTCCAATAATAATAAGCCGACAGCCAAGAAAAGGATCTGCAGTTTCTTCAAGAAGTGTAAAAAGCTGTGTTGCAATAAAACTTCCCCCATCACGCCAGTCACCTCTCAACTCAGTGACAAAGAAAACAGTAAGTTAAAAGGTCTGATTAAGTTCATTGTTACAATTTAAAATCCTGCATGGATTTATCTTAAGTTTACATTGGCACACTGTCTGTTATTGTTCATTGCATTTACTTCAGAACATGTACTAACAAGCATATGTCAGCTTTTCATTCACAAATTGTTGTGTTATGTATTTACTAGGTCCAAGAAGAAATTCATATTTATCTTGTTGTTTTGCTTTTTCCACAGGCCGTTTGAGTACAGATAAACCAGAGATAGGCCAAACAGAGCAACGCCAGTTTCCAGTCATCAGGCGGATAGCTGCCTCTGCCAGCAGCATGTGCTCCTCCATCAGGAAGAAATTTTCCTGTTTTACAAGAGCCTTGCGAAGACCCTTCAGCGCTTGCGTCAGCCCAGGAGAGGAGAGGAGACCAACGCCAACTGGAGGAGAGGAGACCAACACCGGCTAAGTTTTCCCCCGCAGACCAATTAGTGGTATGACATAAAAATAAAAAAAAAGAGAAATAATATTGATTGGCGTTTGTTGGTCCTGTATTGCTTCTATACCACTTGCACATGCATCTCATGCTGATATGCAGTGGAAAAAGTATTTAGATTCTTTACTTCGAACTTAGAAAAAAAACGACTAATACAACACTCTGAAAATATATTGAAAATGTACAAAATATACAGCAGAACAACATAAGTTGTGTGTGTTCCCATTAAGTAACCTGTGAGCGTATGTTAAACTCGAACAGCATGTTTTGAGAGCTGTTTGTCACTGTGATGTTATGCTGAGATGGAACAAAATAGATTTGCAACATAAAAATATGCTTACATGTGTTAGTTCTCTAACTTGAAATGTATGCCTGATTACCAACCCTGTTGCAAATAGAACATATTGTAGGTGACATATTACTTACTGCTGCCAATAGTTCCTGGTAATATTTACGTATTACAGTTTTTTATTACAGTCAGTAAACAATACACCAAAAAATAGAAAATACATTGTTCAAAACATATAGTTCACAGGGAGAAGTACATTTTTAATCTCAAAACAAATTTCATATTTTGTCTTTTGAGCACAATGTTCAGGGCCAGACAGTTCATTTATCGCAATTCTACAAAAAGTAGATGTGCAGTTACAAAAAACTATTCATGCAGTACAATACATAGAGTGATGAACTTTACAAAAATCTGTTGAAACAGCTGCATGTAGTGTAGTACAGTAAATTTGCAATTACAAAAATACAGTAGTATAGTGTACCTGTTCTCTTCTCTGAATGTGGACACAGAAAATCGAAATTTCAGAAGTGTACTAAAGTTCAGAGTGTGGCGGCTCTGGCTGCCACCATCTTATCAGGCCTGCCTTTTGTCAAGCACCAAGTGGATGTTTGAGCAACTGCAGTTTTTGGCACTTCCGTATTGGCTCTTCATTTCAGAGTCATGGAGGCTTCCATTTGGTTTGTAAAAAGAACTGCTTAAGTTTGGAAAGAAAAGGGCTTGCTGTTTGCCTCTTTCTCCAGTTTTATCTTAGTTGTAACAAATTTATTACAATAAGTTTAGTATCGTAACAAGTAAAACGTTACTTGGAGAGCCTCCGGCTGAATAATGAGACTCTCTCGAACTATGCGGGAGGAGCCCTTATATACCGTGGAGGTTATGCAATACAATACATGCAGTCTAAATAAACAATAGTATAAATCAGTATAAGATAGGGACAGAAGAAAAGATAGGCCCCTCTCCCAGGATGCCCCAACAATTTTCTCTTAACCTTTGACCTGAAATCTCTCCCTTAAGCACATCAAAGGAAACACACACATGGGAAAAAGCACTGTATGGGACTTAAGATACTCTTTCTTACATGACTCTTTTAACATACAATCATCAACACCCCTGACAGCTCCTTGGTTCTTTGGTACCATGAATTGGTATAAAGAAATTCCCCATCGAGGGATTAATAAAGTATATCTTCTTCTATCCAAATAACCTTAAAGTCAGGATGGACCAAAATAACAGCTAGCGACACAAACAATTATCTCAATGTAAACCATATGTATGTAATAGTACTAGCATTAAGATGTAACGATGCACCTATGTGCAGACACCTCAATGGCCTGCTTGCTGTTTGGCTTGATGCACAGCTATGAGAATAGTCTGCAAAATATCTAGCTGTAGTCAGCAGCTGGTTAGCTTAGCTTAGTACAAAGGCTGAAACAAAAGGAAACTGAGGAAGCTCCATGTCTCCAAACAGGTTGAGCAACCAACCAACACACATTCACCTCCTATAAATAATGTGTTACAGCATATTAAGCACTTCCATCCATCTGTTTACATGGTCACAGGGTTTGGAGTCTATCCCAGCATATCTGGGGTGAGAGACAGTTTGTCACAGTCCATCACATATTGAGTGACACTTGCAATCACATCTAGCATCCTGAAGAAACTCAGGACATGGTGAAAAGATGCAAGCTCCTCACAGTAAGGTCGGGGGCACATCAGGGATTCAAACTCAGGACTTTATCACCATAAAAACATGATGTTTTTCTGCCCAGTTCAGGTCACCAGTTCATCACAGGGCTGACACATAGACACAAATAACCAGTAGTCGAGTTGTAAAATGAAACCAGGGGGGATGGTGAAATTTTTCATTTATGTGACATATTTTCCAGCAGTGGGGTCTGGGGGTCCTCCCCCAGAAAATTTTGTATTTCTTAGATGCAATTTCCTGCATTCTAGTCAATTTTAGGGTGACTTGCTAGACATGGCAAATCCTAAATCCCATCTGATTCATAGCTTGCATTCTCAGTTGCATGGCCTGCACAAGACAATACTATTTATCGGAAAGAAACAATAACCACTATGGACATCATGTCATTCACATCTTTTTTAAACATATTTGTAAAAACATTTTAAATATCTTTATTTGTGAATGTGCTCAAATATTTTTTTAAACACAACTTTGTGTATGTTTTTAACATCTTTGTGTGTTTTTAAACATATTTAAATACATTTAAACACATTTTTGTTAAAAAAACATCTTCACTTAAAAAAACACAATTTAAGGAGGAGGAAAGAAGACTTCGAGTTTTAAGACGACGCGATGTTTGAAACAAGCGGTATTAAAGAATATGAAGCAGCAGGTAGCAGCTCGCGGTGCTGCTAAGGCTAAAACAACACAGAGTGTGGATGATTGACACCTGTCACCTGTCGACCAATCAGAGTCAGGAGAATCTATTAGTACCGCCCACATTCACCTTTGACCCACCAATGACGATCCAGAATGAAGTAAACCCAAAGGTAGTATATCGCAGCAAGAGGTCTCACTTCACTGTCAAAGCCTCTTTGTCTTTATGTAACAACCAGGAGCTTCGTGACTGATTCAAACTAAAGCAGAGACATAGCAGGAGACATTAGCAGCGTTTCTTCGCGCTGGACATACTGTGTCGTTTTGTGGATTTTTTTGCTTCTCTTTGGGGGCTAGCTCGCCGAGTTTTCATCGCACAGTGATGAGACACATATCTTTGTAAGATATATTTTTATTTTTTCCCCCGCCGCGCCCCCCAAGGGAGGCGCGCCTCACACTTTGAAAACCGCTGTCATAGATAATAGACTGATTATCATAAAGTCCCCCTAAATGTCGAATGGTAATTCTATTTCCAGTGTTAAATATAAGTAATTTTCACATGCATTGATAAAATGCCATAAGGGATGGAAGAAGGGATGACCATTTTAGAAGAGGGATGATTTTGACCATTTTCCCCCCAGGGGGGATGTCATCCCCCCCCATCCCCCCTCAACTCGAGTACTGCAAATAACCATTCACATATACAGACATTTCAGAGTCACCAATTAACCTGCACGTCTTTAGACTGTGACAGGAAGACATACTTTATTTGGCAGATTTTCTGGAAATATGTGTTAAATTTAGATGGAAACTTGGCTCCAGTGTTTATTATGTACAGAGTTTGAAGGACAGCACCATTCAAGACAGCCAGAACAAACTGAACCTCATTATACAGTTAGGTTTAAAAGCACAGTCACCCACATGGGGGAAATCACAAGCAGCTGACCTCTAACCACATCCCAAATGTCCTTGTAAATCATACCTTTCATTATCCTAATTGCAGGTCTGCGTATGTATTCAAACAAGGGCAATAGTGATTGCAATTATAAAATAGAATTAGAGAACACGGTTTATTAACATGGAAGGTTATGAGAATTTACATAAATAGGCTCAAAGGAAGCAATAAGAAGTACAAGAAGTCCCTTGGAAACCCTGGGAATCAGGTCAAGTGATCAATTGCTTGTGTGTTCTCACACAGCAGTGCTGTCTGTGAGAGAAGAAAGTGGGTAAAGAAAAGCAGAGAAGCAGATGAAATCCAAATAAAAGTGATAAAAACAGTCATTGTTGAAGCAGCAAAAGAATCTTCTCATGGGTAGAAAGGAAAGAGGATGTATGACAGACTGTATGACTGGTGGGTTTTCTGGCCCTATAGACATAAAGAAACCAATCACTGCATTATGTGTTATTTCTTCTGTCCTGATATGATGCCACTCGCTATTCCGAAGCCATCCCACTGTGCACATTAAAAACCGCCATTCAAACAGACCAAGGCACATATTTTATGACAAAGTCGAGCGCTTATCACCACCAGTATCAGGGAGCTTTTAAACACTTCCACCAAACTTTGGAGTCAATGATTAAAAAGGGTTGTCTCAAGACTGGGTGGGACTGGGATGAAATTGTTTTTTTTTGTTGTTGCAAGAGAAAGTGTGCAAGAATCGACTGTCAGACCTTCAGATCTAGCGTTCAGATGCACTGTTCGTGCATGGTCCCCTTCAATTGCTCTGAGAAAAGCTTGTGTCTGAATCCACTAGTTCACCTTCAAATGTCCTTTATTTAGGGAGCGTTTGAAGATGAAATATGATGTTAATTATGTTAAAGGTCCAGTGTGAGGGGAAGCCCTTGTTGAGGCTTTCTCCTGCTGCAGCTCCTCACTGGAGGGGGGCAGCACCCTCAGGGTTGAACGGACACCACCTAGGAGACACCAAACAGATTAGAGGACAAGGACCACAGGAGATCCTGTCAGATGTTGTCTCTGCTCCACCAGTCACTCAGTAACACTTAAGAAACCTCTCATGTAGAGTTCTCATATGACCTGGAAGATATGAAACTAGATTGGAAATAAATTAATCCAAATTTAAAGAACAAAATCAATTTTAAAAAAAACAACAGTTTACATATATTTTCAGTCATTTATACAAACATATTTCCTGTCAAACTCTTAAAAGGTCAAAACTTAATAACATCCACTTCTGGTTCCTCCACCTCTGACTTTGAGCTCAACAAACTCAGCATCAGCACTTTCTGTTTTCAAAAGAATAAACTACGTCATGTTATATAGATTTAAAGAGTGTATGGAATTAGTCACATTTTGACTTACATAGTTGTACATCTGTCTAAAAGTCAAAGTGAAATTGGTCTTGCATTAAATGAAACGAGATAAAAGACATTCTTGTAGAAAACAGATCCACAGTCATCGAACCAAATCCATCAAATGATCACTGACTGCTAATCAATAATCTGATAAAGTGATTGATCCAATGATAAACAGCATCATCAGAGTAATGCAAGTCCCAGCTGGAGTCGGTCAGAGCATTTCCATAGAGAGCCACTTTGCATGAGCAGCACCATGCTCCAGTGCTCTGGGAGAGTTAGTCTCTCCGGACTAACTGAACACTGGATGACTGACAGCTCATCAAAAACATGACTTTGATCTCCGTCCTCATCTGGACTCTCCTCTGCTGCTGCTTCACAGGTAAAGTCCAGAGAATCAAACTCCTCTCCTCTATGAACACCCGAAATGAAGCTGACAAAACCATGACGCTGTTTTATATCTTCAGGCTCGTACACAGTCAGCCTGGAGCAGTGAGCTCTGCTCTGAAAGACTCTATCACCATCACATGTAGGACCAGTCGTGGAGGTTTGGAGCTGTTTAGTCTGGTACCAACAGAAAGATTTCTGTCACTAATCGGCGAATATCAGAGATTCCAGCTTGTTTTCAAGCAGTGGTTTAAAGACTAACTTCACTCTGACCATCAGTGGAGTTCAGGCTGAAGATGTAGCAGTTTACTACTGTCAGGTTGCCACCATTTTCACCTGTGCATCCAGGGCGTACGTGAGTTTGCATAACAGGTCAGTAAATGGGTGCTGTGTGATAATTGTTCCTCAGAGCCACAACCCAGAATATCTAAAGCATAATCACAGGAACTGTGCAAACCAAAGTTAAAGGATAAAATAAATAATAAAAAGAAAGAAAATATTGACTTTTGTTCAGGATACGCAAACCTCTTCCTGGGTCTGCGGGTGGTCCACCGGCACATTAGACTCCACAACGTAAACAAAAGAATACTAATGGGGTCTGCACTTTGCCTCTGTGCCTTAGAGATTTGGTGCAGAAGAAAAAATATGGAACATCTACCATCCACACTCTTTGAAACTATGATTCTCAGTCATCCTGACATGCGATGGAGTGACATGAACTGAGGAGGTGGCCCTTAACTCACCCTCAGGTGACGTCAATGCATGAACAAACAGAGAAAGAGAGAAAGAGAAAATGATGTAATCATAAAATATAAAACAGCAAATCCACTCCAACCTGAAGTGGAACAGTCTATTGTTTTTCACTGTAGATGAATAATGGCATGCCTTTGTAAGGTATTGTGTCAGAAATATTCATACACAACATTATTGTTTCTGTTTGTGTGGCTTGTGGAAGAGAAGTGACGTACGAAATCAGAACAATGAACTGTAATTAAATGTGTACACAAAGAGGGAAACGATAGTCATTTACATTATAAATTGTAAAAACTGTATTAATGTGCAACACATTTGTGACCCCATACATCCTCATTGATCAGAGATAGACTCCAAACAACCGACAGCCAATACCTGAGATTCAGTTTGATGCCAAACAAAGGACGTCATTGCCGTCTCCACCATCCAACAACAGGCCAATGGGCCGCTCCACCCACACTTCAGGATTTCACATATTTATTCTGTGAAACGATTTCATAAATCATTTCTTTTTTTTTTCTTTAGAGCAACCCCTACCCTTTGTAATATTTCTGTGTGTGTGATATTAGTTGTATCAGTCTAAATTTGAGGTAAAAGTGAGCCATGCACAGACCTGACTGAAATTACATTATCTGACCCACCAAACTAGGAAGCAAGAAACAAGATTTTAAAAAATATTATGAATTAACACATTTATAATTATTGACAAAGTATTTAGATGTAAGCAGCAAGCCACGGAGGTCCAGGTACATTAGAAAAAAGCTTTGTGAAGATTATTTTGTAAAATAATAGATTGTAAAATCCTATTATGAACAAACTGTGGCCTTTTACAGTATTGACTGTATTCATGAAATTTAGGGGGTTTTGCATGAGCACACATTTTCTATATTTGGAGAAGAATTAATGGACAGGTCAGCAAAGACTAGTCTTTTGCAATTTCAAGGTTATGACATATTTGAACTATATTTATCTGTATAGATTGTTTCTTCTACGTTGACCACAGAAAGCACAATGTTGCTCTTTCTTAATAGTTATTGACAATCGGAATCAATATGATCTCCTCTGAGAATAAGAACTAGCTTTACATATTTTTGTAAATGGCTATAAATCTGTCTCGGCGTAAGAGGACTTCTTAAAGTGACACCATCTGGCCAAAGCTGGACTGAATTTGGGAATATTCCAGGTCCAACCGTCATGTGTCTTTTGTTGTTTTGTACTCAGGCATGCAAGAGATGTTTTCATGGGTGGGGTCACATTTAATGGGAACATATTTGAATCAAATTGCAGCCTACAGCAAACCATGAATGAACATTTTGCCAGATTAATGTGGCTATGCATGGTGACATGATTGAAATAATTATATATTGAGACTTAAAGGATAGGTGGCATTCAAAGGTTGCTGGAGAATCCGTGAAGTGTCTGATTTACTCGGGAAGCAGTCATAATAGAGGTTGGTGTCAGGTGTTTAAGACAGTCAGCGTCAGAGTGGTGACACATGGAAGCAAACAAGAGGCTCAATGTGGCATGTTTACAAAAGGCTCAGCAAGACAATGACATCCATGTTTCAACAGCAAGGGAGCATCGCTTCACTAGTGTCATAGTTCCAAAAAAAAAGATGTTGGTGCTGACTGTCAAGCATGTTGTATTCAATCACAGACTGTTATAATGGAGTAATAAACAAGTGCTGGTAGGTTGCAGGGATACATAGAGTGAGGTAAAAATGAACCAGCCCACATTTCAATTACTTCAACATGTTTTACCTGCAGCTTCTTCAGGTGTGCTCATAAAGTCCCAGTAGTCATGTTAACGTATACAAGAAACCTGCAAATCTTCTGTAAATTACACTCGAGAATCAGCCAAATGGCTCCCAAAATCCCAGGCTGCATACAGCCAGTTGCAGGAAGTGTGGTTGCGCTGGGGACAGGTCTTTCAACAATGCGTTGTGGGTGATTCACTTTGTTATGCATGACAAAGGCAAACCCATCCGCCTGCATGTTTTCACTGATTTTGGTGAAACAGGATCACATTTTATGGACAGCGTGTTTGCTGTTTTCCAAAGCCAGGGCTGGGCATGTTCAGAAACCTAAGAAGAGGCTTAAAGACTAAAACAGACAGAGGAATCTACAAAGAGAAATTTAGAGAGTGAGCAAGCAAGACAAGAGTAAATCTGGGACTGACTTTTAGTGGTTGGTGAGAGCTTGGTGAAATAAAAGGCTGAAGGACAGACAGAACTGGGCTTCTTGCTGTTGGACTACTAAGTAACATTAGCTGGCTGCTATGTCTTGTGTTGCTGAACTTGCTTGACGTTTGGCTGTTCATATCATTCTATAAAATTAAGAAGATTCACATCTTCAGAGGAGGATGCTAGCAAAGCTGACAGCTATCATGAACAACTCCTCCTCCTCCAGTAACAGACTGCTACTCCCACCACGTATGAAAGAGCTCTACCACAGGTCCTTCATTCCAACAGCTGTCAGACTCTTCAACACCAGCATGACTTCATGACTTTTTCTATATATTTTTTTACTTAATTTTACATAATTTAACCTTGTGTATATGAGCCCTGGTGTGGGATCATTAAAGTCTATCTTATATTGAAACCAGGAAGCCGGGCCCATATTTGCCATATTTATTCATGTTTCAAAGAAAGGCTAAGCAATGTGAGTGTGATAAAATCTTTTATTGCAGTAAAAGTATTTTTATATCAACACATTGATACATATATATTTTCTTGTAAAATCCTTTTCAATAAATAACTATCATGGAAATCTGTTTGGTTAGTCCAATACTGCAAAAATATTTCTCGCTAAGTGCTGGTGGAAACATTTCTGATAGTTGATCATATCGTCATCATATAAAATGCCAAATCGCTCAACCCCTCAAAGTATTAAAATCTTAAAGCAACACATTTCAAGCCCAGTAGCCATAGAAATGATGTCCACGGATGATTCAGCACGTTCTTTTACCCATAATTTGGCAAATCAGAGCGTGTACAGGGTGTGAACATTACAGAAATTGTCATTTGGTCACTGTCAAACATCTGCCAGGCAGTTCTGTTGGCGTGTACTACAGCCTTAACCATAACCACCTTTCAACTATAGTCACTTTCCTCAACGGAAAAACTAAGTGCACCAAATTTAGTGCCTTTTACCAATTCCTTTAACTCCTGGTTGACGAAGACTTCATCAGCCCCAAGAGCCTGGGGAAAAAGGAAGGCTAGTTATGATAAACATTTACTAACCTTGTTTGTACTGCAATGGTAACCTTAACCATACTGCAGTTGCCACATGTAGACAATGTAGAAAGCAGAGTCATCCAATATCAGTATTCAAGATTGTTGATGTTAGACTGTTTGACTATAGTATTGACTGAAGAAACCTGTATCACAAAACTTGATATGGATTCATGGCCCTCAGATCTTCACTTGAACTTGGTGATTATCACACTTCTATGAACCTGAGCCACTTTGTTCTAACTGAGTGCTTTCATTAGGCACAACACTGAACCCTCAAAGTCCTTTGATTTCATGCCTCCACTTTAGACATCTAGACATTAGACTTTCGAACCCCCCATGTCCTTTAATTTACCCTGATGCTGCCTCTTTCTCTTTGACTTCAGACTGGATTCTTTCCACTCCACCAACTTCACTCCAGCTAACCAGCATCAATCTTTTTATTAACTTCTTCCCTGACATGACATTTTAAAAAGCTTCACATTAGCACTCATTTCAATAAGCAAAGCCCATTTAAACAAAATATTGCTTGCCTTCATTCCAGAAATGTGCATACATGAACATTAAACATCGATAAAATTATATTTTTATTAATGAGATCCCATGTGTGTGCAACATGGAAAACATTCAACCAAGTAAATCTTCACTTGATAATTTGGGAAACACATCTCTTCACTTTCTTGCCAAGAGATACATGAGAAGATCAGTCAACTGAATGCTACCACCTGCGAAGCAACAGTCACATCATAAAGGCAACGTTTCTATAGGTAGCATATTATGTGGTTATGCTTTAAAAAACAGTATTCTTATAAAACTAGTAAGATCTCTGTCCAGGGTAAAGATGCTACAAAGCTGCCACGTTTATTTATTTATTTTACAACTTTTACCTTCATGACAAATTGAGACTTGACTAATTGTTTAAATTTGAACTCCAAAAAAAAAATATATTATATAAATTCTGAATATTCCACTTTCTGCACTGCAAACTCAAGTAGGCAGAAAACGGTGAAGCCAGTACTGGCCAGCTTGTGGTTGTTACCCCCGTTGGTCATGTGACCCTTGCCTTGCCGGTTGTAGCAGAGTTATCGCTCTCATCATATTTTTCCAAAATGTCAAACTATTTCTTGAATGCATCATGGAAACCTTATGGTTGTGGCAAGAAATAAAAACAGACAACAGACCAACAATAAATGGATTTTAAAAAATGATTCGGGAATATCTGCCTCCCAATTTGCAAAAGAATGACTGTGTGTAGCAATGCAAGAGCACATGTAAAGTGCACCCATCCTTTGTGTGTTTACTTGTGAAGGGTTTTGCTCACTTCAGAATCCTCGTCTCCGGAACAAATAAGCTTAATTGGCTGCAAAATTTTAATACCCTGTAAATGCAATTTTTTTAAGTCTCACCTTGCCTGATTAAAGTCACATAATACTTCTTTGTGTGCAATTAAGTGATTCAGTGCCTTCTGGAGTATATCTCTGGTGTACCGTACAAACCACAGGTAAGGAAATACGAATGACAACAACCTGTACAAACAGTAAAAATACAACTTAGAGCTTGACTGGTACACCCAAACCTGATTTGATATGACTCATGTCAGGGTGATGGTTTTCTCTTTTAATTTGCAGTTCAGCTTGTCGAACATAAATTAAGTGTTTGTGCTGCAGTTTACAGAATTTTGATAGACAAAATGTCCTAGATGACACGTGACTTTGATGGCAAAGTTCGAGCTGTATTAGTGTAGTTTCATAGCATTGGCAGAAAGTGCGTCACAGAGCTCACACAACACGTCACTTGTATGTTATAACCACTGTAAAGATAATGCAGCTCCACAGATTAAGGAAAACCTCGTAGGGAAATGATGTGTTTCCGAGGAAGGGGAGGTGAGGAGCTGTGGGAAATGCACAGATATCCAGCGCGGGTGCAAAAACAAGTAGCGAGACTCTGAAACCACCACGGTTGATGAAGTCATAGCAGGTGACAGGCAGCGTGTGATTGTGTAAGTGAAGGGCACGGAGGACAGGGAACGAGGGAAACTGTCCAAAGCAGAAGAGGTAAGAGGATCACAAAGTCTAAAGTGTCTTGTCTACATCTCGCTGTCAGCTTCTTTGGCTGGTGGAGGGTCCCTTAATGAGCCAGTGATAGTGTAGAACCTGTAGAGACCAAAAGCAGGAAGAGACAAGTACATGGGTGAGACTAACTAATATTTGTAAAAAAAAGTATATACAAATATACAGATTGATAGACGCATCGACACCACATTCCTCACTCCATTGTTCACTGATTTACTACATGATACACTATGATGATACGATATGATATATACGATGATACACGCAGTGAGTCATCAAAGACAGGGGTAATGTCTGCAGTGCAATTCCTGCCCCTGATCTCAACTGCAGACGTTAAGTACATCCTGTGGACACACTTACCTTTCCGTTCAAGTGTTACTACTACATAGTCCATAAAATGAACACTCAGAATTCAGATATTGTTGGTATATTAAAAAATAAAATACTCTTTACTGAGTTTTGCTCCAGACATAGCAGACTATTTCATTGTCTTATTACTGTATTAAATCAGACTCTACAGAAGAGGGACACTTTAGAATAACAGACAAACTGTTTGTCAAGCAATGTCATCATTGCCATGGTTACTTTATAATACACTAATTAAGGTGACATAGCAAAATATGCTAATTAGGCAAACTGTAAATGTAAGCGTTTTCACAGCTATGTAGAAATACTGACATTTGATGAGTGGCACAATACATGAACGATTTGACAAAAAACTAAAATGCAATCTAAATTTTGATGTTTTTCGTCACTTTTATTTCTGCTGAATGTTGTTGAAGTTTCATTGATCTTTGACCGATGGAAACAAGAAGCATAATGTTGCGTGCAAGCCCCCAGGAGCAGCACTGGCTTGTGAGGGGATTTTAGTGCAGGACACTCAGTCTGAAATGTCGCTCTTGTGATGCACCCAAGCCCAAAGGGAAGTTCCCATATCGTGCAAACATTACAAAAGAAGCAGCCAGTCAGCCAGCAAAGGACTCCAATGTGGATTCCAGTGTGAAAATTTAGAACCCTAAGGAAGTTTTTGTGTACCATCTTGGAATATTCCTGTACATATAAAAATGATTGTGAGGTGAGAATGTAAATGTTCATTTTAAAAGTACTGAAACTTATTCTCAAAATACAGTTTCTACTCCAGTTACTGTGTTATATCTATGAAAAAAAACTTAATTATGTCCACTGATACATCATAATAGTTTGATCATTCATGTGACCCTTCTTATCTTGAGTTTCCATCTCAACGCCAGAGGCAGAAAAATCATCCGGCTGTTTCCTTACAGCAAAACACCCACAGCAACTTTACAGGAATAACTTCTAGAAAGATAAAACTGTCCATTGACGTTACCTTGACGTTCTAAAATGCCTGCGTTCCTTCAGGAACCTAAAACAGGAGGACACTGTAGAGGAGTTTTTCAGGTCCACGATCTGGTAGATGATTGGGTTGTACATGGCTGAGGACTTTGCCAGCAGTGTAGGAACAACAGACACAGCGATGGGGACTGAGTCTGGCTCACCAAATGCTGACACCACTGACACAACTGCATAAGGAATCCAGGCTATCAAGAAGCCTGCACAGATCAGCATTGCCACCTGAGGACACAAAGTGATAGAGACAGATTTGTCCTTAGTGAGATTCCTCTATGAGCACTACAGAAATGTTTTCTTCTTCTCCTTCATTTCTCTGCAGACTTGCTTTGTCTTTCCTCTCTTTCTTTCTCACACCGTTTCTCCAACCTCTGACCAACCTTTGTGAGTTTCATCTCAAGGTTGTGGTTATTTCTGAAGCGGGCGTCAAAGTGGGAAATCTCCTTTGCAGAAGACTTGACCTTGAAGATGATCATGACGTAGGAGAAGACAATGATGCCTGTAGGGAGGATGAGACAGAAGAAAAGGATGGACATGACGAAGCTCTGGCCAGATACCGAGGCCTGTGCAAGCCACCAGTCCAATGTGCAGGAGGTTCCGAAGGGTTCCGGGGCGTAACTTCCCCAGCCGATCAGGGGCATGGTGGCCCAGAAAGCTGCATACAGCCACACGAAGGCCAGGCACAGGAAGGCATGATGGCGTTTTAGCCATGTGCCTAAGAGTGGAGAAAAAGAATAGTGTTGAGAGAGAATAAAAATCCAAGTTTTAAACTTAAATTCAACCTGTTTTCTAACTTTGACCTCAGCCTCAGTGCCTGGACCATAGAAATCCTGTCTCCCAAACTAATTAATTTTCAAATATGTCTCACTTTTTTTCTGGTTCTGTTCCCAAAGCCTGGAAATCAGCGCTAGTTACCCCTTTACACAAAGGAGGAAGTGTAAATGAGCTTAACAACTACAGACCAATCTCCAAGCTACCTTGCTTAGGCAAGATGTTAGAGTCTTTTGTAAATGAGCAAATTGGTACGTTTCTCTCTGCAAACAATATTCTGAGCCCATATCAGTCTGGTTTTAGAGCTGGCCACAGCACCATTACTGCTGCAACTTCTGTTATAAATGATATAGCTACTACCATAGACTCTGAAAAGCATTGTGCAGCTCTATTTATTGATTTGTCAAAAGCTTTCGACACTGTCAATCATGTTCTCCTTCTAGAAAAACTTTCTCTTTTGGGTTTTGATGATGGTTCCTTTAGATGGTTTCAGAATTATCTGTCTGACAGAACACAGGCTGTAAAGTTAAATGGTTTGACTTCTGAGGCACTAGGTCTAAGAAACGGGGTCCCACAAGGCTCAATTTTAGGCCCGTTATTATTTACTCTATACATTAATGATATATGTGGTTCCCTTGAACATTGCAAATTCCATTTTTATGCTGATGACACAATCCTATATGCCTGTGCTGAAACCATTGACAAAGCTGTTTTATACCTTCAATCTGCTTTTAAATGTGTTCAGGATTGTTTTAATAGTCTTAAATTGGTTCTTAATGAATCAAAAACTAAATTCATGCTTTTTACGAGATCAAGAGTGTGTGATTTTAATGTTTTTAGAATTTTCTCTCTAAATGGAACCCAGATTGAGCAAGTTGCAAATTATAAATATCTGGGAATTTGGTTGGACAATAAGCTTTCTTTTAAAACACATGTGATTGAGCTCGCAAAGAAGGTAAAAATTAAGCTGGGTGCCTTATATAGAATCAGGTCTTGCCTTTCTTTTAAGAGCAGAAAGTCCATTGTTGAAACAACCATTTTATCAATTTTAGATTATGGAGATATCATTTACATGCATGCATCTCCATCCACTCTGAAAGTTCTTGACACAGTTTACCATAGTGCTATACGTTTTATTACTGGTGACCTTTTTAGAACACATCACTGTAAACTATATGAGAGTGTAGGATGGTCCTCTCTCCATGAGAGGAGGGAAAGACATTGCCTCCTTTTCATTTACAGAGCACTACAAGGCAAATTACCATCATACCTCACTTCTCTTTTACATTTTAGACACTGCACATATAGCACAAGGTCACAAGGTTTTATGACACTAGAAACACCCCAAATAAGATCAGAGGCTGGCAAATTAGCTTTTCAGTTTTATGCACCCACTAAATGGAACCATCTGCAAGAGACACTGAAACTAGACAAACTTGTGTCCGTAAACCATTTTAAAGTTTTAATACATGGTATGGGAAATATACAGTGTTCTTGCTTTAACTGATCTTGCTTTAAACTGTTTTAAACTGTGTTTTTGATCTTGTTTAAACTTGTTTTAACTGGTTTTACCTGTTTTAACTTGATCTTGTTTTAACTGTTAACTGTCAACCGTTTGGGCTATTTATTGTATATTGTTTGTGTTTTGTTGTGATCAGGGCATTGCTGTAAAAGAGCAATTTGCTCAGTCAAGGTTTCCCTGAATAAAGAACGGAAATAATAACATTTTCTGTATGATTGCCTGTAGTAACAATTAACATAGTAACCCCAAATTCACTCTTCACTCTTTTACCCAACAGAAGCTACACATCACAGCACTCCATCAATCAGCAGTAAATCATATATATTTTCTACGCTAAAAAAGCAATACACGTTCACATAAATCACATCTGTTGAATCAAACTGGTTGACTATGTGCAACCATTTGTGACAATCTGAACAAAAATTAAAAGAAGACAGTTTGAAGGAAATCATTCATTGTTGAAGCTGTGTGTGCCTGCTTTCTGCTGCTTTTAGTTGCATGAGAATTATGTGTTACAATATTGGGGATTACTCTTGCAAGTCTGTTGTTAAAGTCAAGAAATGAAATTATTCACTTATTGGAGAGTCAGGAGACCACTAGGAGTTCTTGAGGCAGTTCTTGGATACATATCACACTAATATTGGATAGGTCATGGGTTTGGGTCTATATTGCATACAGTTACTAAGTTTTATTCAAATCAAAGCCTACACATACATATTTGGGGCTACTGGTAAAAATCTGTTTAAGATTTGTTTGTATTGATGTAGATGGAGTTCCGATGTTCAGGAAATCCTGACGTACCATAACTGAGATGGCAGATTTTGAGGTACCGGTCCAGACTGACCACAGTCATCGTGAAGAGGCTTCCGCAGCCGAAGAAGAAGCCCGCCCAGCCGTAGAAACGACAACCCTCCCAGCCAAACAACCAGCGGTGAGAGAAACTAGATACAATGAAAAAGGGCTTTCCTGTAACTGCGAGGACAGAGAAGGGCAAGGATGATGAAGAGGAGGATGACAAAACAAGATGCATCCAGGTATGGGAAGGAGCAAGAGTATCAGAGTGAGAGGAAGAAAGAAAGGAAAACAAACAAACAACAAAAAGAGAATGGAGTGAAATATGTTACAAATCAAACCTTTGAGTTAAAGTTTCTCAGAAAAAATTGAATCATGAAAACACTGTTGACACACATGGCACAATCATATTAATAAATAAATTAATAATGAACTACAACTTCTTGACACTGCAACTAAAGATCGAGCACAATGTCCTTCATGTTCACAATTTGAACTAATAAACATACAACAAGCTATTTTTATTTTTTTTAAATTACTAAACCTGTACTTTTAAGAGAATTATGTGCTTTACTCTTTGTTTATATATTTATTTTTGAGGTGACACTATATATAAACAAACATAATGATAAATAAATACAAAAATATATTTCTAGATATATTAATAGTTTGCCAATTTCAATCAAGCACACATAACAAAATACAAAATTACATCTGGAAAATAGAAAAACTTTGCTGGTTCCAATGGCTAATGCAAAAGTTGACATTATTCCAAAACATTTTGTCACTTTTGCCTTTTGATAGGAGATTATGTAGAGACAGATAACATAACAGTTATGTTACATAATTCAAAACCAGAAAATGCATCATTCATGGCTGCATCAATACAAGCATACAGTATGTGCTGCCTTTGTTTTGACACTAAACTAAACAGTGCTTGTGGTGAACATGACAATAGCCCCTTTCTACTTTAAAAGTATTTCTGACTTAAAAGATACAAAGTTAGAATACATGTGACAGCTCTTGTGACAACTTGTGACAAATGGCACTTCACAGCATAAAGTGAAGTGACAAAGAAAGGTTTTTGACCGCAGAAATCAATAGTCTTATGGTAAAGCTTCATGGTCCCATCTTATGAAAGTATGAATGCTACGGTAAATTCATGGCTCCAGCTTTGTCCTTTAATTCTTCTCATTGTATTGTCCATGCAAACACAGGAAACACGCGGCTTCATACTGTCATTAATTTCTAGCCACAAATTAAAAAGTTAAGTATCTCTTGGGAGGCCCTGGACCTCTACTTTTACTGTCCGCACACAACAAGGTTTAATAAGCTAAGCAAAAGGCTCAAGTGTACTCCTTATAGCAGGGAAAAAACAGCATGCCTCATTATTGGTGTGTGTGTCAGATGGCCCCCTTTCCCTGGTGAGCTGGACTGCAGCACACAAAGCACAAGCTAAATAAAAAGGGATAAAGATCAAAACCTCTAGAGGCAAGGTTGCATGAGACATGATGAGCCAAACATTTTCTTGGAATCACTGAAAAACCCAGCAGCGCAAGTACACACACATGGTTGCTCACATGTTCTGGGGCTTAACACCGTTTACACATTCTGCTTACCCTCATTAGGGTCACGGTGGAGCTGGAGCCTATCCCAGCTGACTTTGGACGAGATGTGGGATACACTCTGGACAAGTCACAAAGAAACTTATAGCTCTACAAATCAGACAATTGTTATGCTTTGGCTCATTTGGTCTGGTAACCATTGCTATTATCTGGCTTCCAGTTCACGTGGAAGTGATTCTTGCTGGATAATATTTACAGAGTTGACTCCTGGCAACAATCTGTCACTCTCCAATCTTCCCATATGAGTTTCATTTCCACATTGTCTTCTAGAGTAACTTGAGGGTTTCTCTAAACCTTTTCAAATCGCAGAAAGACTAAATGATTTCCTGGGCATCGCCATTTTTAGTAATCATTACATTACCAATCATTACAGATGGACGGATAGGTTTTGGTCTTTCCAAGCAATTTGTTGACAATTATTAACATAAAAAAATCACACCAGGCCTATCCTTTAAAAGGTAAACTCCAATTTTAAAAGTCAACAGTGGGCTGATTTATTTAGAATGCTACATAGTCCAAACACATTGCTGGAAGCCGACTTTAGGAGTCACAGTTGTCACAGTTGATTTCATAAATGAAGATGCCAATACTAACATTTTAAAAATTAAAAAATTAAGACTAAAATATACTGAGAAAGAGGAGTGCCACATAACCTCCGCCATTTCCTTGATTACACATGAGGGTGAATGGTCCTGCAGGAAGCTGCGTCTACATGTACTCTGAAAACCTAGGGAACCCTGAGACTAGAAGTGATCCTTGACTACCTTTACTTAAAATTACTAAGACAGTGACCAGCAGTCTGACCACCTCACCTGAGAGTTGATGGGCTCCTTGAATTAAATATTTTTCTTGTTGGTGAAATAAGGGGAAAGCTGATTTGTCACTCCACCAGTGACTCGTCATCTAGGGGTCGTGAATGTACATTTAGAATTTTGACATACAAAATGTTACTTGGCAATGATGACATACGAGTAGTTGTCATACTTAAAGAAAGATTGGCAGTCACCACATCACTTTGGAAACAACCTTTGGCAACCATAAATATTAAATATATAAAGTTCATGGTAATCTGCCAAGATGACTTGCTATGATGACTTATTTTTAGTCTATAATCAGTCTCAAGATGATCAGGGAAAGCGCACCATGTCCACATAAGTCCCTTGAGAAAGCTTAATTAGAGAACAGGCCACATCA
Source organism: Larimichthys crocea (assembly GCF_000972845.2). NCBI lineage: Eukaryota > Metazoa > Chordata > Actinopteri > Sciaenidae > Larimichthys > Larimichthys crocea. The sequence goes on from NC_040021.1 coordinate 23,891,563, forward strand.
GTGAGGATTGGTGAGGATTACTGCACTGAGGATGACGTCTTGTTTTATGCAAGGTAAAAAAAAAAAAAATGTATTTACATGACAGCACTCTTTGATTAACTTATATATTTACTTCAACAGAACATTTGTCAGCTTTGACAGTTCACAATCAATATTTGTGTATTTCATTAAGTCATAGTGCTGTAGAATTATAATGTATGACATATACTGCCATGAGGCAAATTCTTTTTCAACAGTCATTTTAATAACTTTTCATAAATTACCAATCCTCACATTCATTTATTAATCAATATTTGATGTTAAATTACACTTTCCTTTCTGTTTTATGTACTTTTTTTTTCATCATCAGTACAGTGGTAACATTCAGCAGGAGAGGATGCCCATCCTCACACTTTAAATGTATGTGTGATGTAATAATTTGAATAACTTGATATATTCATACATATACTTTTTGTCTTACTGTACTGTATTGTTACCAACTGCATCCAATCCAGGCTTGTGATATATTCCTGTACTTATACATTGAAAACAATGCTAAGCTTCCATCTCTTAGGTACAATGGTGCTTTGAGCAAAATGCAAAAACAGCAGCATGCTAACATGCTCAAAAAGGCAATGCTAACATGCTGATGTTTACTGGGTAATAGTAATGTTTACCATGTTCACCATCCTCAGTTACCACCCTCTAATCCTGCTAGCATGGCAAAAAAAGATGCTTTGACCATCTGCAACAGCCAGATCTTCTGCAAGATGCCCTGTTACTTGCCCTATAGACTTATATTACATATTGCATTAACATGTTAGTATTTAGCAGTTTAATAATAAGAAGAATTGTGAATAAAAACTGGCACACTGTGTTCTAAGAGATACTTTAATTATCCCTTAACGGGGAAATTCTTTTTTCACTTTTTCACAACCCCGAACACACATACACTCATATAACATTATTATTTGACTTTGTATCAGTATCAGCATTGAAGCACCTCATACTGTCTCCACAGCATGAGCTGCAAGCCAGACAGACATTACTCTCAAAGCTTTGCTGCAGGACTCATTTGAGTGGACGAGCCTTCATCTTTCATCATCTCGCCACAAAAATCATGTCTTTAGAATAACAAGCACTACCAGAATTTGACATGCATACATTAAGGGAACAAGCGGTACTGTGCAAGTATACATTGCCTTGATATTAGATTGGTCTACGAAAAAAAACACTACTTAAGTCTAATTTGATATGGATAGCCCAGCTGTGACAGACAGATATAGATGTAATATTTTCTTCATCACATACGTGGGTCTTACCGCATTCACCTCATTCAAGTTAGGTGCAATCAATAGAACCATGTTTTTCAGCTTCTCTGAAGGTATATATCTAACTATTTTCCCCTCTTTGATCATGCCTCTCTGCGAAGGTCATCCGTATGTGTGCAGAACTTAAATGGATTTCTGTTGCAGACAATCACCAGCATCCAGAGATGGAGTTTTTTATAAAACTGCTGTCACCCCTGTAACCCCCCCTCCCTAAACGCTACCCGCAGCATATCACCCAAATGTTACTCCTAATAAACATGTTTAAACTTTATCTGTACGGGCGTGGTCCTTGTTAGTGAGCAGTTAAGGTAGTGCGCTGATCAAATGTCAGTGCAGACATTCAATCAACGAGCTTGCCTTACCCCACCGGGCACAACTCACAACTGTGATGTCGTAGTATCCCAGCAGGAATGATTCAGAAGCGGAGCGTTTTGCCTGCCAGGTTTTGTTAACCTGCTCAGATTTGGTAATTTTTCTTGGTTTGTGTGCTTCCACAAGTAGTCTGTTTGATTTTGGATACGCTATGCCACTTTTGTGCCTGACTTCCAGTCAGCTCAATCTGCTCTGTGCTGCTTGACGTGGTTGGTCATGGTGTTCGTCAAAAGTAATACAGTACAGCTACATATTCTCTGCATTGCAGAGCGGAGAGACAGTTTTGAAATGTTCTGTGAAATGTGGTGAAATCAAAATTATTGTTAAATCCGTCTGCATTGAGCTGTGCTTCCCACTTGTAGTCCGATTTATTTGGACCATGGGGCAAAAGTTATATATTGTTGCATTTTAGTTTGTTTTTTCTTTTACAAAGGAACCATAAGTAAAGCCATAAGTAAGTCATTGATTGGACAGTTTGGGTGATTGTCATCCTGGATCATTAGAACCCTCATGGTGGAATCACTTTCGTGTTTTTGTGTATATTTATGATCTTTGAGAGCTCATAAAGAATAACTGATTATTGATTATTATCAGTATTATCAGACGCAGTATGAAAAATGACTGAATGAACAGGTACAGACAGAATGAAAAGTACTGTAGGTGTCTTATACTGTATTGACTCAGACCTAATAATCAGAGAAACTACACTGATGTGCAACCAAATGATTTGCATTGATATATTTATAGCCTGCAGATAAATTATAACATTACTTCCTGGACAGATTTCACCATCAATAGATAATTTAACTTGTGAAAATATGCTAACATCACATAGATATACAGATATAGACAGAGTTCTGATGTGTACAGCCTCACTGAGCCTGTAGAGCCATATTTAACCTGAGCTGTTATCATTAATCATACTTGTATTGAGGCATTCTTGAGGCATTCACAGGGTACAAATGACCTTTACAGGTTAAGAAAATGTGTTAACCTATGTTCCATAATGTGACAGCATCCAGTGATGACAGAAGACAGAATAAAAATGGAAATGTCAAAGCATTCCTCTGAGGTCAAGAATGTGCGATTATGAGTCAGAAATATCTGATTTTATGGTGAAATAGAAAAACGAAATGAAAGTTAGAGAAAATGCAGACAACAGATTGAACTGCATCTCATCAGAAGCAGAAACAACTATGGGAAATGAAATCACTTCATTCCTCTGACACACTGAATAGGAATCAATAAAAATAAAGCAGAATAACTCTACATGATAAATATGTATGAAGAAGCCCTGAATGAGCTGACTGACACTTCACTATATTATTTATATTCAGGACTGTTGCATTTGTTACTGATAATGAGAATGAGAAAAGGCAGCTGTAGAGTGTTTCTCTGCTTGGCCATATTAACTGGCTCTGCAGCAGTTTCTTGTCACATTGGTTGTTTTCTTGAGTTGCACTAGGCAGAGCTAGCAGTTAGCAGGAAAACTGAAATATCAAACATCCTTTTGTATTTCAGTAAACCTGCACATAATAAAAGGACAGACACTTTACAATGTTATAAAAAGCTCCATGTACCTGGGTCAGCTTTTGTGTCACAACAAATAATCTACAAACTTTGTTGGTCGACTACACCAACAGCACAAATAACGTACCTGATATGCCAAAGTCAAAGATGGCGAGATTTACAGTCAGGAGCTCAGGAGGCTTCAACTTAGTCTTCCGCTTGATGGTCATATAAATGACATAGCCATTCCCTGTTGCAGACAAGACTCCTGTAAAACAGAGAGAGAGAAAGAGACACCAGTCTGAGACCAGTCACAATTGTGGATGCTTGAATCGGGTATTCCAAGTTTAGTGGCATAAACACTAGAGCTACATTATAGAGGGCCACACAATCAGTGTAACTTTCTATGTTGCTTGCTCTTTGCACTTTGTACAGTGTTAACCCATGCAGTTAACACTTCACTTGCTGTCACGTCAAGTATATTAACCTTCAGGATTTTATTTCACGCTCTCCTCCTGATTGTCTGAATCACTCCCTGCTGCACGGTGAGTGTGCTGCGAGTGTCAGTTTCCTTTTTGACTGTGTCATTTTATTTCTGTACATACTGCTGCCCTTTGTTTCTGTCACAGTTAGTTTTGTGGTTTGTAAAGTTCTTTCAAACAACCAAGTGCCAAAAACTGCAGAACTGCAAAACAACTCAGGCTCCAGAAGTTCCCTATGTTAAAAACATCACAGCAGAAATAAACATGTTTACAGCAGTCATGAATGTTGACTGCTGCTGAAATCTTGAATTACTATTTTTACATGTTTGGTTATACAGGGCTGCCAACACACACTCATGCTGCCCAAACAAATCATGTCAGAATGTCAGGAGTTGAGTAGCGTGTTGAGTTAGGTACGGTCTGATTTTTCTGATGTTGTAAAGTGCAAAGTGGCATGGCTGGGAAACTGAGGCGACATGTTTGGAGAAGGTAAGTCGGTCATCAATCATAACCCCTACGTTTTTCACCACCCTGGTGGGGGCAAGACATAGGGAGTCAATTCTGATGCTGATGTGATGGTGTATTGTAGGTTTGGCTGGGAGGACCAGCAGTTCAGTTTTTGAGAGGCTCAGCTGGAGGTGATGTGTCTTCATCCATGTGGCGATATCTGAGAGGCAATCAGAGACCTGTGCAGAGATTGAGGGGTCCTCAGGAGGAAATGATAGATACAGCTGAGTGATAATTGGACCCAAGGAGGTGGTGTAGATAGCAAATAGAAGGGGCCCTTAGTACCGAGTCCTGGGGCACCCCTGTGGTGAGGTATTGAGAGGTGGACAGCTGTCCAAGCCAAGATACACTGAACGGGTGCCCTTACAGGTAGGATTCAAATTAGGAAAGAGCTGAACCAGAGATGCCCATGTTTGAGATAACTATGTCAAAGGCAGCTGATAAGTCAAGTAGAATGAGGACAGAGGACTTTGCTGCTGCTCTTGCTTCTTTCAAGGCTTCTGTCACAGACAACAGAGCAGTTTCGGTCAAGTGACCACTCTTGAAACCAGATTGAAGAAGACTGTTCTGTGAGAGGAATTCTGAGAGCTGCTTAGCGATCGCCTATAAAAATGGAAGAAGTGAGACAGGACGATAGTTCTCAACCTGAGCAGGGTTGAGAGAGGGTTTGTGGCACAGAGATGCTGGTACTGTACAAGTAAGCTGCATCATTTCTGGTTCCTTTCATGAGGTTCCAAGTCCCTAGGACCAGTCTGTGATGCTGGGTAAAAGCATGCCCAGGTCCCAACCTCTATGCCTCTCCTTGCAGTTGGTGGGCCCACAGGGTGGCAGCTTCACATCAAATTATTGGGTGAGCTACCCTTCCAGGTCTGGCTCCAGAAGGGGGTCCTGCAGCTCTTCAAGTTCCTTTTCATGGAAGGGGTCTTTGTGAATTGCTGATACTGTAAGCTAAAGTTCTTTTAATCTCATGAAATGGTGTGATAAGAAATAATAAGTGTCAAAACAGGCCCTCACATTCATGTTAGATACGTTACACCTGTTAAGGAGAAATAAACACCTTTATCGTTTTTAAATCCAAGGTTTCTTTGATTTTAACTTTTCATTTGAGGTGTAACATCACTGCATCATTCCTATCAAACTCCAGAATGCAATTATGATGTCTGAAATATCTTCCTAAGCAGCTCAGCACCAGCAACAGCCTGACCACCAGTGTTTTCCTATGACATGCGCTAGTGTGCGCTCCTCTCTTGTACTGCATGTCAAGGTTTTCTGAAGCTTTTTAGATGCACATAAAAGTTCAAATATTCTCATCTTTTCAATCATGTCACACCGCGGTGAGGTCAAGCTGGGTTTTTGTTATGTCTTGTCATTTCCTGTTTTATTTTGATAGTTAACTCTCCTCTCGTTTCAGGTCACTTGCCCTTCCTCATGTGTCACCGGTCTGATTGTCTTCCCCGCCCTGATTGTTTCCACCTGTTCCCCATTACCCTGTGTATATATTGTCTGCGTCTCCCTTTGTCCTGTGCCGAAGTGTTTCATCTGTCTCAGCGTACACCAAAGCCTCGTTCCTGAACCAAAGTCATAGCCTTGCTTTTGAGATCTTCTTGTTTTTCCTCGTAAGAGTGATTTTTTGTTGTAATTTCGTAGCCTTAGTATTAGCTTCATAGTTCCAGAGATCTTTTGTTTCTTTCCTCGTTAGAGTGATTTTCTGTTGTATTTTCTTAGCCTAGCCCTTTTTTGTTTCTGAGAGATTAGCTTAGAGTTTTGTCAGAGCGTCCTTAGTTTATGCCCCTTTGTTGTTTTCCTCGTTGAGAGTGATTTTGATTTTGTTTATTTTTTGATTTACCTAGTTCAGTGTTTTTCCTCTTCGGAGTGATTTTTTGTTTCTCCTTATTCAGGCCTACTTTTATAGCCTCATTCTTTCGAGGGTTATTGAAGACCCAAATAAAAGCTTCTTTCCGCCTAAACTCTGCATCTGAGTCCTCATTCGAGTCCCGGCCTGACAAATCAATTGCTCGTCAATGTCACCTTTGGCTCAGGCTGTCAATCAAAGCATGCCAGAAACTGCAGTTAGATGTGGCAGACCTGCAAATGCAGAGAGGATGATATTAGACATGACTCCCAACTCAACACATGGAAGAGATGGTTGTATTCACCACACTGTTTCCTTTCTTTCTGGGTTTTGTGAACCTCCAGTCTTCATTCATCCAGCTGCACAGCAACAGCTTAAGCTCAACTTCTGCTTGAATCATTCCGTTAATCACGCATCTCGCTCAACAGGCACACCAGCTGTTTTGCCCATTGCACTTCGCCAAGAGGAGGAGACGTATCTCTGTGCGGTCAGCCTCTGATGTTTTCTTTGTGGCTATGCTGTGGTGGAAAAAACTGAGATTCAGCAGCTGTTGTACATCTGTGGCTATTAACATGTTGGAAATGGAACATGACAAGTAAAAGCTTCAGGGCTGACCTTTCACATCAGCCAGTCAACACCAACTGGCATCATCATGCCGTCAAATCATCCCTGAACAGGAAAGTAAATGTATATATACAGAGTATGAATAGAAAAAAAACTCCCTTTCTAGAGCACCAGACAATTTTACCATAATTATGATCCCTTCACCTCATCCACATTCTGTATCCATACTGTTCACACATCGCCACCACCTAAAGGTCTGACACTCTCCATCCATGAAGAAGCTGACATCAGGCATTTGATTCACTTCACACTGACCCCAACGGATCTTCCAGTACAATGGAAATGTTGTGTTTAATATAGACTGTTGTTGAGCAACTGAGGTGTGAAACTGTGAAAAGCAGCACGTGACTGAAGAATGGCGGGCAGAAAAAGTTATCGACTAGCTGGTCAAGAAAGTCACACATCGAGCAAGCTAAGGGATCAAGTATGTTTGTTTGGAGTTATTCGAGACAATAACAGAGAGAGAGAGGAGATATAATATGGAAAGAGATGTAACTATGTAATATGTAACTCAATCACCCAATTGATTGGAGCTTACTTTTAACATTTTATTGTTACAGGTTGGCACAGGTTAGGTCCTTGATATCCATCCATCCATCCATCCATCCATCCATCCATCCATCCATCCACTTATTTTCTTTCGCTTATCAGGTTGCGATGGAAGCAGATTTAGCAGGCCACTTCAGTTGTCCTTTAGAACAACTCTAAAGGGAAGCCCCCTTTGGTTCTGCAACAGGTGCTATGTGTGTGTTGGTATCGCTCCACCTCCTGCATCATTTCTGGTTCCTTTCATGAGGTTCCAAGTCCCTAGGACCAGTCTGTGATGCTGGGTAAAAGCATGCCCAGGTCCCAACCTCTATGCCTCTCCTTGCAGTTGATGGGCCCACAGGGTGGCAGCTTCACATCATATTATTGGGCTGTGCCTGGCCAGACCACATGGGCTAAGGTTCAACCACCAGACAATCAACAACAGGCTCCCCTCCCAGGTCTGGCTGGTTCCCTAGTCGGGGTGAGATCCTGCAGCTCCTTGAATTCCTTTTCATGGGGGGTCTTTGTGAATTGCATTTTGTCTGATCCCTGCCCTGGGACCAATTTGGAGACCCAACCGAGGGCTATTGTCCCAACAACACAGCTCCCAGGATCACAGAGATGTGCTAACCCCACCACCATGTTAAGGATGTGATTCTTTGGAGGGGTTTCTATGCCATGGTTCTGAAACTTTTTTATTCCTGTTAACTTTTTTTTGTCCTTTTCAAGCTTCATTTGATACAGACAGCTGAAGAGTGACAGGAATGCGGCGGAGAGAGGGACGGGGAATGACATGCGGGAAAGAGCCACAGGTCGGATTCGAACTCTTCGAACAACATTTTAATTACATGGCAAAATTGTATTTATTTATGCAACTTCTATTCATTGGGATGCATAAAAGGTGCTATATAAATAAATAAAGTTTGAGTTTAAGGTTAATGGATTAAAGAAAAGCAGCCACCTATCATATCCTTAATATGATCACAACCAGCGTGAGTCATAACAGGGACCCGAGAGTGCATGTGAAGATACTAACTGACAAATATGATGTTGATAACTTGACAGTGAAAGATGACATCACATTTGTAAGATGACTATGACATAATATATTATGTAAAATATTCAAAACATCAGCCACTTTAGGAGCGTCAGTGGACATCTCACAGAGGGAACCAAAAATATCCAGCACCAACCCTGCTCATAAAATGTGTTTATTATTGTCGGCTATGCACAGCTGTATGTACATTATGTGACGAATCACTGCCAGTTTGAACTAAACCTGAGGTGTTGGGTGCAGTGAATGTAAAACCACACATGAAATTAGCCTGAAACACGATCTCATACAGAATACAGCACATGGCACCTCTTCTGGTGAATCTATTGTAATGCATCATGACCTTTTTATGCACAGCTGCCCGGAGATTAATGAGTTTGTTCATTAAAACAATCTGACCTCTGGCCAGCACAGCAGAGCTTCCTCCACAGTCTTCTAAATAAAAATCAATCGGTCCCCAGGTTTGCTCACATTTAATCTTTCAGTCACAGTCCTGCTGGCCCGTCAGCTGCTTCCCATTCACCCTGTGTGATCCTCACAAATATCTGTTTCACTGCCGGATTAATCTAATTAATTCCAGTTATTTATGGGGGCACTTGAATTAAGATGGAAAGTCTAATTAATAAATAACACAACAAGTGTACTGTGAATCAGCTTATCCCCATGCACTCATATGATGTACTGAACCAGTCCATTAATAAAGCAAGTAAAAGCTCTCAGACAAAGTTTAGATCATGAATGAAAAAAGATCTTTGAAAAATTAATTGACAGAAAATTAATCACAAAACTACTAAAGCATAACTTCTCCAATCTATCAGGTCCTCTGCCTATGTTTCTCTGCTCTATTATTTGATATTAATATGTGATATGGAGTTGAGGCTTGGCACACAATAGAGAGGAAAACCAGTGGTTATTACTTCATCATCTACAAACATCAGTCAGATTTATCTCTTGATATTTTCTGTTTAATTGAAACTTGTTGTGTTGCTGCCGCTTTTTCTTGTTCAAGAGGTTTCTGGATCCAGGCATGGGTCACACCGGCGTATTATCAGGAAGAACGCAACTTGAATTTACTTTTAATACTTTCTGGAGTGCATTTAACACTATCGACATCAGCTCTTTTTTAGTTTTTGAAGGCATTTGGTGACTTTTTTGGAAGGACAAATATCTAATTATATCTTGGGGTAGTGAGGGGGGTTGAATAAGGTAATTAAGTGCTTGGTTAGAGAAGTAAACTTCAGGCTTTATTGATCTAACCTTCTGATTGCTTCACTCAAAGAACAACAGTTTGTCGCTTAGCACTGTCAATTACAATGTGACTGAACTCAACTATGTTCCCACACACAACATATCCCTGCCAACACATTTATTCTTCCAACCCCACTCTGAGGCTTATATGTTCCCAGTGAATTTTTGTTCTTCCGCTCTGTGTCTCCATGAAGGCACAAATCAGGGTTGCTAAGAGATATAGCTAATGCTGCTAAGGCTGTATACTGCATATGAGTAAGCATTCCTATTTTGATAGGAAGAATCCCTTCCCTGCAAGGACTGAGCCTTCACACATGCTCTACCAACTGAGCTAAACACCGCCCCCCTATTAACTTTATATAATAACTTAGCACCAAAGACAACGTACTATTTGAGGCTGGAACTTAATGAATCAATACTTTTACAAAAACAATGTATCAAATGACATGAAAACTATGTGACAGTGTGAGAGAACCTACAGAGATTCATCATCACCTGAATCTGCAGCTCCACTGATTGTGCGGGATGCAGAGGAGTACACCTGCTGCTGAAACTGATCTCACAACTAAGCAGTTGCATAACAGTGATGATACAGGACCAGCCATTTCTACAGCAGTCAACTTTAATGCTAATGCGTTAATAAGGTAGCTAAGTTTCCATCTAAATGCAGTGCAAATTTTAAAATGAAATGAGAATGAAAATTAGATATATGAGAGAGTCGAATTGTTACTCTAAGCAAAGACAGGCTTTTCTCAGAGTCAAATCATGGCTACACTCAAATCTGTTACTCTGATAGGAAGAATGGCTAAATAGGTGTGCTGACAAAGACACAGAGGGCAGAGTAAAGAAAGGTGATAACAGCCTATTTATATCAAGGCTACAAGGGCTACAAAGGGCCGATGATAATTGTACTGAAAGCAGAAAGCATGTAAACCTGCCACTGATTACATTCAATACATTTCCATTTCAATGCTGTTATGAGACCACTCAGCCCTTTACCAGATAAAGAATTCCTGCGAATGTGTGTTTTACATAGACAAGCACAGAAATGATGTTCTTGTGACGCTTTTGATTTGATGAGGACTCCTCAAGAGTATCGTATTAACCGCACTTAATATGAGAGTGAGTGTGTTATGCTGATTAAAACTAAAATTGGCATTCTGATTTTTTTTTAAATTGCAGTCAGTTTTTTTCTAGCACGTTTTTTCTCCACAGCTTACCCTCCAGTTAAGCAAAATTCCACTGATTAGCTGTAGTAAGACTTGCTAGCTGATTACAATTGGACTCATCTACAGCTACAGGTCTCATGAGGCAATTTCTAAAAGCATTGCCAACTGATGGCGCGTGTTTCAAGTACATCATCTTGCAATTTCCTGGACTGTCAATTGAAAAAAACAAGGCCAGTGTGTTTGATGGTCCACAAATTCAGCAGCTGCACAAAGTGCTTGGTTGCAACATGAGTAATAAACTACATTTTCTGCATTCCCATCTTGCCAGCTTTCCGGAAAATCTTGGTGCTGTTAGCGACGAGCAAGGTCAATGATTTTACCAAGATTTGAAGGTTATGGAAGAACGTTATCAGGGTAGATGGGATGTACAAATGGTTGACTATCGTTGGAGCATCAAATGCAATAATCCGCAAGTTGGACACTCCAATTACAAGCGCTATAGACGTACATTTTTACCTTAACTACTTGCACAAAATTATAATTACAGTAGCCATATCCTTTGTAAAAACATAATAGTGTTTAACAAACATTGCAGTCATGGCTGTTTCTTTCATATTTCATTGTATGTCAATATTTGAATTTTTTTTATAAAACAAGCACATACTGTTAAGTACAGTATTTTTCATATTTTTTTAAGAAAACGGGGATCCTATAGTTCAAAAACTTGATGTGATAGAGAAAAACTGAGTTCAGTTTTGGATTCCGCACCCAAATATTTGTTAAAAACAGCTGTCAGACCTAACTCAACAAAAATTCTTTGTTAAAAACAGCTGTCAGACCTAACTCAACAAAAATTCCAGTGTTCCCCAGTGTAATCCATGCATAAAAATGGGTTTCTCTGGCTGTTCCTTGCAAGAAACCAGATCAAAGAAAGATAGTTTTTGAGTCTCATTGCCAGGTTGTCAAATATCAACCATACTTTTTAGCATTGTTGTGCAGCTATAAACACAGAGATATAAGAGCACATTATGTTGTGATGTTGGAGATTTATCCAACAAAATATAGTTTAAATAAAGTTGGGGAATGAAATTAAGACCAGTTTTTAAAAACAGCTTGGCGTCTTTTTAACTGTACGCTGCCAAAACTACACTTACAAGGTTGTCATTTTATCACTTGCTGCAATATTGGCCAAATCCACACCAGGTGACCGGTACTAAGAGTGTTCCAGGTGGAAACCCTTGGCCACCACAATGGCCCCACTGACCATAAATATTAAAAGGGAATGCTACAATGTATATTTACAAAGGTCTCCAGAGGATAGCCTTCATTATATAGTACCAGTCAAAGGTCTGGACACACCTTCTTATTCAATGTTTTTTTCTGTTTTGTTCTTTATTTTGTTTACTATCAACATTGTAGATTAATACTAAAGGCATCACAAGTATGAAATAACTTGGCAAACCAGATGTTTAGTGCAGAATGCTATGGTGGCCATGTCGGCATTGTGCCTTGAATTTGGAATAAAACACTAACATTGCCACCAGCAAAGCACCTCCATATCATCATATATCATTCCCACAGTGGGAACCACAAATGCAGATACCTTCTTGGCATTTGTGACAAAGACTCGGCTGCTGGAACCAATAATCTCAGATTTCCACTAGTCCATTCTTTGTGTTTCTTAATCCAAGCAATTCACCTCCTTGTCTCTCAATTGTAGTTTATTTGCAGCCAAGTCAACCAAAAAGGCATGATTCATGCAGTCTTCTTCGAGAAGTTGATGTTAGATGTGTCTGTTACCTGAACTCTGTGAAGCATTTATGTGGGTTCTTATCTGAGGTCCCATTAATTGGTAATTTCTCAGGCTGGTAAATACATTAAGAAGGCCAAAAATTCATTTCACTAATTAACTTTTCTGTTCATTAAAAAGCTTTCCAGGCGATTACCTCATGAAGCTGATTGAGAGGATGTGCGCAAAGCAACTATCAAAGAAAAGAACCTTGAAGAATCTGAAGTATAAAACATATTTATGGTTTGTTTACCACATAATTCCTTATGCGTTATTTCATGGTTTTGATATCTACTTTGTTAATCTACTGTGTAGAAAATAATAAAATCAAGAAAAAAACATTGATTGTGAAGATGTGTCCAAACTTTTGACTGGAACTATACATCATTGCTCACCACTGAATTTGTAATGGACCACAATAAACTTAAGCTTGTTTTGATTTCCTGCTATAAAACAACACAGCTTTTTCTTTTGGTAAAAATAATGCAGAATGAATGTAACCAGGAACACATTACTCTACACAGAGAGTAATATTGCAAAAGTAATATGTACTGTTTTCCATTTTGAAGATGACAATTGTAAACTCCTATCAGTGTTCACATGTTAAATACTGAAGCAGGTCAAAGGGCAGCTGCTCATTGTGTTTGAGGGGCCTTTATTTCACCTCAAGGTTTATGTTCTCTTTCTATTTTGTTCTTCTGAATAAAAACTCAATTTCCTATAAATCCTCTTAATTAGCTTTACATATAGGATGTGTACCTCTCTTCCCAGTTACAACAAAGCCTCAATTAAATGTGGTCATGATTCATTGAGGTTAAAATAAGACTGGATCACCTTTACTGTAGATTTCCCAGTCGGTTCTGAACAAAACCTCCAACCAAAGGTGGTCTCAACAACGCTTGACTTCTGCAGTGGGATTAGGTTTCCAGACATGGTCAGTAATTTGATTTGCTGTTGAACAGTTGACAGTCATCTGCATATTAAGACAATGTTCTTTTGAATTATACTAATACAAAGGGTATACTTTATTACAAGCAAATATAAGACAAGTGACACTGATATCTACATACTTTCCAAGACTGCATTTACTTTGTCTGATTGGTGAGTAATGTACTCTTATCTCTGTGAATGGTTGAGGCAACAATTTCTCTGTTTCCTCTTGAATTTGAAATTCTTGCCTATTCTCCCATCAGTTTAGCAGATATGAATAAGTGTCCTGGTGTTTGTTGCCTGCTGATTCTAAGCAGTAGGTATAGGTAACCTATATACCTATAGGTTCTGTTGTATGAACCCAGTTGTTTTATGAATAAAAAATGGATTTGAATCCATTTGATTTAAAACAGTTGAACTGCTACATCGGCCAGTGTTTTATCAGTTAACTGTACACTGGCCGCCGTTTAGCTGACTTTTAATGCATTGTTATATATTGGTAAAAGCTGTCAGATGATGGACAATTTAACCTAAATTAACATAACTCTAATTCAGATTTTGGTTAGAGTGGAGATGTAGTGTACATTTGGCTTGAAAATGTATTATCTTTGACTTTCATAAACGTATATTAACCCTCATCCTACTGACTGATACCTTCAGACACCATGGGCATATGTTTTCAACAATTTCAGCAAAAATAAGATGGAGTGTGGAAGTATAAATTTAGCCAATATAGCCAGTGTTAAGGATAAATACATGTGAGTGTAACAGATGCAAACTAAAACTAAAAAAGGTGTGAAGGCTATGAGGACAGGTTGATGCTGCCCAGCTCAGGAAAGCAGTTCCTTTGTGCCTTTGTCCCCTCTCACCTCTCAGGTGCAATAGTGGCTCCAATGACCCACCCAGGCTCCTGTAAGAACAGCAGAGCAGCACAAGAAGACAGCTGGGTGGGCCATCACATTAGGCTTCTTTCAAAATACATAAAATAATTATGTAAATATGTTGGCAGGATGATGAGAGTTAACAATTGATTGACATATGTTAATTTATGCTCACAAGCAGCATTTTTTGTTAATTGTCCATTTATAATATAATTTCTTATTAATTTGAGATTAATTGTCAAGTTTTGTCAACTACCCGTCTCTCATATTTGTCCCCTGTGTGGCCTTTTGCCTCCTTATCTATTTATATATTGCCTCCATCTGCTGCAGAACATGATTAAATTTCATCATGTGTACATCTGAAAACTTCAGCCAACTAACATGACAAATGAAACACTGAACTGACTCTTTATCATTGCAGGACAGTGGAAGTAAATGAGATTGTGGTAGCATGTATTTATGAAGAGCCAAAGACAAAGCATTCATCACAGTGACAGACTGACCTATGATACAGATGTAAAAAGCTGCAACGATATCCGCCTCTCTGGAGAGTTTTGAGGCAAAAGGGTCACCACGGAGGAGATAATGGGGGATGTATGAAGAGTGCGGCCACGTCTCGTTCTCCATCACTGTCATCAGCGGGGAATGTCCTGTGAAATGGAGAATAAGGATGAAATAATGAAGCTGCTTCCACAAATTAAAAACAGTTCACACACACCAGTATCCATACCCACAGGCTTAGAATAAGTCATGAACCCATATGCACATGAACACATTTCACAAACCGGTGCACTCTATTATGACTATAAAGCCAGCAATCAGAAACAGATGCTACAGGCATCAACAGGAGATTATCTTATGTCACTGTAGAAGAGACCCAACTGCACATTTTGCACGTTTCCCGACTGACATGATGGATGTGATTAAAGTGGTTTAGGTTTGTCTCAGTTGTGCAGGTTAAAGATAAGAGCAAGAGAAGCCATCATAGGTGTCTCTCACAGAACATATTTTGACCTCAGTAAGAAAAGTGCAGGTGCAAATAACCTAATAACATTAATGATGGCTGTATTCCTGCTTCAGATTCAGTAAATGGTACTATGTGGGCTTAATAGGACACAGGCAAAGTAACTGTTAGCCGCCTCTTCACTTTGTTGAGTAAAAAGAAATAAATTATTGTCTAATTTATAAAGTTTATTTATGTAATTAGGTCATTTGAACTTTATTTAACAAACCAAAACAAATCGCGGCAAAGCACTATAGCTCTGTCGAGAGTTTGTTTGCAATTCTCTGAAGGTTTGTCACTATAAGCAATGCTTTTTACACGTACAGTCATGTGATCTGCTGTTAATACAAAAAACAAAAATTGAAAGGTCCAGCGTGATTTAGGAGGCTAAACAAACATCGCTCTAGATACAGTAGAACCTAATGAGACATTTTATTTAAATGTATTATTTAGTGACATGGGTACATAATTGCACTTCTTAAGGTATAACTAGCATAGATACAAAATCTAAAGTACTGTTTAGTGTACTACCCCTAAGACAAGCTTTTGTCAAAGTGTATAGCAATAGAGAATAGTTCCTGCGGGAGAACACACCGTTATGTGTACTGTATACACATTTAAACACTCAGTGAGCAACAATTCCTTTTTTCATTGCATTCTAGTACCTCAGTACTCTGAACAATAACAGCAAAAATCTAATTCAATTGTGAATGCAGTACTATTTTATAGTCCTTGGTACAACAGCTCGGCTCAAAGCACCAACCTCCCAATCAAAAAGTCATCCCAAAGCAAAAGCAATTTCACTGCAGGAGCTGACAGGAGCCACAGGACCAGATAATAATGAAGAAATGCCAAGAGGACATATGGGCCATTTTATAAACGTGTAACATTATAAACAGGACCTATACCTATATATGATGTGTGGATATATGGATAGATGCTGCCTGAAGTCAATTGTCTGCAGGAGTTCCGAGTACAAAGAAGACTTTTATAGCACAAAGATTTCTGAAATACTGTGTCCAGTACAGTATGTCCAAGTTACAATCCATCACCTTTGTGTGCACAAAGCAACGTTGTATCTGGGCAGGGCTTTATTATTTTTATCTACATATGCAACTACAGGATGATTTATGGGCTATATGGTGAATGTCAGATTGGTTAAGGTTAAGATACAAGAGACAATATGCAATCTCTGGACTCTGGCATCACACGCACTAAACATTCTTTCATGATTCGACTTCTGCATCCTTTGTTATTGACACACTCCAGAAAGAATACACTTCGTCCTGTGTTAGCACTTAAATCATGTGCTGCAGAGTTGTACAAACTGAATTCCTAGAGAGACTGGTCTGTCTGAAGAGCGTATACGTTAGCATTCTTATACTGACCTCTGCTATCTGTGTAAGATCTATAGAGTTTACACTGGATAAGGTGTGACTTATCACAAGATAGCCTGTATGAAATCGGCAGATGTGGAGTGTGTTTTGGGCTCCACCAGCCTGTTAGCTGCTAAATGCTTCAGTTTGTCTATGAGCAAGTTGCTAACTTTGTCTGCCCTTGTGCTGGGGGGCAAAATTGAGATTGATGACTGTGGCATTTGTGAGCTGTAAAACCAAAAAAAAAAAAAAAAAAAAAATGTTGAAAGAAACCAAACTGCTCCTCAGAGCTGATGGAAACTGCTAAGTTGGGCTCATCTCTCAAGTTTTCGTTATTTGTATTTGTATTGTCATTCTTGATAGAATTAGGGGTTATTGATAAAGTGTAAAGTAGCAGCTGTGAAATCCTGTGTCCAGAACTAAACAGAGAAATCACAAGACCAACATGCGTCACTCTTTCAGTTCATTTAATTTAACCACAGATAAACAACCATTCATTCACTGATTTGGAGTCAGAGGTCAGAGGTCTTTCTATGTGTTTCAAACTCCCTTCTGTCATGTGGGTTAAGAGTTATTTTATGGTCTAGAAAGACAGTACAGGGCCCTGACGAATGGAGTGATACTGTAAGAACTGTGCCTGACTGAACAACTCCAAGAACAAAGGGGTGATTGTGGATTTTTGCAAGACTATGCCTCCTTTAGCTTTAGCATCTAGATAATATGCTGGACTGGTCCCAGAAAGCAGATGCCCTCTACTGAGAATGGCAGAGCCAACTCTTTTTCTCTACGGAGATTTAGGTTCTTTGAGAGTTCAGGTTCTAGATTCTTAGAGACCCGTGTGTTAAACTCCTGAAGTTTGCAGACGACACAACGGTCATCGGCCTCATCCAGGACGGTGACAAGTCTGCATACAGACGGGATCCATAACCAACAAAACTGTGACTGGTGTTGACACCTTTCACAATCTCCCAGGACCTGAAGTGGGAGTCCAACACCATCATCCCACCTGAAGTGGGAGTCCAACACCATCATCCAACACCATCATCCAACACCATCATCAAAACAAGTGGTGACAAGTGTCCTTTTCTACTATACGATCTGTTGGAGAGGCAGCTTGACAGACAAGGTCACCAAGCAACTTGAAAACCTTGTGAAAAAGGCTGGGAGGATGTTGGATGCACAGAGGACTCTGGTGGAAAGAGGCACATGAAGCAAGGTGCAGGTCATCCTGGACAATGTCGGCAATCCCTCCACGACATCCCAGCAGGCAGGAAAGCTAGTTGCAGAAGATGACCCACCTCTTTTGAGCTTTTCAGCTCAATATGCTTTAAAAACCTACGTCACAGATTCCATAGTAGTAATATGAATCTTGTACAAGACAGAAATGGATATGAATCCTCATTGTGGTCATAAATGAGTAAATCATACATCACTCTGGGGTATTGTTTGTGAAATCTATTTTTCAATCATGCTGCTCAGAGTGAGAGGCAACACTTGATTAGTCTCCTGTATGCAAACAGGTGGTTATTATGTGATGCTGTATCATCAAATCATCCCTTTGCCACCAGGGACATGGCTGCTTGTTGGTCATTAGTCTGGGGTTAGAGCTGTGAACGATGTCTGACATTCAGATTTTCTTTTTTTCTCTGTGTTACTGCTGTTACAGAACAATACCTAGAAAAAAAGACTATGCTAAGCATATGCAACTAAATTAAACATAAATGTTAAAGAGTGTTTTGTACACTTCCTTGCGTGGAAGAGAATCTATGGCAGGGATGGGCAACTTAAATGATGGTGGGGGCCACCATTTTTCGTTGACATTACCAGAGGACCACATAGAACCACACAGAGAATTTATTTTAGCCTAGGCTACTTTCTTGTTCAGACATTTGTAGTCCTGGATAAAAAATGTTCAAAATGTAGAGCACAAATGACTCATTCTTGACTGATATGCGCATATTTGAATAACGTCGGGCTGCAAATGGGTTCGGGCTCTACAAAGCTGTCAATCAAAACGGGCCGGGCCAGGCTCGGGTCGACGAGGCCTGACTTCTAAGGCCCGTTTCATGCTCTAATCTGGACATCTCTCCCTCACTGCTCGAGAAGAAGCACGCACAAGGCGGCATCTGCATTGGAGGTGCTATCTACAGTAGTGGCCAACTGTGTAATTACAACTGATTAAGTGCTGCTGACACATTTTTATCATTTTCAAAAATTTATCTGAGGACCACTTCTATTTTTTTCTATTATATTAAAAATAAACTTTATTTAACTTTAGAAATGCATTTAATTTAATTTAAAACATTTATTTGCTTCTATGTGCTGTTATTACACCCACTGCGTCTGTCATGAAACAGGCAACCTGCCCTAGCAACCTGCCGTAAAATGTATACAGCAGCGCAGATCTGCCGCTGATGTGCATTCACATTCATATTTGATATTTGAGCCGACTTTGTTTGGTTTGGTTTTTTTTTTCATTTAATGAAACATATTTGTTCACGTTGTCCGTTACAAGAGGGACACAGGACACTTTTATTTCCACAGGTTACAGCGCACGCACGTGCCAATTAGTGTTCCGACCTGTGCGTCAAGTAAAGAGGCGGCGAGGATGTTCTGGCTGCTGTCACGTTACTTATCAGCTACTTTTCAATAAATGTTGTGAAATCTGTGGAATTGTTGTATTTGACAGGAAACATGAGGTTTCAAATAAATATATATATATTTAAAAATAAATCAACGTCATCTAGCGGGCCAGATATAATTGATGGCGGGCCAGTTTTGGCCCGCGGGCCGCTAATTGCCAACCCCTGGTCTATGGAATGGCATGAGACCCAATATGGCTCCTTGTGGAACACCTTTATCAGAAAAAAGCCAAAATAAAAGCTGCTAGATGTTTTTCACTGTCCACTTGCTAGTTGCTAACTTCTATCTATCTGTGTATCTGTTGATTAGTATTGGGCAGGTAGCATGCCCTCCATCTCCCGCCTTTTTGCAGAAAAACAGGTGTCTGCTGCTGATGAGAACAGTGACATTAATTCGATTTTCCAGAACAGACTTTAAACACAGCTGAGAAGAACTGTGAGAGGCAGGTGGCAATTATCTGTGGATCCCTCTCTACACGTCTCTCCTTTCACATTAAGTTTTGTAATATGCTTTATTATAAATACAAAATATTATTAAATGCAGCATCGATGACAACCTGCATGCAAACAGATGCTTTTTTGATTTGATGGACTTTTCCTCCAAGCAGACAAGCAGATAATTACAGTTTAAGAAATGTACTTCAGTAATCCATCACAATGAACAGTATGTCTTCTTTAATTTCTGTCAAAACTGTGTTATTATTGTAGGAGGGAGAGCACAGACTCAATTTTAGTGCCTGTAGAAAAATGAACCATCTCTCTGTCTCTCTTTCTTCCTAACCGATCATTCCAAAGGCAAAGTGTGAAGCCTGGGAACTGTTATGGTAGGGAAGAATTTAATTCCCCAGCTATCATTAAAAAAAATTTAAAAAATGCATATCTGCTGACAGGCACACAATGATACATTTCAACTTCTCAAATGTGAATTGACTGCTTTCTTGTCCATTATGACAGAAGTCTTTAAGTATGAATAAAAGGTGCATTATCTCACAAGAGGCTTCCATTTGCTTCAGAAGGAGTGACCTAGTGTTATTAGACAGAGAGCAAACTCTATTCTAATGCACAAAAAAGGAACATAATGATGGCCGTAATGATCATTCATATCAAAGAAGCTGGTTTTGTCAGAAGTCGGAATCTCTTTCAAAAAGAGAAAAGCTCCTCTAGTGCGGATTTAATTAGTCTGTTTAGGAGGACCGGTCAATACTTTGTGCGTGGAAATGACAGACTCAACCAGGTCCAATCGACAAAAAAAACAGCTCAGAGCAGAACAAAGACAGACATTGCCTACAGCACTGCATCAGACATCTGAGGAGGAATATATAGATATAGACAGAATGGCCACGATGTAAAGAGAATAATACAGAATAACTGATGAAAGAAAAGTGATGGATAAAAGCATCTTTAAAATTCAGTTCATGCAGTGCAGTAGAATTGTGAATGTTAAGTGCAGTATAGGTACGGTATAAAAACAAAGCAATATAAAAACAGTGATAAGATGATCATGAAGCAGAGAGGTGATGCTGAAGTGCATTTTTGCAGGTGAGATTTACAACAACAAAAGAGACACATAACACATCAGCTGGAGGTTCACAAAGTGAGAAAACAACATGGAATTGAGTTCAGATAAGTGATTTAGTGAAACAGAAAGTGCAGTGATTACAGTCCTGGCAAACATCTTCATCTTATGTCATACCTCTCTGTCTCACTGTCTTCAATAAATAATTGAATTATTTAGCCACAATCCCAATCAAGATCTAGTGAAAGCAAAAGTTTAATTTCAATTCAATTACATTTTATTTACAGAGAGCCAAAGTTCTCCCGTTACACTTTCCATGTACAGCATGTCTAGACTGTAGTCTCAACAACAATGAGCAAGCACTTGGTGAAGGTGGCAGGAAAAAAATTCTGGTGATTGTTTTGCGGTGATGAAGGTGATGTCATTTTATCAGTAAATCCTATGAAACAAACAAAAACAACAAGTAAGTGATTCTCTCCAAAGCTGCAGATTGTGCCCAGAAAATGCGCTGTTGCTTCCTGATTGAGGCACTGGTTGAAAGCGACCAGCTGCTTTATGAACGTACCGAGCCTTTTTATAAAAATGTACATTTGTGAGCTGTGTTTGGAAGATTTACGTCTTTGGCGGGAACCATGGGGAAGGTAAGGACGTCAGAAAGTATAAATAACTGAAATATAGAATATTACCAGCCTTACCCTCCAAGTCTGTATCCATGACCCCATTTTATCTTTAATCATTTTGTCTTTAGAGTCATACTTACACTCAAACTCTAGATAACACCTGCTAATGGAGTCCCCAGTGAGGTTTAATCACTTTGTAAAAAACTAAATGTATAAGCATTCTGTTATCTATCTGAGGTATTGAACCTGTGATGAAACAATTGAAGCAGCTCATTAAACATGTTTGCACACTACTGACTGCAGTGCTGGTTTAATCAGACTTTTATACCTGTTCTGTTAACAATACTAACAAAGGACGTCGTAAGCTTTGAGGACACAGAAGACATGTCAACACCATGTTTGTGTGGGAATATGCAACCTGGGGACATTCACTTTCTTCTAATGCTGTTTTCAATACACACTTGACATATGTAATATTTAAATACAGTAATAGAGAGCTTTGGACAAACTTAACTTTTCTTGCCCGGTCCAATTTTGCACAAATTCACGTGGCTCTGGTTCAGACTGTTATTGCCAAAGTAAGTAAACTATAATCCTGAGCTGTCTAACTTCATCACATCAATAAAGAATGACTTCATCCTCACAGCATATCATCATTCTTACCTTACCAGTGCATATAGCCTGCTTTAAAATATATGTTCATATGTTGTTTTTTTTATTCAGACTTTGAAGAAATATTAATTTGCACTATGGAAATAAGACCAAAAGCAATTACATCCTAAATCAAACCACTCAAAAAAAGAAAGTCAATGTAAGGGATGGAACTTAATATTTATTCAGTTCATAATTTAAGCATCTCAGTTATGATAAAGAAATCAACAATGCCCCCTGAATTCTATAATTGTTGTTCCCCTAAAGGGTCTAACGGAGATTTATATATATTTGTTAATACATTTAACACAGACAACTGCAAATATTTCTCCCCTATTTGCTGTAACAGTGTTTTTGGATAATTTCTATTAAAAATATTAAATGTGCAAGTTTGTGGCAAAGAGAAGGGAAACTACCTCAGTGCTTTTCTACATGTCTTGTTTTAAAAAGAGCAGGAGAAAAATATACGTGGTTCAATTTCTTTTTTTTTTTATCCTAATAGTAAAAGTAAAAAAAGACAAAACAACAAAAGACTTCATAAAATAAAATAAATATGATATGATATATGTATGTTTTCTTTCAGGACACGCATGACGCCAGAAATCTGCGCATCTTGCAAATATAACGACGCGTAATAACATTTAAACTGGTTTAACTGGGAGTTTCTCAGTCATATGAGAGATTAACCATGTGACACATCTTCATCACTCACCTTTTGATCATCAGTCATCCGGAGCAGAGTTTAATTCCCACAAATAAAAAGTGCTCCAGAAGAAGATGGAGATGAACCTCTTGCGCTTCAGCACTCCTCCTCTCCTCCACCATCAGGTCTGTCAGGCTGCCTCCACTACTCATTCTCTTATATGTGGTCAAGAGACACCACGCGGCAAAAACTCACAACAACAAATCACAACTTCCGGCCACATCTTTCAAAATAAAAGCCTGCCAATCTTGTTGATTTTTATGTTAACTCACCTCATTTATCTGAATGCGGTCTAACAGACCTCAGAGAATGAAGGTCACTGCAGATAAGACCATGTTTGTGACAGTAAGCAGGTCTGTGTGCGCTGTGAGTGGTTTATTGATCAGCACTGGAGCAGATACGATGTTCTTGCATGTCGATGTCACTTTGTTTTCAGGCACCGTTTAGGATTTAGTTTTTCAGGTGACGGTGTTTTGCTTTTCTGTTCCGTTTCACTGTAAACTGAGCATCTTTGGGGGTTTGCTGGGACAAAATGAGCCATGAGAGATGTCACATTGGACTCTGGGCTTGAGACAGGCATTCCTCACTATCTTTTGACCTTTTATAGACTAAATGATTCACTGATTAATCGTAAAAATAATCAACAGATTAGTTGATCATGAAAATGATTGATACTTGCGTAAAGAAACATAAAGAATCTCATAATTGTATTAACTGTTTTCTATTGCTGTAACATCGGGACTGTAAAGAGATCATCTCAAGCTGGGTCCTAACCCTTTAGGTTAGGGTTAGCTGTTATAATTGAATTACAATAAACCAGTTAATACAGGTTAAAGTGGGATTTTTCAGTCATTGAAGGTCCTGCCAGGGTCGATTTAAGGTGAAGAAGGTCATATTACAGAGGCAAGTACTTAGACTGTTTACCTAAAGTACCACAGTGAAGAAATATTCACATACTGAAGTAAAAAGTCTACTCATGATGCAGAACACACCGATCAACCTGCCTTGAGACCATTTGGATGCTTAGAGATGATCGAACTCATTACAGCAGAGGTCATATAGATTGTACATTATTTTGAAAAAGAAACTTTCCCATTTCCTGTCAAGTCTGTGTCTCTGTATGTGTGACTTGACCCCCTGCTGTCTGTTGAGCACAGCACAGACTGTGAATCCCAGTTTGAGAAATACAAAAATATTCTGAGAGCCAGTTAAAGATAAGTCAGGAAATACTTCTCACTCAACACGCTGGCCTGATAATAGCAGTCTAATAATGTTGATGTAGAGTTAAAACAAGAATGAACTCTGACCTCTAACCAGACAGCAATCTTTTTCTTTGTTTTGCTCATTATATAAAGACACATTTCCTGTTCATCAGCACCACCCTACTGTGTTGATATAGGAACTCATTACTCATTAATATGATGTCCATGTTCATGCACTGTAGTTGACCTCGTCAGCCGAGATGCTCAATAGAATATTGTTATGTATTTAAATTATAGTGTTTACTTTAATGCATTTAGATGTGAGCCAGTAGATGTTACATTCTCTTTCCCTACAGCAGACCCACAGCTCATATCATATTATTCTAGCAGCCTTCTATAGTCAGAGTCTAAGCTTAGTGCACCAACATCCTGTGTGCAGCCTCAGTAGCTTCAGTCCCACCCAGGAAAATATTTACCCACTGTTACTTTTTGCTCAAATGTTCTAAAGTAGTATTTGATTATTTTGACAGACAAATTCAGATTATAATAACATTATATCATCAAGTCTGATTTTAATGTCTTGATCCTGTTAAATCAAGCCAAAAGGTGCTGAAAGCATATTTTCTCTACTTGCTGCTCAGCCTAGCTCTATTACAAGTGCCTCAAACCAACACACACATCAAATATTGTATATATGAGAAATGTTTAAAATATATATAAAACAAGATAGTTAAACAAAGAGCCAGTTTATAGATGCTTTGAGGGAATTCACTTTAATTTACTTTAATTTAATTTACTTAAAGTATGACAGGATTTTTGATTAATGAACGTAAGGCTGTGTCTTAACTTGGATATTTCCGTTCTGCACTACTACGTAGTACACTGTGTACACTATGTACATTCAGCAGGGTAATGTTGCCTCAATTCAAGTACAGCCATTGTGTCCTTAACATAAATGACGATAACAACATTATCATCCGCATGGTGCATTAAATCCATTTGACTGTCCAATGTTTCCAGCATTTCACGCTCAAGTGTCTGACTGTTATGGGTGCACCATCTAGGTACTTACGGTACACTGCATTTACCATATTTGCATTTTGCTATGATAGATCTTTTTTTTTACCATAGTGATTCTGACATGAAATTGCAGGGTCCATGCAGGTGTTTCCAATGATACTAGTTAGGTTCCATTCCATTTATTGCAGGGTCGACTTTCCAGTTAGCCAACATGTACCACAGCAGCACCATGACTGTTTGACCTGAATGGAACAGAACCAAGACTTGGTAAGGCCTAAATGAATCATAAGCTTACCTTGTGCAAAATAGTTTTCACAGTATAGTTTCTCATTTTCAATCCTGGCCAAAAACTGATTCTATTGGCCAGTTTATATCAGTGCTGCTTTTCTCTGAATCAAATGTCATAATGTGCAAAACACTGAACGTTATGTCCGTGGTAAAAACAAATGTACATTTTGGTAAAACTTAAACATTTCTTGGAACTGAATAATCACAACTGTGGCCAAATAAGTGTCTGTAGTTTAAAGGTTTAGCTGACTAAGACCCAAACGCAGACTGATCTGATGCAGATCAATGATGTATTAAGCGATAGTGGATGTGCAAAAGCTTGTGGACTGCAAAACAGGCTCAGTGAAAAAAAAGGGAAAGGCATATCAAACAAGCAAGCTAATCTGTAACGGCGCTGGGGAAATCTAAAGTCCATGAAACAAACAAGGACCAAGAAAACAAAGTAGAAGTGGAAATTAGAAAAACGACTGAACGTTTGAACTTTGGATGAAGATGAGCCAACACTGAAACTAAAGAACACAGAGACTAAATACACAAGCAAAGACTGTGAAATTATTTAGGCTGGAACAGACAATGGAAACTAGCGGGAAACACAACAACAGTAGGAACCAAAGTTACAGACGGGGAGAATTCACATCTGAGTCACACCTGCACTTTACACAGTGGAGCATTAGTATTATTAATTACACTTGTGCTTTTCCTGCCAATCTGCTGTGAAAAAGGCCTGAAGGGCTGAATGTGTATTACCTAACTGTGCCAGATGGTTTGTTACATAAAGTCACCTGAGATGTCATGGTCAAAAAATCTTTGGCAGGTGATTGGATTCCTCATCACAGGTGAACTTCAGCCAATCAAGTCAATGTACCATCTAATGGGGTGTCGTTTAGATCAGTTGGTAGAGCATCCACCCAATCTCTCTGTCCCCACATTTCCTGTCATTGTTCAGTTGTCTCTATCAAATAAACTTCAAAAAGGCAAAAAAATAAAAAAATAAATGTACCATATAAGAGTAACCCTAACTCTTAGCAAAGACAAATGGAAGAAGAACAAAAACATCTGTGGGAAAGCCTTTGTGATATTCTTTGCTCTTGTTCGGATAAATTAACCTCTTTAGCAGTCGGCATTGTTGTTTTTTTTAGCAAGCTTGTAATCTTGTGAGTTGCCTTTCAGGGTTAAAGGGTTAGTATTCTAGCCAATTTCTGAAAGGAAAACTGCAGTTCATCTGACAGTTCTATACAGTTTAATCTTTCCTTGAAGTTAAAGTACTGTATCCTTTCCTGCAGAGGCTAAAGAAAACTGTCAGTCGTACTTGTGGCCTTTCTAAATATTAGTTGTGGGACAAGCAGTGCTAGTCTCCCAAATTTGCTTTGCAAATAAACTTTAATTTTGATATAAATTTTGACATAACACTTTCCAATTTGAAACAATTTGTTTCTGAGTCCCTCTGAAAGTAGACACAAAAAGTAGATCCCCCAGATGTACTACTGTTGCTAACTGCAAAGGGATCAACTTCACCTCTGCTAACTAAACTAGCTGCCTCCTCAGCTGCATAACAAAGATTTGTTGTTATTGTTTCATATATAGCGTGATTCTACATCAACAGAGGTCAACACGTATTACAAAGACAGTATGTGCTGAAAGGCACAGAGTGACTCATCCCGTCTCATAGCTTATTGCAAATGTTGCTTGTGCCCTGTCCCCATCAGGTGGTTAAAGAACTGACACACTTGACGCAGTGATTAAACTGTATGCCTTTGAATGATGGTAGTTCTGGTTTTGAAAGGCTTGATTTGATCCCTAGAATCCCTCAGTGTC
The DNA here is from genome assembly GCF_000972845.2 of Larimichthys crocea. Lineage (NCBI taxonomy): Eukaryota > Metazoa > Chordata > Actinopteri > Sciaenidae > Larimichthys > Larimichthys crocea. The sequence goes on from NC_040021.1 coordinate 23,918,654, forward strand.
ACATCACGTTGGCTGTCCCATTTCCTTCTAGAGGTGCTATTAGCTGGGAGCAGGTGACAGAAGTCTATTTCCCCCGTGAATTCACTGGTGCATCAGACAGTAGAACATTTGGCCCCTTCTGCAATCACGCTTTAGTCACTCCAGCCTGCTTTAACACCTTTAATGGAACCTTTCAGAGGTTCAGTCTCAGGTTAGCTCAGAGCCTATGCATCATTTTAACGGATCTGTGAACTGGGAGAGAGGAACCCAGATAAAATGCTAGATCAAACTCTCAAACTCCATCCATATGATGAATCCCCCAGAGAACAGCAGTTATCAGTTGAGGCTCAGGTGCAAAAATCAGACATTCAGACACATGCTTTTAAATTATCTTTTTGAGACTACTGGCAAAATGTTGCTGTATGAACAAAATCTGCTGTTAACTGAACATGGTTGAGGACCTGTAGGGCTGTTACAGTCAAAAAGCGTCCGGTCTCTATCAGTGCAGATAGGTCTATTGAACCCAAAATACAATGATCAGGAGCTGAGAGTATCATAAACTCATGTCACACTGATCTAGGAATAGTTCAAGTTGCATACAGTCCATTGTGTATGGACAATGGATATTGTTTCTCCCTGTGGGAAATAGAAAATACCGAAAAACTCACTTGGAACATGAAACTCTAAAACATAGGACTGGGGAGATCCTTTTTTTATCAGTTACAATCATTGTCAATGATCAAGAGGTCCCATGAAAAGACAAAACCGATAATACATACAGAACAACTCTGAATTACCCTGACCCACCCCGTCTTGACTCTCAACCCAAAGCCCTTTCATCTCTACATCTTTGGAGTGGATCACAAATAAAGGTTTAACAATTGAATGAAACAGCTGGCCACTGTAGCTTTTAGCAGAAATTTGTTTAGCCTTATTTATCTCCAGATTAATACAGTGGGTATTGGCAGCAGGGTGGTGTATATGGAATTGGTTCAAAATGAATGTGTTTACTGGATGGCGAATGAACTGTCTACTGACCCATTCATTTTTCATGACAAGAGCGTTGGAGTGTAGTCTCCCAACATGGTTTCCAGGTAATTGGTTTACAGTTGTTCAGTGAATTCCAATCTTGATGTGTACATGGGGGTCAAACACATCACAAACATACACAATCAGACATACTCATCCTGCACTTGTTGTTTTGCTCTAGATCTCCTTCTAAGCAGGCTGTCCAGTGTCTTTCTTTGTCCATGTTTCTTTTTCTCTACACCCTCCATAGAGCTATGGTGAATAACTGCTCAGAAGAACTCGGGGTTACAAAGTTACATCTCCATCAACACTGTGGTTCCAACAGCAGCCCACAATAATAGCACAGGTGTAGTTTCCACCTGCACTTCACAACCTTGTCAAAATGTGGTGTGAACACAGCATAAATCCATATGGCCTGTTTTCAATTGTAACTATATTTACGCTTTATCAGTGCCGTAAATTCCATATAAAGATGGATGATAGGTCATAATTCCTCCCAATGAATGAAGAAAATGAAGCCAAAATATCCGGCTATGTCTTCTACTAGTTCTAAAGGATTCAGTGGATGTGCTGATACGTTTTTTTCATAGCTGTTATGGTTATCACAAATGAACACAACCATATCCCAAGCACCAACTCCACCACACAACCTGATTTGATCTGAAAATGCTCACAGTATAGTTCATAGTCATAGGTCATAGTTATGGTGCATAAATAACGTTTAAGTGATATTTCAGGCTGACTGTTGAATGGTTTAACTTTTCTGATCAGTTTGGCCACCGCAGTGTGACGTCAGGTTGTGTTTCTCCAAAAGCTGAATCTGGCTAAACTGCATAATTTATTTGGTAGCACTGGCAGGCATCAAAAGATCAGGGCCATAATGCAGTACCCTGGATTAAATGAATCTGCCCATCAGCTGGCTCCCACTGTAACATGAATCACAACACGTTGTGACGTACACAGTCAAAGAGTAGCGTAATGAGTTTTGGTGGTCGAGCTATCATTGCATTTCCATGTGGAAACCAGATTGACGCTAATTTATAATAAGAAAGTGAAACAATGACTTTGTGTGAAGCAGTGAACAATGGCAGACACGTTTGTTGCATGGCTAAACATCCAATCCTGAACCCAAACACCAAACTTACTGTTAACGTCTCGTCTCAAACTGGATAGCATCGCTGTATGAGAGGCGTAATTCAGCTTTACATTAGCTTCCAGCTCCAGACTGATGGAGATTTATTGCCTGACTGAAAACCAAGGCCAATTTATGATTTCTCATTGACCTTTTCTCTTGGTTTAACAATCTTCCACAGAGCCTGTGATGTCCCAGAATGCTCTGCTTTCTCAGTCTTCAAGTGCCTCTATAAATATTAAATTTGGTTGAGGTCATGTGACTGTGGAGGAAAGTCCATCACAGTCAGGACTCCTTGGTCTTCAGGTAGTTCTTGCTATTTAAATCTTCATGGAGAACAAAGTTGATCCAATAAACTTAACAGCCTGTTAACAGAACAGATGATACAGTTTGCACCAAACGTAGTCTACACATATTGTACGTCATTTGCACCTCAAGTGTTAAAATAAGACCAAACAAAGACCAAACAATAAATTATTGCCAGATGCTGCACACCAACATGTTAATGTGTGTGAAAGAGATACATTTTCATATTAATCAACAAACAGCCACATACTACCTATCTAAAAATTGCAGCAACTGTTGTTAAATGTTGGCTGTACACAGTAATCGACTATGCTGTAACTAGTCATGCTTTAGTTACCAAGGCAACAGCAAAATGTAAATGCAAATGAATGTGCATGTAGTGATATCTCAAAAAAAAATAAAACTACTGTTTAATGTGTCACTGTGTCACATTTTCACATTTTGCTTGATGTAGCTTCACGCTTTACCTTGCAATTCGTCACATGACATGAATTTAAGGGAGGGTTGAGAAAAGAACCGACAGAGTAAAGATAGATGGGAATTTCCCAGATGGACAAAGTGAAGAAAGTTGCTAAACAAACTAAAGAGCCAGATATTTTTTATGCTAAATTGGAGGAGGCAATAGAGCTATAAAGGACAAGAAACTATTAGACCTCCATTTTTCAGGTACCAAATCCAAATGGATGTCAGTGATTCCATGTTAGCTGGATGTGTACACAGCTAGCATGCTGACACATTAGCCAGACCTGTCATGGTTTAGGGTTTCTGGTTCAGCATTTCCATAAGAGTTTTTCCCAAGTGGCAACCTCTGTAGCTGTGAAGTAAAGCAAATGCAGAAGTGCTAAAAACTGCAATTCCTCAAATGGCCACTTGAGGCTGGCTACAGAACGAATCAATCTCTATTAGTCCCCATGTTAAAATGTCCAACTTCACAGCAGAAATAAACATGTCTACAGCCTGGTACAAAAAAAAAAGAAGTTAGCCTTTAGATTAGCCAGGAGGCGGCATAGGAAAGACAGATAGTGGTGGTCACAGATCTTCCTCCCACCTACCCCACCATCTCCAGCTAGCCACCCGCAGTGCCAGCCCCATCACCACGTCTCGAGTCACACATGGTTCCAGTCATCCTCCAAAGCTTTTGAACCTGAAAGCTTTCTTAAAATGTTGTACTCTCCCATAAAACCTGGAAGACCTGCTGTTCATACAGAGGAGAGTAGTTTTATTCTTGGAAATGTGTAATGTGTGATATTTTATTTTAGGCCTGATTTATGTGACTTTGAACAGTCTGTAAATCAACATGTTAAAAAATAACATAATACAACATTAATTTAGTAATTAGTTTACATTTAGCAGTTTGCTGTTATAGTATGTTGAGTTGAATTGAATTGTAATTTGTGCTTTCTTTCATTCTTGCAGCTTTCATCATGCACCGTAACACACTGGATGGATGGACATCAGTTGACAAAACTAAGGTCAAAAAGCTTTGATCAACAAGTGCAGCATCAGGGCTGCAAAGACTCCTGATTCATGAATGCAGCACATGCGAGGAAAAGACATCTGTTGAGGTGACCATGGTCAAAAAAGCCCTCATACACAAATGCTCATCAAAGAGCATAAGTAAGTAGTCGATTGTTATTTTACATGCATTGTGATTAAAGATAGTGTTGTGAGGCAAATGTACAGTTGTGATTTTTAAATGATAACACATTTTTAAGCTTGTGCTTTGGCACAGCACTGAACCCACAATGCAGACCACAAACATGAATTGCTTTTGAAGGTATTTATTTCCAAGACACGACACAAAGGACCACAAGGACTGTTGAGTAGTCGAGGGCAGGTGAGTGTGGCAGGGCTGAAGACAAAGCAAATGAACAGACATCCAAAAAAACATACGTCAAAGATTCTTCAATGAAAGCTTTTTCAGAGCTGCTACATAAATCGTTACTGCGAAAGGTACAACAACAAATTGGTGTGTGGGAGGGTGAACCGGGGTTAAATACTGCAGGAGCTTGATGCAGTGATGAGATGCAGGTGTGAGAGTAGAGCAGGTGCAGGTCAACGGGGGAGTGGTCAGAGAAATAGGTCAGCCATGCCCAGCCTGCACCGACAGGGAAACACCAGGAAAACACAGGGTAACAGACAAAACTAGCAAATCCTAACACACATGGGACTAGCTAGTTGTAACCTCTTATTCAAAGTCATCTGAAATTTTTTTTTGTTATTCAACAAGTGAGTCAACGTGTGTGTAACTGTGTAGCAACAGGAATAGAGAAGCACACTCCCACCACAAAGCAAAACCAAGATATGTAAACTAGACTTCCTGTCAGACACAAAGAAGCAATTCAAGTGCAAGCCTTCAAGACTCAAGAGTTGATGTGGGACAGGTCATTTGACTTGCATGGTCTGCAAGTGCATGTGCTGACACTGGTCCTATAACTGACACATTCACATCCTGTCTTTCACATTTTGTCACCATTTGCATGTGATGCACCTGAAGGAATTCCGGTTGATTAAAAATGACAATTAACTTACAAAGACATCATGCTGCATTCTCAGAAATATCAACAACCAACACCAAACTCCTTAGAAATGTATCAAAGTGTAAAAACTACAGCGAGATGGACATCAGAAGACGACCCATCAGTTTTCAGCCTGCTGATTTTCTGGAAATGTCAGCACTCAGCGGGAATGTGATGATTGCTGGACACTGGCGTGCACTGACCTGAAACAGTGCTGATGTTGGGTCAGGATTGCAGGAATGCTTTGATTCAAGGTCCTGGTCTTTGTGTGGGACACCTGAGATTTATCATTTTAAATACAGCTGTGTTTGGCTCGTGGCTATGTGGACATATGAGAAGAAACCACACACCATGCAGCACATTTGGTGACAAACGTGAAATGGTACTTAGGTGTACAGAGAGAGGGATGGTTGGAGGACGGACATGATAAATGGTCTGTATTCAAAGTCTATACTGCTCTCTTCTACATTCATAGACTTTATACTTAATGGACTATAATATGCTTTATAACATTGCCTCTCATTCATAAACCAGGAGATCTTGGTTTGTGAATGGCCTTTGCAAATAATTGTGATTGCGCCACACTGCATTATGGAAGCATCCCAGAGGCAGCTCTCTGCTCTGTTTGCGGCCTCAGTCAGAAATAGACCAACCATATCCGACACAGAAACGTTAGAGAATCTGGTCAATTTTCAAAATAAAACACCCTGTGCAGACTCCTGATCATACAAACAGACAATAGAGAAACGAATATGCTATGTAGTCTACTTACTCATCTGGCAGGTCTGGGAGGCTCTGACAGAGGCAAGAATTTAAACTTCATCACCTGAAATGACTCTTTCTGTCTCAGATGGTCTGATTTCAGTCAATCTCTACCCCAGCTGCAATCAATCTGGGCATGAACAGGAACAATTCCTCTTTGATTATTATTGCATCCTTCATATTGCTGCAAAAAAATTATGAGCTTTGAGAAATAACCTCATCCTGCATACTTCATTTGTGATGTTGATGTGACTGCACATATGGATTTTCAGGCCTTAATCACCAACGGTATATAGAATGGACGGCGTATGTGTGATGTCACCCACAGGTTTCTGAAGTGTCATTTTGAAGCTCAGTGTAGTGGTTCTGGCCGCTGTCATGTTGGCTGTACTGCCTCTTCTGCCTCCTGGCTAATTTAAAATCAGCAAAATGTACCTGAAGCGGGCCGAAGGCTTCTGGATGCACAAACAAGTCATCTGCAATGGCACCTACCTGTCAATCAAAGTGGCCATGCTGTGAGTTCTATAAAAATTCACCCTCATGAACGGGGAAATTATCTATAGAGACCAAAACTGTTTTTTGTACCAGGCTGTGAAATATATTTATTTTTTTGTGGTTTGCACACATTTTATGGCCACATTTCCCTTTCACACTAAGAAGGAAAAATCCTACACCCATCCTTTAACAGATCAAATATTTTAAAAATTGTACAGTACTCAAACCTATCACAGATTGTAAAAACAGAGCTGCACTGTTTCCGCTTCAACAGGTCAGTAAAGAACCTTAACAAGCTTGCTTTGACGCATATTTCTTGGGGCGTAGTAAATGAAAATAAATTAAACAGACTGTTTGTATGACATAAATTTCAGATGTTATTAACTGTGGAGATAAAAAAATATTGAGCCTTTGTCTGCACTGGGAGCAACACATAAACAAACTTCAAGAGAGTGAGTCAGAGAAATGTGTTCATGCTTGATTTGTGAAGAGTTACACACACACAACCACAACCTTATTCATATGGTTTGATGTCAAACATTGCTTTAGGGTGAAAGGCAGCACTGTGCTGTATGAAAGAGAAATGAGCATTAATACTATGTTTGTGTGTGTGAGAGTGAGAGTGAGTGAGTGTGTGTGTGTGTGTGTGAGTGTGTGTGTGTGAGAGAGAGAGAGAGAGAGAGAGAGAGAGAGAGAGAGAGAGAGAGAGAGACTGTAAACAAGCTTAGTCTCAAAGATATACAAATGTTCCCTGTGGCCAACTCTGTAATCTATGGCCAGCTGTCCCAAAACCTTTTGTCCTGATTTGCTGCATATTCATGATCCCCTGAAGATGACTCATACTAGTATGATAATGGCTTGTAAAGCTAGATCAACTCAAGGAGGCTTTTGAGGGTTGGTTTTCGATTAATCCTGGATTTAGCCCAGACTTCAAAAGAGCCAAAAGCCCAGTGTCATCAGTCTAACACCTAAAATACAGAGCATGCGGAACAGTGGCAGAACGGCTCCGCTCCGGAACGATAGCGTACTCCGCCGTCCGCCAACTCACACATGATCCATTTGTTTTGCGCACAGGTGCAGTTCTGCTGTCCACCAAGGGTCACGAGAATGCCCTAATCATCTGCCCTCACAGATGTGATGTCTTGTGGAATGTCTGGAATTTTCCTTTACCATTCGACATGACAGACTTCAGAATTATTTGGGGAATTATTTGGATAATGGAAGCAGCTAAACAATGAGCTAAAATGTTGCCACGTTGTTTTCATATTGGCATTTGATACGTGGTTAAAAATACAGATTGTAGCAGCTTTAACCAAACAATTTTAAGAGCATTACCCACAGGAAACATTACTTGACTGTCATTTTATCCTGTTGCGCCCTTGAAAAAAAGAGTTAAAAAGGTTTCCCCAAGACAGACAGTGAGTTATGAAAAGCTCAAACGTTATCTTACAGCAGATGAAACAGACTTCATCCCGTAGATCAGACAGATTTGGACAAAGACAGGATTTACTGTGTATCTACATGTGCAGGCTGCTGCTACTGTATGTTATCAAACCATCAGTGAGAAAAGGTGATTCAGACATCCCTACCCAGGCAGATGGGTGTTTTCAGATGGCTCTGTATGGCTTCCACAACATGATGTGAGAGCCTTTGCTACAAAGCGCCCCTGCATTTCATACAATACCATATCCATGGAATGACCTTGTGCTTTTCCAGTCAGACAAAGACACATGGGTAAATATTGGCAAAGTTTGTCAGGCAAAACAACAACTGTGCCCATGTAGCTCGGAACGGGGAAAAAATTGATTGAAGCAGACGTCGAACTCTTTCTGTTGCTGATGAGGAGGACCCAAAAGAAGTGTTTTGGGGTTCATGACAATAGACAGTATAACACATAAATCATGTATCTGTCACCCACAGGTTTCTGAAGAGTGTGGTGGCTCTGGACACCTCCCCACTAATCCAAAAATGGGCGAAGACATGTAGCGTGGGTGGAGCTGAGGCGGGCTGAATGAATCCTGGGAGCTCAAAGAAGCCACCAACTGAACCATCTGAAGTGAACCACTACCTCTTCCATGAGTGGTGTCTGGATGACGAGCATTTCCAGTCCCACTTTTGGTTGAGCAGTGAACTTCTGATCTGCATGTTTAGAACATGGCACCTCAGGCGCGCCGTATAATAAGAAAACAAGTTTTGCTGGCAACTTATTTTCAGTGTGATCGCCCACTTAGGCTGCAGTAACGGAAATGACATGAGGTGAATTTTTCACATTGAAAATGTGCGTAAAAACCAAATTAGCAAAACAGTTCTCAGAAGCTGACCCGAGATGTTCAGTTGTGGCAAAATGAGGACTAGCAGCGAAAGCAAGAGGCTGAGGAACAGCAAGTCAGATGATATTGATAAAAGGGTCAAAACAAACTGAAAGAAAGAGCTGAATTAAAGGAAAGCTATGGAAAAGAGAAAGAGGCAATTTAGATTTCACCTTGTGACTTCAAAAGAATACTGACTGCTACCACAGAAGGCCTTAATACCCCTGCAAGGTGGTTTCATTTACTGCAGGAGACCTTTGATGTGTCCAAAAGGCGCCTTACAATCTGAACAAACTTTCTCCAACATGTTCAGACACACATTCATGGATGACTTGGCTTATCCCAATCCTGTGTGATCTTTTCAAAATGGAGAAATAGATACAAGGGAAGTACTGTGAGGTTAAAAGTTGGTTAAAGGTTGTCATCATGTCAGAGAACGACCTTTGAGAGAAGACGTGTTGCATGCAGAAGATTCTTCTTAAAAAAAAAAAAGAAAAGCAATAGCTACTCAGGATACTTTGCATTTGGCTCTTTTGAGTTAAGATACCTTTTCTCTTTAATGATGCACATATATTTGTCAATAGAAAAAGCTCTCACCTTTTAAAAACGCAGACTTAAAACTTAACATTTATCACTGGAATCTTCTTCAAAAAACAATGTTGTGTGTTTTTTCACCAGTAATCTGCAAGAACAAGTACACCAAATACAGTGATACAAGATACAGCCTGGATACTCGGGTTATTTCGTGGTGGATCTGACCTTCACTGTACAGTTTAACTTACGTTTCACAGCTCTCATCAACGCTGTCAAACTCACTGTATAAAGACACAGAGTTAGCTTGGGTTTTTATAGAGGAGCATTTAGCTGCTAAAGGCCACAACTGAGGCTGAGGCTGAGAATTAGCTGGCTCTCCAAGACATTTACAGAATTGTTTATTAAATACAATGGATGCTAAAATGTTGCAGCTTTAAATTCCACTAAATTCAGTTTCCAAGGAGACCAAATCTAACTGAATTTTGGTGAAATGTCTCTAAAATTATGTACAAGGGGTTAAGAACCTAAAACAAAACATAAAATACATGGTGTCTAGGTTTTAATATTTTGCTCAAACAACAGTGTGAAATGAGAATTTTCTTAATGAGTATTGAAGTCCTACATGAACACGGCCTTCATGCTGTTGGACTCAAATTATTTACATATTCTACAGATGCAGAATACTGCAGCAAAACTTGGAGTCATCATAAATCTCCATTTTTATCCCTCATTTGTAAACACTGCATACACTCTTACTCAAGCATGCAGAATGCAAAACTTGGAATGTTAATGTATGGAATGACTTTGGATTATTTAAAGCACGGCAAACTTCTTCCTTCCAGCTCTTCCTGGGGGACCTGATGTTCTCCAAACCAGATGAGATGTATAACATCTTCAGTGTGTTCTGTGTCTACTTTTGGTCAGTTGGTGGAAGGTGCCCGGGACGCATTCTGATCAGATGTCCCCAAACCTCCATCCAACTGCTGACCTCCATAACCCATCCCTGAGGCTGAGCCCAGAATCCTTCACAAGGAAACTCATTTCGACTGCTTGTGTCCTCAACCTCATTCTTTTGCTACGCTACTACCCAAAGCTCAAGACCACGGGTTAAGTTTAGAACGTTCATTGATTGGCGAATCGAAGGTTTTGCCTTCCGGCTCAGCTCCCTCTTCATCATAACAGCCTGGTACAACACACAAGTCAGATAGAATAATAGATGGAACACATCAACCAGGTCTAATATCACCTCAGGAACTCACTCTCTCTTCTGAACTGTCGATATTTTCCACTCAATGTTTCCAAGAATTCGAAGGTTTTGAAGGATTCGAACGTAAAAAACTCTCAGTGGTTGTTGTGAGCCTCCACATCAGTATTACTGAGTACAGTACTATCGTTTGTCCTCTTATAACAGGATATTCAACAGACTCTTATTCTTTCTACTCCAAATACTTAGAAGTTCTGAATAATTCAAAGAAAACAAAGAAGAAGAGAGTCGTTGACAGTAAATAAAGATATTTATTCATTTTTTTTAGAAGAATCTCAGCTCATGCAAGGATACAGCTCTTGTAAACAAAATCACTTGAAAATATGTTATAAATGTGCACAGATTTCTTCTTTTCTCGGTGTCAAACTCTGGAATGTACAATATATGGAAGTTAAGCCGCATTACACTTATTACACAAAGAGCTGTCACCCACACCCCCATGGCTCCCACACTGTGATTATTTCATCGCCCAGAGCTGCTGTGCTAAAAAGGAAGTTGGTTTTTATGTTAGGTATCATATTGCATGAGTGTGACGCTCACTTAAGACAGTATCGAGCTCTCTAGAGTCCAGATTTTAACATTGTGGACGCTGTTAGACTGAATGTTTGTGAGCGGACGCCAACAAAAGCATGAACACACACATACACACACACACACACACACACACACACACACACACACACACACACACACACACACACACACACACACACACACACACACAACGAAACACATGCACCGAAGCCTGAGGACGACTTAAAAGCAAAAGTAATACTTAAGACATTTGTGAGATATGTATAAAGATATTTAAAAGAAAAAAAAACAAAACAAGGAAGAACAGTAACCAGTCCTTGGATTTGTGCTACACAGTAGTAGACACACACACACACACACACACACACACACACAACGAAACACATGCACCGAAGCCTGAGGACGACTTAAAAGCAAAAGTAATACTTAAGACATTTGTGAGATATGTATAAAGATATTTAAAAGAAAACAAAACAAAACAAGGAAGAACAGTAACCAGTCCTTGGATTTGTGCTACACAGTAGTAGAGACAGTTCTATAACCATTATGGAGGGCTGAAACGTTCTTCTAACCCATATAAAGGCCAGATGCGCATCTCAACACCGAGAGCTCGGGGCAACAGATTAGAGTCGGTTACCATCTTACTTCAACAATGTTCTACATTCACTGTAGCTCTGGACCTCCACCTTCGGATTTTAAAAAAGACTTTTGAGAAGAAAAACGGCAATATGCAGAAAGTAAATGGGCCATTTCTTTTTCTGTTTCTGAGCTTCACCTTAAAAGGTCCAGTGTGTCAGATTTACATGGCTCTGTTTACAAAATACAGCAGAAATGACCCGCCGTTGTTTCTCCCACATGCTTATGAGTGGAGGGGGATGCAGTTATTTGCAATCTGCAACCTCACCACTAGATGCCACTAAATTGTTCACACTGGTCCTTTAAAGCCCCCCTTGTGTAGGATGAAACGCTAACATGCAATAACAAAGATATATTGAAATCCTTATCAAATGTTTACATCGTGTGTTAATATCATTTTTGTTTTTACAGGGGCCAATATATTATCTGATTTTTGAAACTCTAATATATTAATACCAGCCTCAAAATTTCAGCATAGACATTGATGTTTAGTCATTACCCATGTACTCTTTTGCAGCTATTTGGTGAAATTTTGGATTTAGAAAAGTGACGCCAGCCGAAAATCTTATTTTTAGCCAACCTCCAGGGTGCGAAGGCGTACTCCAGGTTGAGTCAGTACACTGTGACATCAGAGTTAGATGCATGAAGTCAGGCGTGAACGAGTAACACTTCTCCCCAGTTTGGTGTTCAGTCGCTTTGAGATTTTAAGATGACAACACTACATGAAACGTTTTGGTATGTCAAGATATTTCATTGAATGATTGACATGTTGGTGGCATTCAGGGGATGACATGATTAGGATTCATCCTCTGGGATCATCAATCCATCCGAGAATTTATTGAGATACTTCAGATAGTGATTTCGAATTCTAGAGCTCTGACTCTAGTGTGGCAGACAGAGATTACATGGGGATTGTCTCATTTACGCAAATATTTCTTCTGGGGGAATAACTGTTAGGATTATAGAAATGACTGCACAGAGGGACGTTAACTCTCTGCTCCTCAAACAGAGTTAGAATAAGATGGTGAATGTGAAGTGATCTCATGATATCGCTGCTCTGTACTGTTTGCTTCCAGTTAGTTTAAGTTGCGTACTTGGAATGTGGGAAGATATGGAGATGAGAAGACTGTAAAATGACGGGACAACCGATGCCGAACGCATTTTGACGAGGCTTCCCATGTGATTAGCTCTGAATCGAAGAGAGATGGTCCACGACAGGGATTAGAGGGATTGGTGGTCAGATTAAAAACAAGAAAAGCTGCATGAGATGATCAGAATGAGGCGGCTTTGTTTTTTGTTTCTTTTTATGTTAATGAATGAACGCAGTCTCTCCTTCCTTACTTTGTCTTCAGAGTTTGTTTTTGCATGTAGATTCTGTCTGCATTACCTGCAGACTGGAACTCCAGCTAACCCTGTTAGGACATTCCCAGCAGGGTGAACCAGTTTGACAAAAATAGAAGAGACCAGCATAGAAGAGGCCCTATATATATATATATATATATCTATAATATATATTATATATAGTATTTGACTAGGCGTGTCAGTAGACTTAAAAAATATAGATATACAATATCATGCTGCAAAATTTCCAGACACCATCATGGTATATGTATGCTCCCATTACAAACACTTAATATAATTTTGTTTTTAACAGGCACAGTAGTGTTACCCTGGATAGGAATGCTAGGAACCATATAAAAGATGAAGAACAACACGAGAGCAGAGCTCTGCGAGGCGCCCTGGAGCGGAGAGTTCTGCCGACGGGCGCCGCGAAAAGGAAAGGAAAAACAGATGTGAGGATCAAAAGATGTTAACTGAAATCAAAACATTTCTTTCTCTTTTTAAAATCAACTATTTGTGCATCATAAAAATAAAAAAAATACAAGAAAAAGAAGAAAAATCAGGCGAGGAGAAAAAGAAAGAACAAAACGAAAACAAGCGCCCCCACCCTGCTTTATACAAAGTCAGTAGTACTGAGAGGGAACCTCCTCCCTGAGGGGTTCGAGGAACACCAGAGTGACGGGGAGAGAGTGTGAGCGGCAGGGTCGTCCAGCGCAGTAGTTTAAAGTAAGGCCTCAGTTTTGTTTGTTTTTTTGTTGTGTGTTGGCAAGATAAAAAAAAAAAAAAAGAAATAAAGAGAAACATATACATCTGTAACTTACATCTAGCTTTGAAAAAAAAAAATGATATGTGCAAAATGTAAATCTTACAAATGTGGGGAGAGTTGATTTTTGTACACCCCACGGAAAAGGATTGTGTTCCAGGTGGTTCGTCTGATTCTCCACCCTCTCTCTCTCTCCGTTCATTCTACCCCCCTCCCCTCCCCTCCCCTGCTCTCTGGTTAGTCGACAGGCCAGCGGCTGACCTTGAGGCTTGCTGTTGATTGGAGCGAGGGCTTCACGTCGAGTGCACGGTCCGCTTTAGTTTTTCTATCTCCATCTGCGAGGACACACACACACAGAATGGAGATTAAGACACGGGAAAGTAAAGCAGCATAATATCAAGTGCTGGATCTGTCAGGGCGTCCCTTCATGTGAAGCACAGTGCTGGAAGCGTCCTGCTGAGGCAGGGATTAGAAAGCTACAGTGCCTGACGTCTTTGACAAACCCTTTATGTTCGAATATACGAGTCACTAATGAACCAGTAATGTGGTTATGTCTTTGGTCCTATGTTTGTTGGGTTACAGGATCTCTCAGACAGCTGGGCATCACTACAAACACACTCATCTAAGGACACCAAGTCTGTAAATTATTACTCAACCACAGAGTCGACAAACTGAACAGATTAGAGACACAGAAAAACAGAAAAGACAGCGCAAATTGATGAAGAGACGAACATTCTTCACATTAATACACCAAATACTGTTTATCTCCATGAACCAGCTCCTAATATTAGTGGATGGAAACAAATCACTTGGATGTTCTTTGCCTTTTCTGGAAAAGGGGTTAAAGTTTGATGTACTTGCTGCCAGCACACTGTCAATCAAATCGCACAGTTTCAATCTAAAACGGTTGTTAAATAACTGTTAAATAACCAAACCGTTTATTTGACTGTTGCTCATTTGTTCGTCCCTGATGCCCAGATACACTAAAGAAGTTCAGTGCAAGGTAAAAACCCAACACTTACAGCAGAGATGTGAAAGGTATTCATCTTAACTCTCAGGAAGACAAGAAAGAAGGCAGTTAGCACAGAGACTGAAACGGGGCAGAAAAGCCTGGCTCTGCCCAGATCAAACAGGTAAGATGTGATGTGTTCATTAGTGAGCTTCAGTTGTGCTGGTAGGTGGATTCTTTTTTTTTTTTTTTTTTACTTTTGGACAAAGCCAGGCTAGCTGCTTCCCTCTAGTTTTCTAGTCTTTATGCTAAGCTAACCACCTTTCACTGTAGCTTTTTATTTAACCGACAAAACGTTTTCTCTACAGTCACATACTTTTCTTCCACAGATTATGGACAGAAGAAAAGCTCTCTGTCTATCTCACACATGGTGGCAAAGCTGAGACAAGATTAAACCAAAAGATTGATACACTGTTTCAAAAAGGATCCAAATGGATCCCTCTGGTTATTGACTGAAGGGAGATTTTGACTGGAAGGGCAGCTGTGAAAAACAAAAAGACTTGTCGAAGTCAAAGGGAGAAGATGAATCCTCCATTCTAGTCGTTTCCTTGCAATCCTCCGAGTTCGACTGGAAATATCTAAACAAGACCCAAAGGAAAGCTTCAAAGTTCTGAGGGACAATAAATGTGGTGGAAATCATCTTCTTCACCTCTTTCCACATATCTGTGGAAGTCAAAGTTAGCCATAGGGGGTTTAAACAAATCTGCATTCATGCTGTGTGTGTGTGTGTGTTTGGACTATATAAGCCTGGAGCTCTCTGTGGGGGGTCTCTCCTCCTCTGATGTGTGATTTAAATCGATGCCCTGCTATGAAGAGCTGTGTGGCGTACGCCCGTGTTTCAGCAGATAG
Organism: Larimichthys crocea; assembly: GCF_000972845.2. Taxonomy (NCBI): domain Eukaryota; kingdom Metazoa; phylum Chordata; class Actinopteri; family Sciaenidae; genus Larimichthys; species Larimichthys crocea. The sequence continues at coordinate 23,934,115 of NC_040021.1, forward strand.
TGCTAATGATCAGGCTCCTGATGGTGGATCATGGTGGGGCACACAGAGGTGGAAGGAGTCAGAATCTCAAAGGGACTGTAAAAGTGTCTAATAGGAGCAGCCCACCTGACACTGTGCTAACTCCATGTGGCAGAGCGGAGAGACACTTCTGAAACATTCTGCAGCCACAAACATTGTCTAGAACAGCTGAGATCAGCTCCAGTGGCTGCCATGCAGCAGGAAAATAAAGTGGTGGCCAATAAATCCTGACTCTGGTCTCTAGGTTTGGACGTGATCCTACAATTCCCACAATGCATCATTAGACCCTCTCTAAAGTCCTCATGACGAGTAAACCGAGTGTGTATCATGTGTGAACTCGGGCGAGGTTTTGTCCTCTGGCAGCAGTATGGAGATGTTTGTTTATCCCGTGCATCAGGATGCACGTGTGCACTCGGGTGATGCGATATCATTAGTCGGTGGCGAAACACGCCGAGATGTTGCTTTAACGTGCTGGCAAAGGCAGTGTCGATGAAACATGAATGTGAACAGTGCTGGATTCAGAAGAGGTTTTGCACATGGACACAGGTTAGAGTGTGAACAAAATGTGTTCTGGTGAGTAAGACTGAATGGAAACAGAACTTTTGTTTGTTTACAAGAAAACTCAACAGGGCACCTTTAATTAGTGAGACTTATTAAGACTTATTACAAAAAAAAAATTTAACATTTCCATGACGACTTGGCTGGCTCCGCGTACTAATGAAGATCATGTGACAGGTTTGAAAGCTACTAAATGGAACCAGTTAAGACTGTTTGTGTGTGTGTGTGTTTGTTTTCTGGGCTTTATTTGAAGTGCCAAAAAAAGTTAAAAGGAGCACTGCGGCTGACTGCAGCCACCAAGTTGCTCTGAAACACAGGCTGGCAGAAATCACTGCCTGACGGCACAAAGTGCTGAGATAGCACGATGCGTCTCCAGCAAATTCATGGAACAAGACAATGACTTGACCCTGAACTCTACTGAAAGTCACACAGCACGGAGACTACAGTTTCTAGCCTTAGATGATGCCCCGAGGCTGCGAAAAGAAAGCGGTTCACCGCTAGAACATTTACATTTACAAAGCCTCAGGCCTTGCTGCAGTGGCCCAGGGTTCAATTCAGATCTGTGGCCCTTTGTTGCATGTCATCCCTCCTCTCTTTCTCCCTGTTAAGATGTCACTGCGCAAAAAGCCCAGTGTAGGTTTCTCTGTGCAGGAAGTAGCTAAGCAACCCCGTCTTCATCCACCCACGTCGACTATTCTCACCACCTTAAGCCTCTCTGTGCTGCAATTCGCTGCCAGTCGGCAGCAAAAGTCACGACTGCACTGTGTTTATCGTACAAACCAATTACAAACTAATGACACTAATGAATGTGGACAGCCCAGCGTGTGTTGCTGTGGGGGTCGATGTTACCTGAAGGGCCACGCGCTTTAGCCTCTCCTCATCCAGCTCTCCTCGTAGCTCCGCTATCTCTTTCCTGGAGAAAACACACACACAAACACACCCGTTAGCACGTGTGAAACCCCTGCAGCATGCAGAAAAACTCATGATGTTACTATTATGTGTTCTTTGGAGATAAAATAAATGTGTTTTTTTTTTTTATTCTTTACTAATTTAAAATGAAGCTAAAATGCTAAATTCTAAGTATCGGCATGAAGCGCTGCATTAAATCACGAGTCATGTTTAATGTTCAGTGATTTCTAAAAGCTTGCATCCTTCCGTGACACATTCAGTTTTCTGTTTCATTACATTTGCTGGGCCTTCAGGAGCTCCACAGACAGCAGCAGGTCCTTCATCTGGCTCCTCAGCTCATCCAGCTGGGAGTTGGGCTCATCGGGCTCCAGGCGGGCCTTGCCACCGAGCAACGCGCTGTCTGAGCTCGGGGCTACCGCAGGGCTCGGCTTGGCCTCAACACTGGTTACGGTGGGCATGGCGGGCTTGTGGAATGACGATGAGTGGGATATGATGTTAGTGGAAGGCTGTGGAAGATAAAATGAGAGCAGAGGGTAAGTTACTTAGTTACCTTTCATGCTGGGTATTCTAATCCTACATCTAGGACAGAAAGGTGTCAGCACAGGATGAAGAGGATCACTTAAAATAACCAGAACTGATCTACAGAGACCCTTTCACCTCAACAATATATGTTCATGTGATCAGACAGATGTCTTGTATTGCATGCCAGAGCAACACGTCCAGTATATGCTTTTGACCTCAAACCATCCAGCCAACCAGCTGCCAGCCGAGCTCCAATAATGAACCTTGATTCAAAAGTCAAAAGTCAATGTCAACTAGGTCAACTCACTATGACATATGCCATGATAAAAACATAGAAAACACGGCAGCTGGAAAAATAAAAACTTTAGTTTGGTGAAGCGTGTGTAATGTTTGAATCTTTTTTCAATACCAGATTAGGGATGGTTGATAAGATTTACCAGATACCAGTGGTGTTATCAATTCTGCTCAATCAATTCTGTTCATTGGTCCAATTCGTTATCAATTCCTTTAATGATTCCAGATCAGTTTCCTATGAGGACAAAATTAGGCTGACAATGGTTTTCAGGGATCAAGTTTGACATTTTTGTTTTGCACTTTTAGATAAAACATGCTGGCACAGATTATACATTCCCTGCACTAAACGATACTACATGTGCTGTACGTTCAAAGTGTATTCCCTCATGTCTCTACAGGCAATGAAGTAAGATGAGACAGACAAAATCCAGGTACGTCTGTGCAAAACTCTTAAATTCAGCCAAAGCTTTCCGAAGTTAGTGTTGGTGCTATAAACTCCTCTCTTTGGACAGCGTTTCCTCATGGAGCCATAGTGAAGGGATACATTTTGCTAATGGCATGTAGGTTTGGTGCTGGTTCAAGACACAAAGATACTCTTTATATTTGGCAAACTTTCTCATATTAGCTTCTGCATCACTTTAGAAAACATGTTTGGACAGAGGATTGTGGATTTTGTCCACCATCTGTTATGTTGCTGTTGCACAAGAAGGAATCTCTTCAGGCCAATGTAGGGAGAAAGAATGATTACAGTGATGAGTACCTCTAAACATTCATATGAGGATGTTGTTTTAGGATAGACTCCAACCTCAAGTGCACCTTTATTATGTTTCTTCATGTATGTATTCAGGTTTTTTCTTGAATTCATCTCCCCCGTCTCATCTCAACTGTATTAACATCCTAACACATATTGCATGTAAAGCTGCTGTGAACCATCCCTCTAATAAAAAGATCATCGTTGCCTGTACTGGGGAATTTATTTTGTTCTACCGTTCGTTTATCCCGTTATAATGCACCTCTTCCACTGTGCCTCAGCTGCCAGTTATTCTGCTTTGACAAGGAATTCAATGGTCCTCCTCCCCCGGAGGGCTCACATACTCTCATCCTTTACCTTCATGGGAGTAAAGGCCACAAAGGTCAGAATCTCATTTTGAAACTAAATGAGGGTGAAGAGGAGGACAGAGTGCGTGCCCTGGATTTCATCTTCAAGCTAGGCTCAATCCTGACTGTGTGTGTGTGTGTGTGTGTGTGTGTGTGTGTGTGTGTGCGTGCGTGCTTGTTTTTAATCATACGGGGGCCTGATGCTGTGTACCCACAAATGAACTAATTAGTCTTGGCTGACCATGACCAATCTGGACTAGATAGCATCTGAGGCAATTAATGAAATGCTGAATGGGAAGACTGAGCAGCAGGTGGTCGTCCTCCCTCTCTTCTTGTTTACTTCACACTCACACTCAGAACTGGCTAACCATCTGGAAAGTGCCTATTGTGTTTGTCAGGTCAGCTTTGTGAGGGTGATTCTGGATTAAAACCTTTGTTTTCCATGGTGTTGACTGATCGCCCTGTGAGTTGCTCTGAGGAGAGGACTCTGCACCGCTCAGTTCAGGGGTTAGGGTCTATTTCATGCGTTGAAGGTGGATAGCACTTCAGCAAGATGTATTATAGGCCTGCGCATCACTGAAGTCATTCCTGACCCTGTTACAAATGCAGAGCCTCAATAATTTCACTGAAATAAATGATGTTACCTGCATGAAATAAAGGAGGCGTCTAAGGTTCCAGGTCAGACACTAACTTATTTTCTTCATTAATCGATGCCATAACATATTCAAACTGCTTGTTTAATGTCAACAGACAAAGAAAACCTGAAAATGTCACATATTGCTCCACATTTATTCATGTTGTCCTTTCAGTGGTTTAGTCTATAATATTATCTTAACACTGGTGAGAGATCCCACTGTGAACCATCCCACTCATTTCTTCCGAAGCTTAGCAGGAAGTTTTCCCTTGCTTTGATCTCTTGCACAAAGACGGCGACACTGCAATGTTTCATGTCACTGCTTATTTGTTAGATCAAGAGAGAGCAATCTTTGTAATGTCTCGACTGCTGAAGCAAAGATTTTAGAGAGACAGTTCGGAAGCTGCTGAAAAGTTTTTCCACTCAGTCAGCAGCTCCACAAACCAGATATTCAGTTCACTGTAGGGTATCAATATCGGAGAAGCTGGACCTGCATTTTAAATAATAAAATGATAATGGCTAATTAATTATTTAACTTGCCGTTTCCTCATTACAGTGTTAGGGTGTCATTCTGATTTGTGATACAGGTTTAATGGTGGCGACTGGAAGCAGCAGGACAGGTGAGGGTTTAAATCCTCTGCTGAAGTGCAGTGAGACACAACACAACAGATGTTGGCCAAAGTTTAGTTTAAAGACTGAAAAGGGAACATCCAGAGATTCAGGGGACTAAAACATTAACATGAAGTGCTTCAACATACATGTCAGGGATGGATGTGAGGGAGAGTGATTATTGATTTTCAAGTTGCTGTCATCTCATCAATATGAATCTAAATCTGCCTCTGATTTGAAAAAAGCTTTCATGAAGCATGCTTTGACTGTGGAAGTGAAGCGAAATGAATAGATTCAGATACTAGAATAAATTCACTCAAAAACAAAAGAGGGAAAGCGGACACGGGAGATATTTCATGTTTTAAGAGGATCATTGACCCAATGATGTGTTCTGTATTTTCTTTAAAAGGATATTACTGAATTACAGTATAATCACCTTTCTGGTTTCTGTTAGCTTTGGTTTGGCTGGCTCCTCTTCATCCATCTTCAGGGATTTCTCAATGCTCACGTCCTTGTTGGGCTGCGATGGAAGAGTTTGATTTGTTGTTTGATTGACAGGAATATTTTTTATTGACTGATAACAAATTAAAAATTATAATTAAATGCATGAGAGAGAGAGAGAGAGAGAGAGAGAGAGAGAGACAGACACAGAGACAGACAGACAGACAGACAGACAGACAGAAAGAAAGAAAGAAAGTCTGAAACCAGGTAACCATTACATTCTTCATACTTTGCTGATCGGCACAGGTGCAATCTGTGTGTATGCCGAGTGCTCGTGTGTGCTCACCGAGTGTCCACCAAACTGGGCAGGCAGCCTCCTGCCAGGCATCTTTGGTCTGTTAGCAGTGGGGTGAGAGAGCTTCTCCGAGGTAGACGACAAGTCATCGAAACTCATCAGATCTGTTGAGAACAGATAAGGGAGGCAGAGAGAGAGAAACAAGGAGAGAAAATTATGTTTATGAGGAATATTTCACCCATGACTAAAGGAAACATTCACTGCTGACCTGACACTTCAAATTTAATTTAATTCAATTTGAATGCAATCTGATAAGCAGCTTCATTAACTGCCGGCTAATGGTATTAGCAAACAAAGCAGCAGAAAGTACACTTCCAAATACTCATACTTTTTGTGTTGCGTTGTGTTTTTGTGTTCTCTGTGGTTATGTAAACAGACCTTAACGCTCAGTATCTATGAGCACAGACTTCCAACTAAAGTTTATTTCATCGACCAAAGAGCTGTGTCGTAGGCAAGTTTGTTCATCAACGTTCAGTTCATTCAGTTGAGAGAGAGTGCACAGGAGTTCAAGATGCCTTAACAAACATTAAGGATGACCTCAAGATGCTTGATCCTGTGTAATTCCATGTGTGAAGAAGAAAACAGAATTCCCCCACAAGCTGTTGCTCACTATGGCAGCCACTATAGAGAGCAAAAGAGTTAAACAAGGCAGAGATCTATGGGCGAGATTCCTCTTTGATCCCGTAGCGCCTCTGTGAGCTCCACTGATCTCCATCTCTTTAGGTTGTATAAGGCCATATTCGAAGCGTTCGTGGTACCTTGGGAGTGCTGTCCATCACCAGTGTTCAAAAGGTTTTGAAGCTCATAACTGGCTTTAATAACCACCAACTCTGCACACGCATAGAGCCCGTTAAAAGCTGGTATCAACATGCGTCACGCAGCTGATCTTATCGCAAGCAGATCTCACCCGCTCCTCCATATACAATCAAACCAGTAGATCATTTCAGCCTGCAAAGACTACAGGCTTTGTTCTATTTTAATCTAAATGAATTGAAGGACCAGTTAATTAAGAATTGGTAGTAGATGGAGTTTTACAAAGTTTCTCCTAATACAACTCCCACAAAACTGAGATTTCTTTTAGAATCTGGGGACTTTCTGTTCTCTCAGGCAACACAGACGTAGCCTGCATTGATGACTTTGTACTGTATTTGTCAAATCTGACATGTTTTCTGTCAATAAAATGTCTTCTGAAATAAATCTGAATTTAAATGCTGTTTAAACTAGTGCTGTCAAAATTAACGCGTTAATTTTGTCGATTAATTTTAAAGAATTAACGCGTTAAAAGAAATTAACGCAATTAACGCAGTTTTGTTTACTTCCGGTGGCGGCCGCCATTTTGGATGTGGCAAAGTAGAGCTTTGTTTCCCAGATATATTAGTGTGTGTGTGAATGGGTGTATAAAAGCCATTAACTTAAAGCCTTCACGGAGACTGCGCCCTGGGCGGTCGCCCACATTGCCCACAGCTAAAACCGGCCCTGCTTGTATTAGTTTACGGGCAGATCTGCCACATCCAATATGGCGGACAAGGTAACGTATCGCAGCAACGGACCAACCTGCTCAATGAGGCGTCTATGTATATATGTCTATGATCTATCCTAACTAAAGGAGAGTCTATGGCGGAAAGATGGATAAGGACGGACTTTTAGGGGGAACATTTCATTTTAAAGTTGCCCGACGGCTCGTTGGACAAAAACAAGGCAATTTGCAAAGTTTGCAAAGCCGAATTTAAATTCCACAGAAGTAACACGACTTTAACATATCACCTCAAAGCAAAACACCCAGTCTACACTACAGGAGTGTGGCACTCGTCAGTATATTTCCTCATTCTGGCTTTTTTCTATTTGCACTGTGCATATGTGCACCTTAAGCCAATAACATGAATGAATTTAAATGTACTTTCTCTGTGTTTATTCTACATTAATTTGATCATTTTACATAAATAAATATTCATTATAAGCTTAAGTCTCAGAAAAATGCATTTAATTTATTGATACATTTATTGATAGATTAATCGCGATTAATTACAGAATTTTTTGCGATTAATTAGTTAATTTTTTTTAATCGATTGACAGCCCTAGTTTAAACACCTTGACATTGATACTGCGACAAACTGAAGAAACGTTGCACGTAGTTTGACTGATCTGATCACTTATAATTAGAGCTGTCCACTTGTGATCCACACCCACGATGCATGTTCATGTGAGGTCAATGTTCCTTTACTGTTGATCAGGTGGATTATAGCCTGCGTCACGTAGCCCTCTCGAAGAATTTTTCCTTTGCTCGCTGCAGGATCAATAATTATTTCCTGCTCAATAGGGTTTTTTGTGGGCAAGTTTTTCCTCACTCGAACCGAGGGTCTAAGGACAGAGGGTGTCACTCCCTGCACAGATTGTAAAGCCCTCTGAGGCAAATGTACTTTGTGACTTTGGGCTATACAAATAAAATTTTATTTGATTTGATTTGAATACACTAAATGTGTGCCTCTAAATGTATGTGCTGATATTTAGGATGTGTTGGTGCACTGGTTCTTTGGGCATATTATCAGAGTCAATGATAAAAAGGTTAGGATCAATAATTTTCTAAATGCGAAGTGGCAAATTCTTGATTTAAAGCCACACCACTGTTTGTCATTGAAAGCTGAATTTCTGTTTAAAAAAAAAAAAAGAATTTTACTGTGAGCTGACCAGAAAACAGACATGACATAAAACTAAGAACTTGGGAGATTTGAGAACGTGGACAAAAATAAAGGCCACCGTGAGAATTAACTTCAGGGACTGTTGTGTAACAGCACTTTGCAGCTGCAACGAGGGAACGATTGAATCTTTGTGTTCTTTGGGTGGGTTCATGCGCGTCAGACGGTCTTCTGGTGTGAAGTGTTTTAGCAGCTCTTTATCACCTTTGTGAGGCTTTTGTCACTCTCCAGCTCTGTTAAATGCATCTCACATCTTTTACTAAGTTTTGCCCTGTCCCAAGAATGGATAAAAAAATTGATAAGTGGTGATAAAAAATAAAAATACTATCAACTTGTCTTAAAAGATTTCTTTGTTTTTACCATCGCGTCCAGGCAAGCACAGAGGTCATTTCAGAGGTTCAACTTTTGGGAAAACGGAGCACGATCAGACACTCAGATCGGCCAAACCTCCACAGACGCTGGCCTCGATAAAGCGGTCATCAATCAGAGAAATAAAAAGTTATTTCCTGATTGTTTCCATTCAGCACAGAATGTTAATGACAAATAAAAATCATCTTTTGACAAATCAAATTGACTTGCTTGGACTACCACTGCAGTTTGTTCCAGTGTGTGTGTGCATTATCAGACATTAGTGTCAATACATGACTTCCTGTGATGAGATGTATACTATATATCTCACACAAACAAAGCCACAAAATGTGTGTGTGAAGAGATTTATGCATACTTAGACATTTATGTGCCAGACGGAGAATGATGGATAGATGTTTTCCAGACACCACAACCCCAAATTTTCAATGTGGTGAACAATACGATGCAACATTTTTATAATGAAGCATTCAGATGCAAACAAAGTCTAAAGTACTGACACAGGGCAGATCTGGGTGCTACAAACTGAAGACTGTTATTGTAGATAGAAAATGATTTTGATTTCATTTCAAAGAAAAGATATTTTATTCCATCCTGAATGTCGTCTGTTGTTCTAAAATAAACCAGCAAATCTTATTAGTAGAACGGAGCACCCTGCTGTTCAGGGCTCAGGGTGGGCCATACTGTACATACCCATATCCGAGGTCTTCTCCCCCCAGTCTGCAGACAGTGTCTTGGGTTTGGTGGGTAATGATGGCTCGAACTCGGACTTTGGTCGTGTGGAAGGCACCTCTCCATTGTGCCTGCAGGTAAAAGGGAAAAATCAATGATTGGCGATGAGGCCGTTTCATTTTATTGTTACTACAGTCTTTACTGTCCACTATATATAGTAGGCACTTTCTTGCCCTTTCAATAAAATGCCATTTCATGCTGAGAATACTGTCACGTGCATGTTTTGAATGGTTTAAAACACTGCGACAGACAGGCTGTACGGATGCATAGATGCTCGACTTACTTGAGGATTGGCGAGGGAGCGAGAGGCTTGTCTGGCCTCTTCGGTGGGAGGATTCCTGGTCTGCCTTTCCCAGGAGGGGGGACCGGCTTCTTGGGCGGGACCACAGGCGCTGCAGGCTTGGATGGTTTGTGATCTGAGAGAGAGAGAGAGAAGGGGGACAGTTAAGACAAGAGTTTGGAAAAAGAAAGAGTGGCAGTCAACATGAACCAAGTCTCCAAGAGAAGACTGAAATGAAATCTCTGTCATCTTCGTGTAATGGAATGGCAACTTTACAATTTGCTGAGGTTCAACAGATACTCAGTCAAACCACATGTTTAAAGATATTTAAGGAAAGAAAAATGCAACTAGCAAATGCAAGGTTACTCAATGTTTTTAAAATCTCGTCTGAAGATTAAACAGTCAGATTGACAACCACAGAGTTGTTTCTCAAAACTTTGATTCAGTTTGAGCTTCTCTGCCACAGGTCATAGTATTTTTTTTTTTTTACCATAACACAGAATCCATGTTCAAATCAATAAGAAAACGTCAAACCACAAAATCTGATTTGGTCTGAATCAAGTCAAAAAGCTTCATTTCACAAACAAAGTTGACAGATTTGGCTGTGATGTCTGAAAAATGACAATTTCATTTAAGGGTTGAAAAACCAGCAACATGCTGAAACTTCTTTCTACATAACATGGGCTTCAATTACACCACTGTCATGTACTTGACACTTTATGCACGAGTGCCGCTGATTCACAGTCGAAGCTGAGCTGATAAATATGCAGTTCTAATAATATTGGTGCCACGCAGTTTTACAAACCTTCACTTAAATGGCTTTTTTCTCTTCAGACTTGACTCTTCTTGCGAGATACATAGGACGTGGAGGAAGCAGCGCAGGCATCCCCCACCCCCCCCCCCCCCCACACACACACAGGGGGTGTAGACGGCTTAGTAAGACAGAAAGTGCACTGACAGAACATCCTTCTCCTTACCAAAAATGACTTGACAGCTCCACATCTGATGTGTTAACATAACCAGATTAAAGTGACCTGAGGCGCCCGTGCTTCCTCCAAATCACAGAACAACCACAGGCATGTTGAAATGCTTCAACAGGAAAAAATTCTCTTCATTTCAGACAGCTCTTTAGACAGAGCTGCTGCCATTGCCTTGTTATCAAATGATTTGATTCTGTCCAAAGAAATGTTCCAGGGCTTTTATTTAAAAATATTTATTTATTTATGCTTTATGTGTGTGACATATTTCACACAGACATTTAAACTGCAGTGAATGATGCAATGTTGCTGATATGATGTGTATGAACAGGCCTGTTCCAGCTGAAAACTGCACGCAGTGGTACAAATAATATTTACAGTTTAGAGGTACTTGTACTTTACCTTCTTTAAACTGCAAATACTGTACGTTTCAGTGCATTATCATCATCCATTTATTATTTATCTGACAGCTAGAGTTAATAGTTCCTTTTCAGATGAAAATTATGTGATCATCTTAAAAAAATACAGATGAAATCTGTGATTTTCATGTTTTTTTGGCGTTTGAAAAGATCCAGTCCACAATATGAATCAGGTCGGTGTTGCTGTAAATTTTAGTTTTTTGTTCTTTTGTCTATTTTTTTTGTCTATTTTGTTATTAATCATCGTCTGGCCTCTCAGATTTATCTCAGGAGTCTTTGAAGGACCCTGACACAAAGGCTGAAAGCACTGAAACCAGTAAAGGCTGCTTACAGGACTTTAGTACTTTAACGTATGATACTTTTAGTTAATTTTACAATCAGATTTCTGTACTTATAGACAAATATTCATTAATTTATAGGGACTTTTAGAATCTTCTTCCACCACTGGGAAGGAAGACAAACAGGAATAGAATTTTCCAAGTTTGGAAAAAAAAAAATCGAATCAAAAATGTGTGGCCCAAACCTGTGAGCGACCTGAGGGTGAAGCATCCTACCTCTGTCCTCTGGCCTGATGGGATGAGGCTTCTTGTCCACACTGGGCACTTCTGGCTTGAGAGCTGTAAAACGAAGCATGGCGCACAGAAAGTCAACACGTCTGTCTGTCTGACTGATTCAAGACTCAGCAGATAAACGACAAGGAAGACGCACTCATCCACAAGTACAATCACACACACAGAAAACCACTGCTCTCTGATAAACACACACACACACACACACACACACACACACACACACACTGCAAGGTATTAAGAAACCATTTCTCACACACTGATCTATTTTTTCATCTCAAACTGGCACACATATGCCAGATAAATACTGTGCATAAATATCTGCACACACTTATATGTGTGTTTGTTTGTGCAATACATGACCACACACAAAACAGAACTTGCACAGGAAGTTGTGTACAGAAACACAATCCCTGAACAGAGAAACAACCACACACACACACTGAAACACAACACACTGGTAGAGGCATATGACTGCAAACTGTGCTACTTCCTGTGCAGACAGGAAGACAATCATGCAAGTGTGCATTTTGCAAACTGCAGATCTTCTGTAGGTGCTGAAGTGAGGCAGCACTGCTTTTACAGTAACACTCAGACACCACAAAACTCTGCTGCATTTCATGTTTGGTGAAAGGAAAACATTTTCAGAGTAAACATTGTGTCAGTCTGGAAGAGAAGTTTCTTTGGACAATTTCCAAGTATCGAGCTGAATTGTGACTCTGCGTTTTAGGGCTAGTGTCAGGAGAAACAAAACAGAATGAAACCTTTGTGCGGCTAACCTCAGTATGTTTAAATGCACTTAAGTAATGTGATTACTGACAGTTTTCAATGGTAATCCAATTTCTGAAGAAGCGCGTTTGGTTACTTGACGGCACCTCCTCTGCAGAAAACCTCAAACTCAAGGACAGAGCACACTGTGCATTAAAAAGGTCTGACATTTGACATTCTGTTCTTTGCATGCTGAAGGCGTGTTAGTTACAACATGTTTCTGCATCAGACTGGAGGCAGTCAGACACAAAATAAAAGGGCACTGTTTAGACAATGGACTTCAGTTAGTACCACAAACTATTACAGATTTTTTATTGGTTAATCCATCATCTATTTTCTGCAGCTGAGCCAGGTCGAGGTTGTATGTAGTTAATAATATCACTAGGATGAATTACTGTTATATACTGCTGGCAAGTACTGAAAAAACATGCTCATATGGTCCATACTGTTCTTCCATCGTACTTTTGGCTGGTATGATCATGAAAAAGGTTTCAGATCTCATTCCCTGTGGGATTAAAAGATCAGTAGTATTACTGCTTCAATTACTTTAATTATCAATGAATCATTTTCTCTGTCCATTGATTAGCTGTTCCCACAAAATGATGAAAAATGTTGTTTCCCAAAGCCCAAGGTGACATCCTCAAATGTCATGTTTTGTCCACAACACAGATATTTAAGTTTACTGTCATAGAGGATGAAAGAAAAAAAAAAGATTTTGTAATGCAGCTGAGCTATGTGATTTAAAAAAAGTGACACTGTTCATATTTAACAACCATCAGACAGCCACACAATGTTTCCTTCTTTTAACATAATTTCTGAAATACTCCCAGCCATAATTCATAAACACTGTCAGGGTCTGAAACAAGTCTGTCCATCAGTGCTGAGCCTGCGGTTTTCTGTTTGTTTTGGAGCGTTCGTGTAACAGGGTTGTTTTTTTTAGAACTTTTTATCCTTCTATGGTCTTGCTCTATTTGAGATATTTCAAAATGAACCCATAGTATTAGCCCTCTATAACACTCGGACATTGTGAAGCACTTCATTATGCCTCACCTGGAATCACCTTTGATGAGTGGAAGCACATTTTAATTGAGAGTGAAATGTTTAATTACTGTGAAATGTGCTGACACTGTAACTAACAAGTAATTAAATACTACAACTATGGATGTATCAGTATACCTCTGCATACCTTAAGCGGTGTATTGTAAATGTATTCAATGTTAAGTGAGCTTTCGCTGGTAAAACACTGCAAGTACCAACCCATCACACCTACTACTGCGCTGATAGCATTTAATGAGGCAGATGGTGTCAAGTGTTTCTTACCTATGCTTTTTGATGGTGGGGGTGGCTTCTTCGGCTTCTGACAGGAAGAGAAAGGGGACATAAAAAGTAGGTCAGTAACATCAAAGTGGATGATGGTTCATTAATACACTCTGACATGTATGGCCTCAAACACAGAGTCCTGAAGCAGGGGGGAAAGAGAAGGAACAACAAATCAGATTTGGTCTAAACTAGGAAAATCTAATATTCAAGATTAGGAGCTAGAACATGTTTGGAACCTTTCATGTTTGCAGAATTGTAAGGGAAAAAATCCAAGCTCACATTAAAGTGCACTTGAACTTCAGATCTTGGCCTCATCTCTTCATTGAATCTGTAGCTTGAGAAAACCATCATTGCGCCCAATTCTCATGTCTCAGTTCACTTTTTTAGCCGTTTGTGTTCGCTCCAGTTTAATCATCCAATAACTCAACCCCAGTTTTAACATCCAAATGTCTTTACTATAAATGTGTCATCATATAATGCTACACAGCAATACGACATCCTGATCATCTTATGTGACTTGAAACATGCTTACTAAGCTATACTTGGAAAAGCTACTAAATTAGCCTTCACTGTATCTTTACAACTATCACTACTTTGCTACTTGAATCCAAACGGCAGACAGAAGGAGTCCCCATGTTCAAATGTCCAATTTAACAGCAGAAATAAACATGTTTACAGCCTGGTACAAAAACAGTTTTGGTCTCTATAGCTAATTTTAGGTGAATTTTTATACAACTCGTCTGCTCAACTTGAATTAAGGCCTAACGTTATTCATAATTAACAGCATGGCTGCTTTTATTGACAGGTGAGTGCCTTTGCTGTGCTTGCTTGAGCACCCAGGCTTCATTCAACCCGCCTCAGCTGCACCCATCATCCACATCTTTGCCCATTTTGATTAGAGGGACTGTCAAGATGGTGGCAGTCAGAGCCATCACTACATGCACACTGTCTATGTTTGAATCCAATGCAATCTAATGTTTGGTCCACAATTCAAGAATTAAAATAAATGTTGTTGTTTTCTTTCTTATCATTTGTAGGGACATTCCACCAGACAAGGATGGCAAACTGACAGGATGGGTCTGTACTCTAAAAGCAAGAAACTTGAAGAAAGTTAATTTCCAGTCAGTCTGCTGCATTTCCTGTTTTTAGTTTTTATAAAATCATTGACACCTTATCGGTCCTAAACAACTGATGTCTGATGTTTTCCAGTCAGTTCTTTGTATGTCTTTATCGCCTTTAATTGTCTTGTTTTAGAAAGGTACTATCCAGATACACTTGCCTTTCCTTATGTAAGTATTTAAGCATTTGTTGTATTCTAGGTTGGAGGGTGAGGGTGTGCATGAGTGGAGTGAAACTACATTGAAAGTCTCATGCGAGGCTTTTAGGGCTCCATATGGCATTAAAAACAGATACTGTTATTACTGTTAATAGCAAACCACACTTGGAGCCTGGGTCTTACTGCAGTACTGCAGACGAGAAACTCTAGGGGTTCTTCAGTTAAGGGATCTACTGTGGAAAGTGGTGGGAGGAGAGGCACAGTACAGAGAATGTCATTAGAAATGTACCAGGCAATGCAATTCTGCACCATGCAACACATATCTGCTCAGGTAGGCAGACGTTGGTGGGTGCTACTTTCAGACTTAAATTTTTTTCAGCACTTAAACAGGTGAGAAAAAAAACAAAACATTCTCATATCGATCGTCGAAAACCCTTCACTTAGATTCTACTACAAATTTTTTTTACTTAAATTCTTATAGTAGACTTCCTCATTTAACATCTCACCTTAAGCACTTTATTATGACTATGACAACAATACCTTTGAGCCGGGACAAATGAGAATGTCTGATTCTCACCAGCATCTCATATTCTCAACGCCATATATGGATGAAAACCTTTGCCACCATCATCTGTATTGTCAAAGCGTGACTATGCACTGTGGTTAAGCAGCAGGCATGCACAGTATATCTGACAAAAGTAGTGTCTGAAGCATCAATAACAGTAGATTTGACTGTTCATGTACGTGTTGGTTAAATCTCATAATGGACTGAATGGAAGCTTTTGTCACAACAAGCACAACCCATCACTTGAAGATCACACAGTAAATGGGTGTTTATTCGACTATGTGCTGTCTATAATGTTACCATTATAGATTTTGATATTACGATTATTATAATATTTTAATCTATATTCAATGTATAAAGTCACTCGAGCACACAGTAGTTAATAGTGATAACAGTTAATTGTTACCCTGTTGCTGACATTCATTAAATAAGCAAGCAATCTATAATCCAATTATATTACAGAATGTAACCCGTCGGGGTCTCATCTCACACACCTATTATATCACATTCACAAGAACAGGCTTTCTTTATAATTAAATGTCATCATGCCAAAGGGCAAATCTATTTTTTTTCTCTACACTATCACACCTATAAAAACACTTATTTCTCATCAGCATTAGAAAAATGTGCTTGAATCACTGAATTCTGATGAGCATGGAAAATCACCACGGTTTATATGGAAACATGATTACATGTCTGCAATAAACAGTGTTAAGTAAGAGAGAGAGAGAGGCGAATGGGAATGAAGATAGATATGTGGGTATTTGAGCCTCGTTTCTGTCCCTGAACATCTGATCTCTGTCTGTTTCTGGCTTGTCATGCTCACTGTGGTTAAAAATGTGCCTGAGGTAAAACAAGGAGGGCCTGTGGTTTATGTATTAAGTTTTATTCAGCAACCTGCATGAATCTGTGAAATCACACACACATACTGTACTGCTGATGTTCAGAAGTTAGAAGCTGCCTGACCTGTTGCACTGCTGTTAATAAGAAGCATGTTGCATTCTTTGGGATGAGATAATGTCACCGAATGCATTATCTCATCCTAAAAGGTTCTTGGAAGAAACAGGCAAAACAATTAACAGTGTTTTAATGAACAAGGGAGTGAATTCAGCTTCTGAATGAGTGGAAAGAGCAGATAATGCTAATGCGAGTAACAGAGAAGGAACAATCCTGGATTTACTGAGAGTAGGGGGTGTCTTACATCTGAACAGTAACTTTGTGACGGACGAGAGCGTCGCCTGAACTGCAGTGACTGAACAGGACAGAGGTGGCGATAAGCCGTAGCCTCAGAATGCGTACAGGTCATGCAATTAAGAAAATGCAAGTGATGATGATAGGCGCCGGCTGCTTACCTCTTCGGACTCCTGCTTAGGTAATGATTTCAATGACCCGACCCTCGACGTGGGAGTCTAAAATATGGGCACAAGCACATAGAGTATAAACATCATTATCTGTGAAAATCACTGCTTGAGGACACATGGAGGGTCCTTTAGATGAACATGGAAAACAGGAAGTATCACCAATCTGTTTTCCTTCATACAGAACTGACACCCAGAGAACTCTTACACAGTCCTCTCAAAAAATAATTAACATGACCTAAGAGCCTGTTTTCAGATGCTGGTTCACCGATCATTAGATGTGCCTAAGAGTTTCTCAGAAATGGTCTTTGCGCCAAATGGCATCTGGCTGATTATGAGGGAAAGCCTTCATAAGAAATTCAGGGAGGATTTGTGCATTTGAAAAAGTTAAGCTGTTTACTGCTCCACAATATTCATTAGATGATGGAAGGTACAGCAGGTACACTGTGTGTCTGAGTGGAGTGTAATGAGCAGTGTGGGGCTGGATTCATGGTCTCACCATCAACTTAATAAACATTTTATTTTACGCATTTTGTTCAGCATCTTTAATAACGCCAGAAATTTTTTTTTTTTTTTTATTGAAACAGTAAAAAAAAAAAAAAAAAAAAAAAATGAAAATGTTGACATTTCGTACATGTGCAGGATTGTTTTGATCTCGTCTTGATCTCCGCTCTCAGAGGAACAATCGTTTTGATCTCGTCTTGATCTCCGCTCTCAGAGGAACAATCCACCAAATAACATTTTAAGACCTGCGTAAAAATGTAGTTGCCTTAAATTAAAAAACAATAAAGTATGTGGGAATGTTCACTTTCATTTCCTCTGTTTGCAAGCTTTTCATACCAGTGCAGAGCCGAGGCATTGCAGGCACAACACCCACAACAACCACATAACATTTCCAGATGCACAGAATATTCAGATATCTCCTCCGCACATAGATACCGTTTGTCTGATTTGTCTTTACATTACATCTATTCATACTCCTTCAGTGATGTAGTTCCCTGCTTCACTTGATTGCATATTGCACTCTGACTGGCCACCAGTAGGAGGCAATCATAGCGTCCACTAGTTGTGATGTCACAAATCCTGCCATCGTGTTGGACTGATGGTTTATAATTTTTTAACTTTATACTACTATAGTATTGTTAGTACCTTAAATCCTATATTCATATTCCTATTATACTGTATTACAAGGGTGTCAAAGATCTGGCCCATAGACCCCTCAAGGTCCCTATACTGTTGTTCAGTTTCAAAATACACTCACTGGCCACTTTAGATACACCAATGTACACAATGTAAAAAAGTTTATAGTTTTTGGTTTTTGTTGACACTGTCATAAAGGTCATGATGATTAACCACTTATGGAAATAACTGCCAACAGTTTGTTGTATTCCTTTTCAGGCCTCACCTCTTTCTCTGCCTCAGACATAATGGTGACAAAGTTATCAGGGAAGACGCCTTCTTTTCCCCCGATCTCCCCTCGCCACCAGCCAGGCTCTCCTGTGTCCTGTAAGAGAATACATTTTTTTTTAAAAAGGGTGAATGGTGAACACTTTAATAATCTTTGCTTTGTCTCTTTCTGTCTAATATGTGTTATTCCTTTCCGGTGCAGCAAGAAGCAGATTATGAAGAAAATAAATAAAACTTCACAATTTTAAGTCTTTCAACCTCATCAGGGAGGAAGGAAGGTGTAAAAATGTCTCTCAGATAAAAAAAAAAAGAAGAAAGATTTACAAGCACTTCTCAACTGTGGCCACTAGATGGTGGTAGATTTCTAAAATAGTCTTGGCATGGTGACTTGTCACCAGTCTCCTGGTGTGAAACAGCAACCCCTGAGTCAGAGTCAGAGTCATCATACATCGACAGCATGTCAGAGGCAGCTGAGCTGAGCCAGCAGAGGGTGAGGATCTGTATGTGCTGGCCGGTTTCCTCCTTTAAGACCCAATGAGATCTGAGCTGTGGCGAGTGAGTGACCGGGACGACTAGATGGGGCTTTACAAAAACACAGAGGTGTGACCGGAAGATGCCAAACTACTGACATTGAATTATTTTATAGGATGAACCATAATACCACATGAGATTGAGTGACAGATTACGGCCATCTTCTCAGAGCAGATCTGAGTGTCGAGGCACATAATGGCAGAGGCGAAAAAACTGAAGAGGACGTTAACTGAGGAACCTAAGAAAAGGACGGGGGGAGTGACGAGGCGAGAGGCTACTGGACGAAGATGAAGAGTAAAGAGTAAAACTGGGAGCGACTTGTTGTCATTGGCGAATGCTTTGTTAAAAAAAAGGCTGAAAGACAGACGCTGAGCGTTTTAAACTTGTTCTGTTTTAGAATAATCCTTCTTATGATGATTAGAGCGAACTGTAAGTTTGTTCTGTTGGTTTTCAAACCAACAGGGTAGACTCGACAAATAGGTCTGCTGGGAACCCTGAAGTCCTGTTCAGAAAAGCCATAACCTAACTCACTACATCTCTCCATTTAGAGAGGGTATATGGCTATATCAGCTTACAGGCTCTGTTATTAAGTAAAGGTACCTATCAGTGTCTAAAAACAGTAGAGACAAAGATGAGGAAATAATTCTTATCGAGGCACAGATTCTAATAGTGTTCCATTTGCTGAAGGGACTCTTGTGTTAAATATAATGACTGGTCATGAGGAGACGTTGGAGAAGGGCCTGTGTTACATAAAAACGTTAAAGAAAGGTTTTGATTGTTTTGACACCATTTCCCCCAGAGACAGAACTTGGTTTCTCTTCTCTTAGTATTTTGTAGTGGAGTGGACAGATATGTTGCAAATGAACTACACTGCTAAAACAATATGATGAAAAGATATCGGGATATGGGTCTTAAATGGAGCGAGATTCGGCCTCCATGCACTGCAAGTTGCTGACTGCCACTACGTTTTATCCAGTTAGAACACTGGAAGCAGAGAGCAAATGGATGCTAAGTGAGAGGCTAATTCGTTCAATCTGGCGTAGGAGTGATTCATGATGTCGAACAAAAGAAGAGCACTCTGAAGAATCTGTCCCATTTGAGTTCAGAAGAGGCTTTAAATAAGTTCTGCAGTTGTGAGCGAGCACACAGAGACACGCGAGACAACCCATCGAGCAGGTTAGGTCAGATTATATGGCTCAGTGCATTTCTTCCTGTTTATTAGGTTGAGATTCATTGCTGACACCGAAGAGTTCACTGAACCTTTGCACTCTTCTTAAAAAAGCTGTTTTATCATTTAATTCCACAACTTTGAAGGAACGAGGCGGTGAAAACGTACCTTGCTCAGGATGTGGATGATGTCGCCCTCCTTTATGCTCAGCTCGTCCTCGTTCGTAGCCTCAAAAGTGAACGTGACCTTACAGTACTCTTTTGCTGAGGAAACACAAATAATGGGGTCTTAACAAGGAAGCAAACCAGACATGTATACAACTAGCTGTAATTCATGTAACCACACAGACAAATACAAATGTCTCAAAGCAACATTGTGTAACTTTTCCGCCATAAAATTTTAAAACATGTTGTTGCTACATTCACATGTCATCAGGTGAATGGTGTCTGTCATTCCCACTCGGCCTGTTTCTGCACTCTGTAACTTGATCACCACACCATTTTATGTAGAAAATGTTTTCTGGGTTTCCTTCTGATGTCCTCTAGCTGCTCCGCATCAACTCTCAGAGTTTCCTGATAGACAGTAAAGTGAGCTGTTGCAAACTTTAACTGCTGTTAGCTAATGTTAGCTATTCCAGTGGAATTGATGCATTCCACCAGGCCACGGCTGCTGGAGCTGACTGACGGCCGTTGTAGTCAATGTCAGTTTAGAAGCAAGAAAAAAAAAAGACCAAATCTAAGCAAGTTAATGAAGTCTGGCGGGCAAAACACCGGTGGGGCCACAAGTTTGCAAAGAGAATGGACCAAAACAGAGCCACGACCGTGACTTGCCTGGTGGGGTTTTGCCATTAGTCTTCGTAACACGTGTCTTGGACTGCAGGAAAGAGTTGGTTTTCAGGCTCAGGACCTGGGGTATTGCTAACAGCAGAACTGCTGCCGTGCAAGAACTGGAGCTCGGCAAGCTTACAATGTAATTCAGAAGCCTATATGAACAGAGTGGCAGAGGTGATTAGACTGAAGAGGACGTTGTTGGAGGAGGCTAAGGAGAGACGAGGAGAGAGTGAAAGAGCAAGAAGACGTTGGAAAAGCTGGCTGCTATGTCTGCTGTTTTTGACCTTGCTTGATGTTTGGCTGTCAGCAAAGTTACCGACTCGCTACTTTTTGACCATGAGTAATATAATCAGAACACACGTGTACAGCTGTCCATATTTACGACAGTGGGATCACATTCGGAAACTGGAGGCAGAAAAATACTAATTTCAACACAATGTTGCTTTAAGACAGTCGACATATTTCTCAGGGCTGTAAAGATTCTGTCTTATCTCACAAACATACAGACAACACATGGTGTACAATTGGTAGAAATGTAAACATTAATATTAGCAAGTGATATTTCATCATATTCAAACTAAACAGAGAAACAAATCACAGATGCAAACCATGCTAACAAGGCTAACTTTATAAGTGAATGTCTCACACAGACAATCTGGTGACATTAAAGGTACTCTCCACGTCAAAGCATCTCTCTTTTATGCAGTACTTTTACAGTGTTTTACCTTTGGATTTGTTGTCTCCGTCTGCTCTCTGCGAGTCTGTCATGTTGGGCTTTGCAGCAGATGGTAATGATGGGATTGGCTAAAATGAAGCAAACCATACAGATGGAAATGATTTATCGTACATGAGTGGATATGTGGCTTTGTGTTTGTGTCTGAACCGAATGAGAGGAACTCTGTGCCGTTAAGTATAAATGTTTATGAATGATGCCGTTAATTATGGGGTTAGCGGGTCAGCGTTGTAAAGAAAGAATACTGAAAGAAAGCAAAGAATGAAAACAGAAAGTTCGTTATCTTTTCTGCTTTACAACTGTCTGATGTTACAAATTAGAGGTGACGATTAGTGAGTCACAAACAGGAATAAATTTATAGCATTTGGTTTGAGCAGCTAAAAGTACCAGACAGGCGTATAACAGAACATTAAAAACAAACACAAAGACTGCAGACAGAAGGCAGAGCAGTAAAAAGATTATGTGGCCAAAATGGGGATATCCTGTGAAGGGGAGAGAAGTTGTGAAAGCATGCGACATGAGGAGAGTGAAGGAAGCAGTGTTAGTGGTGAGAGAGTGAGAGGGCTGGTGTGAAGAGGAGAGAGTGAGAGAGAGGAAGGAAAAGAGAGGACAGTTTTAGAAAACTATAAAAGTTAACTTATTAATTTACTGTTACACCTGTTTGTCTGTGTTATTCTTAACCTGTCACTGACCTGAGTACAGATGTCAATTTAGAAGAGTGAATCAGTTTGAAGACATTTCCTGCTTGAATGTAATGCCGTGCTGATGACAGCACAACACGTGTATTCACAACAAACACAAGTCTTACATGGATCTGGGTTTGTTCTTTCAGGGTAGAGGGTAAATCTGTGTCAAGCTGAGCCGGGAAATATCATCATACAGATGTAGTTGCGATATTTTACTGAGGATGACGGGGGTGTTTACTTAGCCTACCGCAAATGAACATTTTTTATTTACTTAAACTACAGATGTAAATAAGTATGGCTGACACTCATCTGATTTGCATGAACACAAGGTCCATGACCATGTGTTGTATTCTTACCAAGAGAAAAAAAGGAAAAAGAAGAAAAAAAAAGGAATATAAAAAAGAATTGCTGGCTGCTGATTGGATGTTTCACCAGATCACAGTGGACTGGAGCTGCTGTGAGCCATTAAAGAACATTAAAGTACTGTTTCAGGGCAGGAGACCATGGAAGGGAAACACAAGAGTGAAGTCATGTGACAGTGTTTTGAAGTGTGACATTAAAGTGAAGGGACACACACACGATGGAGATAACAGAGTGCATTTTCAGACAATCATTCCTGGTTGTACACATGGAAAGAGACAGGAAAGCTGTGCAATAAGTAAACAAAAAAAGAGAGAGAGCTGGAGAGATTTCTGTCTCACAGCTGAACGCTTCATGAAGTGGATGTGAGTGTCACTATACTGGCCCTTTAAGACGTGTCTGTCAGAAATTTGTTATGATTCAGATGCTCTAAAAATATTCTAAAAATGTAACTTTAATGTTTTTTTATGTCACATTATGTGTTATGTAATGCAACAATGAACCACAGGGATTAACGTCTGTTTCTTTCACCGATGTTGCTAATACTTTTTGTCACGTGTCTAAATATACAAAACATTCCTTGTCCTGCAGGGTTTGCGTCACACTTACTCTCTCCTTCCTTTCCTCTGTTTCGGGGCTCGGAAGTCGAACCTTTAGTTTGACCGACCCTTCTCTGAAAATGTCTCCGAAGCCGACGCCTCGAATCTTCTTGTGCGGCCCAATAACTCCGTTCCCTGAGGCCGGTTGAGGCGATGTGGGGGCGGCGGTGCTTTCCATTCCACTTCCATCTGGAGAGGAGATACAACAGCGTGAGCTCAACCACATGTATCTCATCTTACTGCTGCGATCTTGCATAGGACAGAATACGTCATTTATCTTGGCAGAAATGCGTTTTACTCCCCGATCAGCCACCACGGGGTGCTAAAAGTGTGTTTGAAGAACAGATAAGGTCATACAATGTCAAACTCAAGTTGTGGATTCTCTCACACACACACACACACACACACACACACACACACACACACACACACTTAAGTAGCAGGTAAACGTTTAGAAACATCCAGCTGCACAGTGAGCTTCTTGTTCAGGCTTGTTTCAGTTGGGCTGCAGTCACTCCTGAACAGCTCTATTACTAAACAAACAATGAATTAATAATAATAATAATAATAATAATAATAATAATAATAATAATAAAAATGTACTGCATAAAAACTTCTTTAATCTAATAGAAGAGAGTTGACACCACACAGAGCTCTTCACTGAACTGCAGCACCTGCTTTAACCTTTTTAACAAAACATTAAATTCCATTACACCGTCTCCACTGTTTTTCCAGTTTGGCTGCACCCTTCGTGGTTATGAGGCTCTGCTTGTTTGCCACTTCCCTCTTACCGGGCTCGTCCGCTACGGTGTCATTGGACTCTCCGTCCTCGCCGGCGGTGTCCAGCTCTTTGACGAAGTTGGAGGGAAACAGTCCGGACTTGCCGTTCAAGCCGCCGCTCCACCAGCCTTCTTCCACCTGCACAGAGGAGATCGGACACTGAGAGGAGATCTGCTTTCTGTATTTTCTGATGGCTATCACATGTGTAGCTCAGAAATTCAATATTCTAAATAAAAATGTTTTATGTCTGTTATAATTAGGGTATCAATTAATATGCTTAAGGCCCATTTTTATATTGTAACATACAAATATGTTTATTGTTCCAAGGCCGTCACACACACTTAAACAAATTAATTAGCACTTTTTGCTACCTGCTGCACAGTTTTTTTTCTCTAACTTGCTCTGACCTGCCAACACTACAAATAAGCACTTAACAGTTGTTATGTCTTCACTGCTTAAATACATTAAGTGGTTGTAATATTACACCTCCACCAGCATGTCTCAAATTACACACCGAGAGCCGAAGCCTGGTGTTTATCCTAAACACTGGAAAGGTCAGCAATTAAAAAAGGCGCAGGCCGATGCTGGAAAGAAAACACGAGGTGCACTTAAAGGTTGGACATGTTTGCAAGCTTATACCTCTTCGTTGATGTCAATGATGTCTCCGACTTTCAGCTCCAGCTCATCCTCGTTCAGCGGCTGATAGTCAAACAGCACCTTGCACCGTCTCCTCTTGGGCTCTGTGGGAATGGCGTGAGACACAAACAGTTAACTTAACCAACCTGCTGTGTGGCCTCACATGTGGCACGTGAGTGTTTTAACCAAACGTGGAAGAGCGCAGCCATGTGTGTACGGGCACGTCTTTTAATTCTTTTCTAGAATGCAGAGGAGGGAGGGGGGACGGACTAAGACAGCAAGCGAGGTGTAAATCGAGGAGTTGAGAGGTTGTGTGTGAACCCTGAACACTCCCCGCAAGGAGCTCCGCAACTGTTCCGCAAGGTGATCTTGTGGTAGGCGGCAGACAACGCCCTGCTGAACAAGCAGAGCTGCACACAGAGAATGGAGCAACCAGAGGAGGAACAGTGTCAATGTAAAGGTGCAAACACAAAATACTGGCCAGGAGCGTCTTTATAAAACTGCAAAGTAAAACTTCTGTTAGAAAGCAGATTCTAGTAGAAAAGTTACAGCATGTTCATTTATTCTCTGATCAGTCACTGCCACATGGTAAAAATACAAGTAGACTATGTAAAATAACATTATGTAACGTTTCCGCGACTACATCTGTTTCTGCACTATGGAACTTTGTGTTCTTGCCAATCACGCCAATCATTTCACCTGTTTTGGAACATAAACTGGACCATAGTTTTCTAGTTTTCCCTCTGATGTCCTCCGGCTGCTCTGCATCAACTCCCTGCGATTTACAGAGTTTCCTTATGGACAGTGAAGTAAACGGCTGCCAACTGTAGCTGCTGTTAGCAGCCGGGCTGCCTTGACTGTGAGCTCAAAGCACTGGAGCAGTGTTTGCACCAGGGCAATCGGCATGTTGCTGGCTGCTATGTCTTGTGTTCTTGCACCTATTACTGGCTGTTAACAAAGTTGCTGACTCGCTGGTTTTTGATCATAACGAACATAAACACAACAAATACACCGTTTACCACAGTGACATTACACTGAAACTGGGAGAGCTAAATCACAAAAACACAAATTTCTACACGATGTTGTTTAATAGAGCTGACATTTCTCAGGTACGTAAACAGTGCGGGTGTGAAGTTTAACATCTTAGCTTGCTATTTCATCACATGTACGGCCCTCACATGAAGCTTTTGTCAGGTTTATATCTGCTCCAATGTAGCTCACACATCTCTGCAGATTAATTAAGGCACACTGAAGTCAAGAGGCAGCACTTCTCATGCTTATTAACATCATGTTGCGTGACTTGTCAGCAGTTTGCAGAGAGCAGATACTGCAGAGACAGCTGCTGCTGGAGGAAACACAGGAAACACACAGAGCGTCGCAGGCTTTGATGTTCTATTCTAGTTCTTACTGTAAAACATGTTTAACAGTAATGGATGAGAACCTCAGCCATATCATCACATCATCCTGTGTATCATTTGAAATCTGCAGGGTTTAAACAGTGCATTCATGTTTCTAGCTCAACACTTGGGATTCCTCAACAGACATAGCATTGTGTGAGAATAGAAACACAGCAACAGTATCTAGGTGGGAGAAGATAAAGAGAAGACTGCGCTCATGATAGGATCTTTAAGCAAGACTGGACACGGCGCAGGTATGCAACACGCGGACGTGTCCGCATGAGAGGACACATGAGCTCAAACACAGCGGAGGCATGATGTGAAATATTATTCACAAAGAGGTGTCAGCTTTGTTTGAACCTGCCCTGAGCCACAGGAATGGATCCTCTGAGAGATGGTGTAAGTGAACGGCAGAAATGTAAAGACGGTGTGAGTACACTGAAGCCTTCATATCCATAGACATCCGGAACCGGTTAGAGTGTACACAAACTGTTCCTAAAATGAGCTGGCATGCCTGTAGTTAAGACAGAACAGTTCAATCTGTCAGACTTCAGACTTCTTTACTCCGTTCAAGATGATAGTGATAGCGTTGAAATATGTATCTTTTAATTCCCAGGATGGGATCACATTGGCAGCAGGTTTAGCCGGCTGTTCCAGACATTCCTCACACTCCAGCAAGTCTTAATATATTTTGAACAGGCACGTTAAAACAAATTACTATACTATAGAGACCAAAACTGTTTTTTGTACCAGGCTGTAAACAAAAAAACTTCTGCAGCCTGTCTCAAGTGGCTGCTCAAGGAATTACACTTTTTTAGCACTTCCATACTGGCTTCATTTCCCAGCACTGGAGGTTGCCACTTGTTGGAATGTAGCCATCACCCATCACACACTGCATTTCACCGTCACTCGTGAATAAGATGCTGAGGCATTTTGCCCAAACACACAAACAAACTACAGCGTCTTACTCTTTGCCGTTGCTGGTGGCTGAGGCTGGAAGCCGCCGGTTGGGATGCCGATGGTGCTCATCCTCTGAACCAGGTGGGCCACGTTCCCCGCGCTCTTCTCTCTCTTTTGAGGCTGGGAGGTCTCCTCTTTTGGCTCGGCCTTTGTTTCCTTGACCTCTTTGGATTCCTTCTTTAATTCCTAAAAAAAACCACCAGACACACAGCAAAAAATAGGAAGAATGGTTTATACATACAGATATGCTGAAGGCTGCTACTGTGCATACAAGAAAGGGCAGCTCCAAGTAACCAAGTGATCTTCAAAGACGGAGCACAGGCATGAAGCTTAAAATAATCCCAAACTGTCCTTTAGAATACAAACATCCATCCACACGTGTAGCAGACATGAGTTAATGGCTTTCGAAATATTGTGACTCAGCAGGGGTGTGACTCGTTTCCTGACCACTGACCATAACGCTAATGTTCTAACCCCGACCTTAAACCCCAAATGAACCAATTAAAGAGGTGAGGATACACACACTCTGACAAATAATGACCCCAGAAAACCTTTGTGTGTTTGGCAGCAGTCCAAAAGGGAACAAGTGTGGTGATGTGGTCAGAGAAACATTTAACCACATGAGTGACAAACACAATGCAGAGAGTGGACATGTGAAACAAGGTGCATCAGTTTCACATAACATGAAGAGGAAGTGAGATGTGTGTGACGATGTGCATTCCACTGAGCTGAAGAGACACAAAGTGAGCCATAACTATGGCAACCTGCGTCAGCGCTCAATGCGGCATTGTGCTAGTTACGGCCCACTCATGCTAAATCTAGCTACAGCTAATGATCCTGGACACGTCACGAGTCAGGCTGTAAAACAGCTGCCACATTCTCCCAGCCTGGGGAACTCCCTGACAACAGGCACAAAGTCCACATCGCACCTTCACTAAACAGTGACAGGGATACACAGAGGTGGGGGGGGGGTCCTAAAAAGGCTGAAGTCTATCCCAGCATGCTCTGGGGAAGAGGCGGAGTACACATTGGAGAAATCACCTAAACACATCTGGGCAAATAACCACATTTACTAACCTGATCTGCATGTTTTGGGGCTTCAGGAGGGAAATGAAAGGTGACCCATGCAGACACAGAAAGGACACATTAACTCGACAAGAAAGGCCCCAGCCTGTGTGAGTGTGACATTATTTGACACGAAGCAGGAACAAGCCGGGCTATATGGTGACTATAAACCCACTTGATAGGGGTTAAAGTGGTTTAAACAATCCATTTTGTCCAAACTGAAAGTCTTCTTCTTGCACTACTCAAAGTCAGTAATGACCTTCTGTTTGCTCTCATGGCTATTTCAATCAGTTACCAGTGGTTCAACTCACAGATCATTACCAGCAGGTACCATCATCCACTCATCCATATTTAGGTTTGAAATCTTTGATTCCTTTTCTAGGAAACAAACGGAAACTAAAGCAAGGAGTCCCAAAGTGTATTTTGACTCAACAACTGTAAGTGTGTGTGACGTCTGGAAAAAAAAAAGAAGGCACACCAGAAATTATTTTTCTCTTCCGTCTTGTTCGTTAGTGACTTAGTGGTCTAGCTTTTTCAAAGCACGCGTGTCACATGATGGATGTGATCACACTTTTAAAAAAGGAGCAGGCCTTTCTAACTAGTCATCAGAGGTGTTGAAATTTGTACATTCTGAGATGCACGCATTCTGAAGCGATGCAGTCACTGCACATAATCAGGTGAACACAGATTGTTGGATTTTTACATTCGGCTAAGCAATAATGTCGCAAAATGACGTTGTTTTGTCGCACAAACGTTTGGCTAATGTTACTTTGAGATGCTGGGAGATGTGATGGAGGGAGGCAGAGGTCAAAAGCGAGTCAGAATCAGCTTTTGGTGGATTTTAGTCGGTGCTTAATGAGACGCTCTTCTTTATTATGATATATATTTTTAACATTTCCATTTCCAGCCATTTCAAGATTCAATCCCTGCATTCTTTAGACACACACTCAAAAAGGTGGCCAAGCCTTTTGCTGCTTCGCACAGAGTCAGTACCCAATTATTAATTATCAAAATAAACTAGCTATCAAACGATTAGTACATAAACACACCAACAAACGAGATGGACTGCAGATTTCAGCTCTTAAAAATAACCAGTGACCCACAGTCCACTTCCTGGTTCACTACTGCTGACTTTGCAATTCCAATGGAGAGGAAGTTTGTGTGTGTGTGTGTGTGTGTGTGTGTGTGTGTGTGTGTGTGTGTGTGTGTGTGTGTGTGTGTGTGTGTGTGCCAGGCACTGAGACAGACATAAGAGCAAAGGCAACAGACCAAACAGTAACACACAATCTGCTACAGAGGTCAAGACGATTGATGATGATTAAAGTTAACAGTTTCCACTGTGTGTGTGTGTGTATGTGTGTGTGTGTGTGTGTGTGTGTGTGTGTGTGTGTGTGTGTGTGTGTGTAGTGGGTGTGACACTGCTGAAGAGTGAGAAAAAGCCTGTGCTCAGAAACGCTGAAAAAGTGAGACCACACATCAGCACATATACAAAACACACACTCCTAACACTCGCAAGCTGTTTTTCCGTTTGCTGGGTGTTCACAAGATTTCGCATAAATTGACAGAACGAAGTGTGTGTGTGTCGTGTCGTCTTCCAGCAGTCGGCTAACAGACAGAGCTTTCTCTCGTGTTTATGTCTTCTTTTCTTATGGTTACGCTGGCAAACATGATAGCACAAGAAGAGCTGTGAGTCTTATCGATCTTTAGAGAGGTATTCTCTCATTGTGGGGAATGGAACATCTCCATGAGTACGAGTACCGGCCTGGTTATCTCTCAGTTTCACAATCACCATGTGCGGATCCACCAGGAGGCAGTTATCCTGTAATGCTTTCATCTAATGAAAATTTACTTCTATCACCAACAGGGGAGGTCAATAAAGGGAGGAGATGGCACAATGAGGAAGGCGCGGTGCCCTCTGATATTGAAGCTCAACACTTATTCGGTACAGCTGGAGTCATAAATCTGTCGGGATACATGGTTTTGCTGAAGGGAGAAAAAGATTGCATCTACATTACACGCAACACCCCAACCTCTTAGACCTCATCTGCAAAGCTAACACACACAGTATAACACTGCATGTGTGACCATGCGGTCACAGATACAGGTTAGGATTATGGCCAAAGCATCACTTAACAAAACACCTCGGTAAGCATCGTGTGTGGGTGCCATTCCTCTGGGATGTGGAGAGAAAATGCCTATTTTATGGTATATAAGTTTATGGTATTTATTTATGGTATATGCGGATTCTCCAGCGGTGACTTCTATGTGCGAAGAAACGTCCACCTTCACTGAGCTGCAGAGCTTCTTCCAGCTTTGGGCAAGCGGAGACGTTAAACCTCGAGCAGACTGCTGCACAATATTTCGCACAATGCCGTTCAGACGGGGTCCAACAACTAACTCACTCTCCAAAACATCAGTGATAATTATGTTGCCTAGCAATGTAGCGTGTGGGTATATGTGTGTGTGGACTGTCAAGTTTATATCGTCTATATAGTTTATAGTATGTGCTTTAATCATGCTTTATTCTGCTGTTAAAGTGGTGGGTTATTTAAAGGTCTGGTCTGTTTTAGGGCCCCATTTGCAGCAAATGACACAAATGAAGTAGAATATGCATAACTATGTTTTCATTAGTGTGCAATGAACTGAAAATAAGAGTCGTTGTGTTTTTGTTCCCTTGAAATGAGCTTTTTATATCTACAGATGCCACAGCAGAGTCCAGAATGTTTCTACAGTAGCCCAGAACAAACAAACTAAACAGCAGCTCTTTTCTCCTTCACGCTAGGAAGAAGCGTGAAATGAGAGGGTTGTAATCCGTCACTGCACAGCTCAATGCCACTAAGTCCTGCCGCCTGCTCCATGAAAGCACATGGCGGCTTCATATTGCTTCTTGCACCCACCAACGTGTCTGTAGTCCAGCCTCATGAATAGAGCCCTACACTGATTTCAGAAGATTTAAAGATTCTTGATTGTGATATATATTTTAAACACTTCTCGTTGACATTGCTGTGAGCTGCTTCGTCCGTCTTACTCTGCTGCTCCCACACTTTATAACTCACAGCTCAGTCTGCTGGGTAAACTTCACAGTGACTCACATATTACCACAGGGATTTTCCTCTGCTTCACAAACACTTTTCATATCATCACATAGTATTGGACTGTATTTTCAGCTCTCTTGCTACAACTGCAGCCACATTCTGTACGTTGATCACTGCGCATGCAGACACAGTCGAACAGAAGGACGTGTCAGGCACTGTGAGTGAGTAAGTGCTGCAGTCTGTGCCGACTGTCGCCATCCTGCATCGAATAAAAGAAAAACACTGAGGACACAAACCGCCAGAATCCTCCCAAAAATGTCAGCAGAGAGCCTGAAATTGAAAGAACATGCTGTCTGTGGTGTGTACTATGATGGAAGTTAATGCAAGTCTGTCCTGATGTGGAATGTCTTTTTGTTGTTACAGCCGTGACAGTGGATGGGTTTAAGCCCTCAGCTCCTACAGTGTCTGAGATCAGTGCTTATGTGGACGAGACGAGTGATCTTTAACCTCTGTCATTTACCTACTTTAGTATTCTTCTTCTTCCCATGTATATCTTTATCGATACGCATCGATTACGTCGAATATTCTTCAAGCACACGCTCCAATAAAAAAGAGAAAAACACTTCAAACTGTATGCTGTGCTCATAACTTTCTACCGTCTCTGTCATTTGCTTCATTCCATCATATCAGTTAGACAGTGGTGAATAGGTAAACAGTGAGAAGAAGTGAAATGAAGTATTTTTGACTTGCACACTTTGTGCATGTTTGAACTGAAGCATACTCCTGACGTTGAAAGCATAAGTGTTGAAATCATGCATTTTCTGTTGTAAGTTCGGTTTTGAATCAAACATCTTAACATCTATGAGTGGAAAGTTTTGTTCTTGCAACATCTTAAGTTTAACCATGTCATGTGACACTTTACGGCACACTGGAGCCACTACAGAAAAAGATATTATATCACTTGATCACACTAGTAACCACTGACTACTTGTGAAACATTACAGCAACAATTTATCGCGCTGAGCGCACACGGTGCAGCCATATACTGGACTTTGACTTAGTCTGTGTTGAATTGAGTTCTGTCTCTTGCTTGGTGCTAGTGAGTGTACACTGAGGGTGGGAGAGCGCTTGTATATGATAATCAGCTGTATGCACAGGCTGCAAAGGAATTTATTGTTGGTTTGGACAGAGAGGCCTGGTGGTGCGCTTCTCAGCCAGAAATAGCGTGATGTTCCTCCTTTTTCTGCACTGACATTTGAAGGCACTTTATTTTGTAGCCTGGAGGTGTACTTTAATTATATATTATTATCATGTAACGGCTTAAAAATGTCATGTGCTTACTCCTTCGATCTATCATGAAAACAGTCACGTCACAATTTTACACACCAAGAGAGACTGGTTGGAGAAACACACACAGACCGTCCTATCATCGAGTCAGTCTTCCATTGATTACATTGACTTTCAGGATACTAACTAACTATAATGAAACACTCTTGAATTCCTTACCATATCCCCCACAGGCATGTCTCATGTCCCCCGATTGTTCAGCTACGTCAATTAAAGGAAGCAGGAAGAACAACATCTCAGACAACAGTAACGCTGTTGGGTGCAAAGTTCAACAGCCGGCAAGGCTCCTTAGAGGATTAACTATCCGAGCTCAGTGACTGCGCCAGGCTGCTTAGCTGATTACCTATCTCACTACGTAGGATTATAGACGGGAGAAAAACACAGAGAGAGAGGAGTGAGTCATTTCACGGTGTGTTAGCTGTGTGAGCGTCGAGCACAGAAGAGGAAAATTGCACAGTGGAGTGCTCGGGTTCCTCAAGTGTACTACGGAGTAATAACAAGACAAGAGTGTGACTCAGCTCTACCAAAAGCACACATACTGTGTGTATGTTTTGGTCAGCTGCAGCTGAAGACTTAACGGTGTGTAATCATGAGCTGTACACTGAGTCTCAAACATGGATGGAACACTTTGAAATCAGATGCTTAAACATGCTTTAGTCGATATCTATCATCACATTTATTCAATTTAGCATCGAGCCCAGTCCACGCTCAATTTACAGTATGTCAGCATTTCACTCTGAATACAACTGATTTTCTGTCTTTTATATCTACAGACACAGCAGGTCCTCTTCCACAGAGTCCACCATGTTGAACTACTACAGTAGTCAGTGGGCTGCAGTCAGTAACTGCACTGCTAGATGCTCCTAAATCCTACACACTGGACCTTTGGGTGCATTCAGTGTGGATCCAGCAGTGTGGCACAAATGCAAGTTTTTCTATTCATTTGAGTTGGGGTTGTGCGTTTTGGTCTTCCAAAAAAAAAAAAAAAAAAATGTAGCAACCTGCAGTGGAGAAGTTGAGCTGGATCAGACGATCAGACCGGTCAAACCCTCCACAGTCAGCCGGAAATGTCTCTGAAACTGAGACCATCCAGGTGGATTCATACACTAAACTCTGATACTCTACCTGTGTGTGTGTGCTGACTTTCATGTACCAGCTTCTAAATCTGAGTCTGGCTCTTAATTTACACTGCAAGAGAGAGGGAGTGATAGACACAGACAATGAATGAGAGTGGGGGAGCGCCAGCGTTGATAAAAGCCGTTTAATTGGCGAAATAAGAAGAGATTTCCTGATTGTTTGACAGCGGTTATGTTCAGCACAAACACACACACACACACACACACACACACAGACACAGACACACACAGACACACACACACCTGGTCGCTCAGTGCCTGATCCTGTCTGACTGCAGCCTTGTATGTAACGTAAATGTCAGCACGGTGCATTCACTAAAGGACGAAGTAGATTCAGGTGGAGTACGTAAACTTTGGAGAATGTAAAAATGCCATTTCCCTTCATCTTTGGTCAGAAAACAATATTTTTATTGCTCATCATAGTTTTCTGTCAGAGGTTAGGACTGGGCATAATTCACCACCACGTTTTCCTGCTAAATGCAGCAAAATAAAAACATTACTGAATTCTATTCTTTAGGTCTTCGTGTGCAGACAGCTGAGCAGGAATAATAGAAGACCTGCACCAGCCACCAGTCACTGTTGTGCATATCTAAAATGACAGGTTATCCCGTTCAGCTTTGGACTGTGCACAGCAGATTCTTCATCTAAGTAGAGCACAGACATCGGCTTTAATGATCAGTGTGTTTCCTCACATCAGTCTAACGTTAGCTAGCCGGCATTTACTGGCAGGCTGAACAAAGTAGAATATGAACGCTGTCAACCTCTGTGGCTTCACTCATAACCAGAGATGATGTCTCATCAATGAACATAAACTGAGGGATGTGATCAGTGTAGATGCAACTGTTAAATTCACAGCCTGGTCCAGTGAACCCCTTGCAGACAGATGGACGCCTGAGGTCAAAACAGGCCCTTAAAGTGTGGCAGGTGCACATGTGCTAATCAATGTCGTCGTTAACAGACTCAAGACAGACATTTTTGTGCACGTTGTAATAACTTTCCACAATGCAGACACTTCACACATCATGCAACAATAAAAATTTGGATTGACTGAATTCATTGAATGTCTTTTTTTTAGCCATGATGAACAGAAGACAATCATGTAGCCTTGTACTGATCTAAAATATCATTTTCCTGACAGCTGACTAAAGCCTGAGCAGCAGAGATCCAGAGGATTCACATCACAGTGCACTAACCCGTGCTTCCCCACCGGTGTTATCAGGACCTTGTATTCCAAAGGCACAAACACTGGGTTGGTTCATATCAGTCCTTGGCTGTTTTTATCAAATCTGACTTTCAACGTTTGACCTTCTGGAGGAGCCTAAACACAATTTGTTGATCTTTAATTGGTTAGTTCACACAGTTCATTGATTTATACGTATTCACAATATTTACAGTGATGCGGTAAGTTCATTCCAGATACTTTCAACTTAAAATGTGAGTATATAATCGAAAATATGTGAATGTCATTTGAGATCTCTCTAATCATTCGAGGACAAGCTATACTTTCATTGAGCTGAAACCTACACCATCAATGAACTGATCAGTCACAACAACAGCAGGGCAGCCTCTTCATGTCTGCACGTTTGTTTACACACATATGATGTTGTAGATTTAGTGTTATAATAAAACACATATCTGGAACTATCAAAACACTCGATCCACACAGCCTGAGTTTATCAACCTTTAAACGAGCTGTCATAACAGCTTGGAGCCCACCCACACGACAAACCGTTATCTGTGGTTGGCCTGGCTGTGTGTCACTCAGAAAACAGCTAATCAGAAGAGAGGCTCGTTAATATTAATGAAGCAAAAGGCAACACAAAACACCCTGTTCTTACTCGACCTCCAGAGAGAAGCCTGAGAGAAGAGGAGAAGTCAAAGTATATTTAGATCGTTGTGCTTAGCGCAGCCTCAGAGGAAACTTAGCAACAGGGATTGTTCTTCTGAATTCATGCACGCCTTTATCAGATCATGGAAAACAGAGTAAAACTGAGTCACCGCTGGGCTGGAAATCATAACACCTGCTTATTCTCTTCATTCTTCTGTTCTGCAGAAACATTTAAGTGACTCAACGAACAGCATGCCTCACATTTCTTGTCTTGCAAAGCACACAGCACTCCCACATGTGGGTGCGTCTCCAAGAAATCAGTGACCACATCTGCTGCAGCCTGTGACCTCCGCTCCGAGCCGCAGACTGCCGCGGTCTGACAACGCTCGCCGCTTCAGCGGGATTATCTCTAATGGAACAACAATCAACAAAGGCATTTGAAACCTCAGAGGAAGTTCACAGTCTGCTCCACAGACAGCAAACTCTGTTAGAGTTATTCTGTACCAAAACCAACAGAAATGTCTTTGTCTTCTTCTCACCTTGACAAAGTTGTCGGGGAAGAGGCCCCTCTTCCCGTTGAGGTCTCCCTCCATCCAGCCATCCTCCTCTATGTAGCGCACGTTCTTGATGATGTCGCCCAGCCGCAGGGTCAGCTCGTCATCATGGAGCGCCTCGTACTCATACTCCACCACAACCTCTGCGTGAGATAGTTTGAGGAAGGAAACAGAAAGAGAGAGAGAGGGGAAGGGGGTGACCGAGGCAGCGGGAGGTGAAAAGTTGGGAGAGTAAAAGAGAAGGAAAGGACAGTTGTAGGAAGGGCAGGAAGGGTGAGAGCGAGAAGGAGGGAAGTGCAGGGGAAGAGAGGGGTTGAAGGGGGTGAGAGGAGAAACAATAAGACAGAAATCAACAAAACATCAAAGTGACAGCGTAAAGCAACGATAGCAGCGACTGCCAGCATCCATTCCAAAGTGATACAAAAATAACAGCGGTTACTAATATTGACTTTGACTGGATTTCTGCAGAAACAGCAGTTTGTATGAAAATTCAATAGTTCAAATGTCCAATAAAATATCACAGTTATTAAAGAGATTCTGAACTTATCAACTTATCGGTTATTTGATTTGAGGTTAAATTTATTGGTTGTTACAAACGAGGTCCAAAACTTTGTCTAGTCCTACACCAGACGACCGCAACACAAACTCAAAGTTCTGATTTCCTTCCAACTGTTCAGAATGTCTGAAGGAAGTAAAAGGTCAACACATCCTGAACCAACACAAACAGTGTGTCTGGACTAAATGTTTTCTTATGAGCACGAACAGAACAAGATAAGGAATGAATGGCAAACTGCCCCAAATCAGGCACAAATGCTGACACAGTAATACACAAATCACTGTTTAGTTTCTATGGTAACAGCTACAGAAATCAACAAAATGACCAAAGATGAAATAGTACAAAGCGAAAGAAGTGGTGACTGATGGTCTGAAACCTGGCCTTTTTTATCCTGACATTTAAAGTCAGTTTCACACAGGTCGAGTATCAGAACCTTTTAATGACGTATGAAACTTCTACAGTCAAACAATAATTGCATTACTTCTATTTTGTATCCAGATTTTAAATAAATGACCACGTGTATGATTTTGCTTGCAGCCAATCACTGCCAGCGTTCTTTAATACAACGTGTGACAGTACTACTGCAACTACTGCAGCTCGCAGCCTCACACAGTCTGTGGAAGAATATCCAGGAAAGACTGGGAACACAAGCAACGTGATGAAGAATGAAGAAAGGTGGACAGCTGCAATGCGTCCACAAGGTCCACAGCTTCTTCAACACCAGGTATTAAATAAAAGGACTTTATTGGAGTGAGTGTGACTTTAAGGGCACTGATGTTGGTGCTCAGCCCTAGTTACTCATCGCCTAGAAAAGTTAGTAAAAATAGACAATACTACAGAACAATTAAAAAGGTCCAAAAGCAACTTTAGACACACTTTAACTTTAGTCATGCAAGGCTAGAGCTCCACGATACCCCACGGTGCCAAATCGTAACGGTTCCTACTATACTAGAAATTCTTGGATTACTATACTATCGGTGCCAGTCTCCGCTAAATAGCGGCCGCCTCTGCTCTCCACCCGGCTTCTCACTGCATGCTACTCCCTTGTAAACAAACCGACATGGCAACTACTGCAACCAAACTACACAGCTGCTGAATGATTGGCTGTTTGCCTGTTACTGGTGACGTCCGGGGATATGATAGGCTGTTTCCATGCGCTGGGTCCGCCCGTCTGTTAGCTGATTGGCTGTTCGTTGTTTCTGCCGGCAAGAATGAACTCCATGAAGACAGCTCTGCTTCAATAGAAACTCGCTTCAAAACAAACATCAAGCTAAAGTTCTGTCTCGCTCAGATGCTCGCATGGCTTACAGTCACAAACATGAGACAACACACTCACCATGGCAGAAACACCAGGCCCGAGCGGCGAGTCTGCCACGATGTTGTCGTCAGTGGCACTCACATATTTGTTTCAGTCTAATTCTTACTTTACCAGTATAATGTTTATTATGCACCAAACAACATTATAAGTAATTAATAAGTATTTATAACTTGTACCAATGCATTGCTGTTCATAAAAATAATAATAAAAAAGGCTGCAGTATCACGATAATACCTGAAACCGTGATACTTTGTCTGGTATAGTATCATGGCTACTCATTTTGGTATCATGATAACTCCATGCAAGGACAGCACAAACTTGCCTTACATATATTGTACTGGCATGTTACCAATACATGGTTGAAAAATGGTCACGCATTCTGTCTTTTTCTGTTTCTGTTCCCTGGCTGATCGTCAAACAGCTGAAAATATAAATGCATCAGCCCAAACCACACTCCTACACAGAAAAAGCAGTCCAGATCATGCACGCACACGCACACGCACACGCACACACACACGCACACACACACGCACACACACACACACACACACGAGTAATGTGTGTAATCTTCTGATTATCTAAAAACACATTTCTGATCACAAAGAGAACAAAGGGTAAATCAAAGAGGTGGGCGAAGCAGACTGAGATAGTTTCCAGTGCAGCAGGTTGGGCAGCATCTATAAATAAGCAGGCTGCAGAGGAATAACTGGTAGTGAGGTCATTTACTATGTGGTGTGCTGTGGCCCTTTAACACATGACTCACAGCAAAGAGACTCCGCTGGCTTCACGCAACAAAAACATGACGGGAACACTGCAAACCGTGTCTCTCTCCAACAAACACAAGGACATCCCATGGAAACTGAACTACGCAGGTCAAGAAAGACTGACTGCTGTTAAGCCTGGCTCAGTTTTGACTCCTGCTATGTGTGTGTGTGTGTTGCTCTACTTTCCATCTGACATCACTAACCTTGGCTGTCATGCTTCAGCAGCCTGGGCCAAACCTCCGAGGAGAACCTGGCCTTGACAAATGATCTTAAGATTGGCCCCAACCCCTTTATCAAAGACTATTTAAGCGTTTGAAAAGAGGATAAGAGGAAGGAGAGAGTGGAGTGCCTGTCTAGCCGAGGTTCCTGCAGACTGACAATAAAGATACAACAGACTGTCTCGTGAGTTCCTGTCCTAGCGTCATGATGTATGCACCATAACAACAAACTGTTCACAGCCTCCAACTTCTACTTCCAAGGAAGAAACGTGGACTTTCTGATGGTGACATAGAAGACGTAGGGCCAGTCTTCAACACAATGCATTTGCACAATGGAAAAAAGATGAGATTCAGCATGATAA
This sequence comes from Larimichthys crocea, assembly GCF_000972845.2. Lineage (NCBI taxonomy): Eukaryota > Metazoa > Chordata > Actinopteri > Sciaenidae > Larimichthys > Larimichthys crocea. The sequence continues at coordinate 23,973,146 of NC_040021.1, forward strand.
TGGCAATCATCGGTCACACGGTTATCATCACTGCTCTAGTTTGTGCAATAGATAAGCGAATGGTTTGTGGTTCAGAGTGTTATGTAGCAACTGTCAGGGTGACCATCTGCAGATGATATGTTGAGATATTTACGCTGCAAGCAGACAAAAAAAAAAAAAAAAAAAAAAAAAAAAAAAAAAAAAGCTTTAATGAATTCAACGATGTAGGAACAAGGTTAGAAAAAAGGGCGACAAACTGGAAGGTCCTCGCTGGTCCTTCTGGTAAGTTCTAAAGATCTAAAGATCCGCTGCCTCCCTCTCAGGTGATCTCAGAGCAGTTGCAGCAGTCAGAAGACGACCCGCCAGCTAATCTTTTGGCAGTTTCTGCAGATGATTCTGCAAAAGTGAAACTGTGCAATAGGCTGTCATATGAAAAAAACATGATGCAAACACACTGACTCGCCCTGCGGACTGGGTATACAAAATTCATGCCTATAAAAGTTTTATTTAGACAGAACGCTTACACGAGATCTGTCCCGAGCTCGCGTAGCAAACCCAAAGATACACCTCAGTCCCACCGTGGTCACAGGCATGTCACCATGTAGCATGAACGGGATAATAAAATTGCCTCTGTGACAGTTAGAGGTGACGGTTCTGCACATCAACTGTACATAACACTATATTTAAGCTCATAAACTAGTCAGCCCAGACACATGATGTGCAGGGAGGAAGAAAAAGCACAAAACCAGCTGCACAATACTCAAATAAACAACTCAGCTGAGACCCCAGACAGCAATTTGGCCCAATCTGTCCGTGTAACCACAGGAAGAGATACAGTCCACTGCAGTAAACAAAACAAGAGGGCAGCGCTGACAGACACAATCATATTCTGTGGAGTTAACGCGACACACAGGGCAGTCCTCGTCTTCCACATGATTGGATGTGTGGAGCGGAGGGGCTTTTCTACGACTGCGCCGATTACAGCGCCAGAGCAAACCACACAAACACACCCTGCATGAGGAATCACTCGCTCTCACTTAAATCACTTCTAAAAACACACTGCTGTGCACCTACTCAGACATTAGGTTTGGGATTTGGCTACCAGATGATATGGCATTACTTAAATTATTGTTATCTTCAGTGGAGAAAAAGCAACACAAGAGTTATGAGCGGTTTAGCATCATTTTAAACCAATGTGGTACTTTAAAAAACAGGCCAACGGAGCACAAAACCTAAAGAAAACTTTTTAGCAGTAATGTCCAACCTAACCTAAAATTATGTAAGAATGATTTTTTTTACTTTAAAATTGGACATTTGGATGATTAAAAACTGTCCTTTAGCTTCCTATCCTGTGCATCGACACATCTGCACTGAGGCACTCCTTCCTTCAGCTATGAATACATCCATCGAGGTACTTCCTTTAAGTATTTAACAGTATGGGACTTGCTTTATTCCAGCACTCTGGCAGCTAACATGAGTTACCCTGGAGGATTTCACAAAGGAACACTGCTGTAGCCGGGTGGAGCTGTGTAATGTCACTGTACATGCATGGCAAGCTGAAGCAGGATTCCAGATGAATCTGCCGGCTGATTGGTGCGTTCTGTAGCGATGCTGCCGTTAGCTAGACTGTGATGGTGAAAGCCGAGAGATGTTTGGGTTGATCACAGCTTGTAGTCGCGTCTTATGAGAGGGCAGTCTGTGTCAAAACACACAAAAACACTGTACATTTTAAATAATGCACTGTCGTGAAAACACGCAGTATTTAACTTAATCAACTGAGATGTCTTCACACATTCAGTATCCGATCAAATCAAAGTACTCACACCCCATAAAAGGGTAACTGTTGAAGCTTGCTTGCACCAGCACAAGTTGGCCGACACAGAGGATTTAAACAGCTTATGGTTTTCACTACTTTATATATTAAATATGTTTAAGAAATAAACTTAACTCCAAAGTTAACTAGCATTCTGTGTCTCTCTCGGTTGACATTGGAACAAGAGATCTTTCTACCAAAGATGACCTGTAATTGTCACGATGTTTTCACTTGGTGTGAGGGAGTTACGTAACATCTGCTTGTACATGTGGTCTCTGATTTTTAAAGATTTTAACTTTGCACAGCAATGCTGTCTACTGTTGACAGTGCTAACCTAATTTTACAGTCCTGTCCTTATCCATTATCTGGTTTCCTGTGTATCATCTGCCTGAATCATGTGAATGCAGAAGCTTGAAAGGTTTTGGAGATTAGAACGTTGATTTTAAGTTGACTATACGTTCACTGTGGTTGGGGTTCTACAGGACATCCTGTACAGACTTTCAGACATTCAGACATTAGTTATTGCTCAGGTAGAAAGATGAGAGACCGCCACAGCAATGTTTGCTTCCACTTGCATTGGTCTAGATTTGTAACCGTCGATTCTTGGACCATCCAGACTCAATCATGTTCCTTTGGAGACTTTTAGTCACTGAGTCCTGGGGGTAGAAACAAAATGTCTCCTCTTCATCAAGTGATTTTTACTCCGGTTGCTGCTGAATGAGTGCAGTTGAGGGATGGGTGTCGGCCTGTGAAATACCAGCAGAGGGGCAGTGGACAAAGTCTTCTTGGTTTGTTCCTCAGAGGAAATGCCTTTAAACACAGCCAAATACAGTCAGCATACAGGTGCTGTGTGTGTGTGTGTGTGTGTGTGTGTGTGTGTGTGTGTGGAGCAAACTTCCTGCCTGTTCTCTGCAGTCAGGCGGCAGCAGGGGGATTCTGGCCTTAATAGTTCTATTGAATTATGAAGTGGCACACAGGGCCAAACTGAGACTCTTCTTGAGTGATGACAGTAAACTACAAAGTAACCTGGACTACAACTACACTTCAACTACACTTCACATACAGCTTCACATCAGGTCTTTCAATCAGGGTTTAACCCTGAGGTTTCCTTGTTCATCCAGTGCTGGCCACTGGCCCAGAAACAGCTCCATTGCGGCAGTCATACTGGCTTTAAGTCAAGACTTTCAAGCCGAGTAAGTGCATCGCACGGCTTCTTGAATGTGAGCAAGCCGGTAATAAATAAATGAAGGTGTTGAAAGCCAACAGCTTTCATCGCTAAAGCAGGAAGCACGCATGTCTCATCCCTGTTGTGCTACTTGGAGGAATCTCTGAAAATAAATTATGAGACTGCTGGAATGTAATTCTTAGGCATCTGCCTGTTAAACAGTCACGTTCATACATGCATATTTGAATCAAATGTGGAAAACAAGCTAGTGAGCGGAGGTAAAACGAACAGTTCAGACACCTTTTACACCAAATTAGCTCTCCCACGACACATCGACGATAAATAATCTTCTTATTAGGAATAAACCTGCCTCCTGCAGACACTGTAGCTGATGTGGAGAGCCTGACATTTTCTGAGGTACGTGGTGTATAACGTTTGAGAAACAGTGTGTCAATGTGGATGTGGGTCAGCAGGTCTGTGACTTATTCATGGTCTACAGGATGTCAGTGACAATACAACTCCAACATTATGTTACTGGTGCAGGCAGAGCCCTCAAAAAAATAGGAAAAGGGAATCACATGACGTGAAATGAATGATCGAATACTCCTGACGAGTCTGTCTACAGTGTTAAAATATAACATCACAGCGTGGGCCAGCAGCAGCCTCGATGCGCTACAAGAGTCCTTCTGTTCGGTTCCCTGTTGGAGAAATAGGTCGAAAAGGCTAAGAGCTGTGGCCGACAGCGCGTCCACTAAATGGTGTACTGTCAAGCAGATGATGAGAGCAGAGCGAGAGTCAACAGACAACAAGAGCCGAGGGGAGATGTGGGTGCTGGGTGTCCTGCAGCAGCGGGGCTTTGATCAACATCTTGATTATATCAAACACACGCTTGTTTGTACTTCACATGCTTTTCTTTGCACGTGGCATGATGAGGTGTAAAAATGTGTATCGAGAACAGAGTTCAACGACTTGTGAAACTCGTTGGATAAGTGATGAAATGTCAACAGCACAAAAACAGCCAGTCTTTTTACCCTTGACTTACTAATTCTAGACACCAATAACAAACTATGCAGACACCCTCCAACCACAACCCCCTGCCTTTTCTTCTTTCTTCGAGATATAGACTGAAATGATTAAAAACGAGTGTAAACGCTGTTTGTCTGACTGATGCACAGATAACGAACAGTGTCTGAAAATGAACCACATCTTCACATTGTTGCTGCCTCACACAGACCACCGGCCGCAAGGGGAAACTAAAGTTAGCCATCTGTGATGAGGACGTTAAAAGGGTGAGGACAGAGAGGAGTGAAAGGAACACATACACACACACACTTGGAAACTTGGTATCTTTAGGTGAACAGTGGCTTGACACCTAGGCTTTGGGGAGTGGTGGCTGAGGATTCCTGACATATTTGCTGCAGCTGACACACAGAGAGGCGTTCAAAAGCTAAAAGGAGTTGCTCCAAAACATGCTCACTGTGTCCTTGTGTGCACCGTTTCTCTGCACATGTACACTAATTCATTGCCCCTGATTCAAACGTGGTCCCTTTAATATGTCGTGTCTGCTGATACAGAGTCTAGTTCATTAAAATGTAGTTTTTTTATTTTGCTTTGGTTTATTTCTTCTTACATAATACAGCTGGTTCACTGATAACACCCTTTAGGTGACCTCTGGAGTGAGTCAGAGGCTCAGAACTTTCACATTTACTTCAACTAACAACTCTTCAGACTCTCTCCAGGATCTAGATTTTCTCTATTAATTCATTGATTGGTTTGTCAAGAAAATGTTGATCTGCTCCCAGAGGAGTGTCATAGAGGACCAACTAATGACTGAAGCTTATTGAGCCACATCTCTGCTCACTAGTTAATGTGTGTAGATACCTTGTTCTCTGAAGCATGTCCAATAGAATATTTCATTAAAATGCTAGCCAGTGCTGCACAATTATGGCCAAAATGATCATTCTGAGATCAGGATTATTCATCAACTCTAAGGGCAAACTATTTTTATGGCACACATCTATCACTTGCATGTCATGCCACGGTCCTGCTCAGGGCCGGTCCTGGCTATGGGCAATGTGGGCGGCCGCCCAGGGCGCATTCTCCATGGGGGGCGCACAAACGCCCGAAAAAGCAAAAAACCTCGATAATTTTCGAGACCGCTCATTAAGTTAGCGGAGCGGGCGCCCCGTGTTGACAAGGCAGAGGGGGGCGTCGGACAGACCGATGGGGGCGCACGCTTCCAGGGGCGCATCCAGGGGCGCACGAGAAAATGTTCGCCTCGGGGGGGGGGGTTTGCCCAGGGCGCAAATGTGGCCAGGACCGGCGCTGGTCCTGCTAATGTACAGATCTCTGAGAAGATAGAAATCATCTGGAATTAAACCGACAGAGCGCTGCCTTCACTTCCACCACATAGATGTGGTTAAGTGATGTACAGTGACTGTTGGATGTCCGAGTTGACGCTGGACGATGACAGGGATTAATTTTGATAACGTCTTTATGCATTGATCTGGCTGCAGTTTGTTGTTTTCAGGTGGTTTGTACTGCTTTGCAGTGTAGACACTCGCCTCATACACTGCACTTAGTTTGTTCTTGCTTAACATCACTTGCCTTAAATCCAAAAATTCCATGATGATCCGTTTTGAGGGAGAAGCTCTTCACCTTCCCCTCTGGCCATTTGATTTTAATATTGCCTGTCAGGATTAATATATTAATCACCTATGCACCAAACCCTTGAAACAATACTCCTGTCTGTGTGCATCTTTGTTCTAAACGTGGACGTGTTGTGTCTTCAGCGTGCCTCGGCGCCGTGCCCGTCTTATCACATAGAGTTTATCAGGTTCTCCTCCACACAGTGTCGATTTACTAAACACACAGTGGAGCTGTTCCATCAGAGTGACTCATGTACCGCTCAGTGTTGTGACCAACATTCAAACTGAGAACTTCAGTTTCACCAGACATGTTTACAAGTCCTTTTGTTCAATTTCATGAAAGCCGCTGGAAACCTAAATCCACAGCAGCCTTCTAACCGTGTCATTTAGCCTACTGTGTACAGTAAGCAGACAAAAGTATAAAACAGTATTAGGGATGAGTTTTAGTCCAGATTTGAAATATTCTCATTAAATAAAGTTCCTGATTCGGGCTTTGGGCATGTTTATGCGCAGACATTTATGACCAAACAGCCAAAGAAACACAACACTTTGTGTCAGAAATAAACTCATGAGGAAAAGGAAATATTCTGACAGCTGTTTTCCTTTTTAAACAGAAAAATATGGTCATACACATTCTGAATTCAAGTTTCTCTTTACTGAACTAACATCAGCTTAATCGCTATGTTAACACATCTCATCAAAGCATCTTTCTGCTGCTCTAATGGTAATAATAACAGACTCTAGATTGGTTGATGTAAATCCTAAAATTAACTGAGTGACGTGAAAATATTCTGGTAAAATGTGGTTTTGAAGAGAGCGTCTTCAGTTCCCTGTTTTAAAGAGCCGTCTGACAGCAAAGCTACTAAAAATGTTCTAAATATAGCGCACACTTCAACTATTATTGATGTTTTAGGTGGTTAAATTAGTTTTGCTGCGTCTCGTCAGCTTCCTGTCAGTACTCACGAGTGTTGAGAAATGGACAAAACAGCTAAATCAGTTGCTTTTTATGCTTTGTTACCATCGTTTATTTTTTACTCAGACTTTTGTGGATGTGTGATGAGACGCTCCACTTTGATATCATGTGCATTTTAATATTTCAAGCCACGTCTCTATATGTTTTAATGTCTGTGTGTCATCAAGTCACACTCCTGAGTGTGCACGGCATGCCGGGTCGAGGTTCCGCATTTCCAGGTTATTGTTTCCCTCTCCTCGCAGCGGTGCTTCCAGGTAAAGAGGCTGTACAGTATCAGCCAATGACAGACAGGACGATGTTACAGAGGAGGGAGAGAGGGGCGGGGAGGGGGGAGAGGAGAGGAGAGGAGAGGAGGAAGGAAGAGGAAAGAGGAGGTGGGGAGGGGAGAGGGGGGAGTCAAGGCCACGCAGGCGAGCTGACTGCCAGGCAGACGAAATCAGTGTGCTCTGTGTGCCTCTCTCACACACACACACCAGCAAAGAGGAAACTCATAACTGCATTCCTCCCCACTGATCTGAGAGGTAGCTGATATAAAGGGCAAAGTGTCACTAAGAGGAATCAAACAGAGGGAGCTGTTTGTTCTGAACCAATCCTCCAGATCGTCTTTATTTACCCGCGGCGCCACTCTACCAGCGCCCTGCCACACATCAACACCTGGAGAGCAGACAACCAAACACAGCGTGCAGCAGGCCTCCTGTTTGCTCCTGGAAATATTGGTGGTGTAATGTGAGAGGCAGGACACGTTTAATAAGTTGAATAATAGTGTTCGATACGGTTCAGTGTGCAAACAATGGCTGTCTGTCAAATGTCAGAGAGCGTGACGTGAAGCCTGAGAGGAGACCAGACGACTGACGCGAATTACACAGACACTTAGTCACAGCAGGGCTCCAGACTGACGCTTCGCATTGGTCGCACTGGTGCGCCTGACTTATAAGGTGCAGAGAAGTGTTTTGTTTGAAGTAGTTGTATGCAACATTAAATTTGATGATCACTGCTGATTCTTTAGAGGACCTGATTATTCCTGCCGGGACAGGGGCCACTCTCTCACACAGCATGTGTGTTTTTAGACGTGTTGTGTTGTTTTAAAGTTTCAATACGAAACGTTGTCGACCCGCTTACCAATGCACTATTACCGGCCATATTCTGACCGCACTCCTGACAGTAAACGCAGTGCATTGTGTTACATCCTTTGTCGTACCTCAGCCAGGGAAATTGTTTTAGCCAGTCCTGTTTGAAAGAATACATTCTGGGCTTTTTAATTTGAGTCTCATGGTCGGGCTCTGTCTCAGACTCGGTTGTCTCCTCTGGTTCCGAGTCTGATGCTATCGACAAAGGACCGGGGCTTGGCATCTTATCAGGGACCGAGGGCTCCATGTCTTGGCTGGATGGACTCTCAGTAGTGGGGATGGATGGAGTGACAGTAGGAGGGCTGGTTGTAGGCTTCTTAATGAAAAAACTTTCAATGTTTCTACCTCTCTTCATTTTCCCTCGTTTTGTTGCGTTTTTTTTTTATTTTTCCGTTTCAGTGAGGCTACTCTGGCGCTCAGGTCGCTCGCAGTTTTTAAACACAGGCGCAACTTAGCGCAGTGAACAGGAGCACAGCCAAAGACCCGCCCGAGCTCTCCTACTGGTTTAGACCACGATATGATCCTACCATGAGTGTGAGTTCGGTCACAGGAGAACACAGAGATGATGAGATGTTTTCACCCGGGCAGAGTCAGGTGCAGCAGTGCAACCTAGAAAAATGATTAGTCGCACTAAAAATTCTAATTGGTCGCACTCTGGAGCCCTGCACACTGTGATCACAGAGTGAGTTAATAATCTATAAGAAGAGATATAAACATGTATCAGGAACATATTCTATCTGGCCTGTCCTGGACTCAGGGCACCTGCCTGACAAGCACGCAGTTTACTTGAGACGATAAAGGTCAGAAACACACAGCACTGATATCACTACCTTGTGTCCTGCATGATTTTCTCCGTGTGGACAGAATGACTCGCATTACACACACTCAACCTCATCCAAAGGCACAGCATCCAGTCCATTTTCTTCCATTTTATGCACAAAACTACAGTGAGACAGAGGTTTACCTACTCTCAGTGCTGCACCTGAACACATCCCTGTGTGGCCTCAGACAGAAAGCTGAAAGACTCTTCAAAACTATGAATCAATAAATCAGTGAGACTAGGGCTGCACGATATGGCCTATAACCAATATCTCGATATTTTTTAAGCTATATCGCGATACACGATATATATCTCGATATTTTTATTTCTCCTGTAAATCACTATGAATGTTAAATTTAACCCTTTGATGCAAAAAATAACATCAGTCATGATTCAAGTAGACCCTTCTATTAGATTAGTAACGGCTGCGCCGCGTTTTAGCTGCGTCCTCTGCCCTGCGTCAACTCACACCGGGCGCGTCTTGGCAGTGTAGCGAGCCAGCCGTATTCACGGGAGAATCCTGGACGTACGCGAGACCCCGCGATAAACTGTGTATAAAGAAAACAACAACAACAAACAGCTGACTTTGCTTCTCCGACGTGGAGGAGATTATAAAAAGGATCTGTTGTGTCATAAATGATTGTGTGTTGTTCCACTTCAACAATTAGTCTCTCGTCGTTCATGTTAAGACCCTTTGATCGATCTTTGATCACCTGGTGCCACCGGTCATGACGTAACGTTGACGTGAAGTTGTGATAAGCGACATGAACTGCGTATTGTGTTTTATTTTGAAAGGGGGCGGAAGTTTATTATGTTGATTCTGTGTCGGATTTCCTGTCTGGTGCGCAGTGCTCTGTTGAAATTTACGAGGTTTAGCAGCGGCTCGCGGAAAAAATAGAAATGCTACGGAATGCTCGCGCCCTGTGTGAGTGCTCTTATTGACTAGACTGGCAGCTATCTGCTCCGGTGACCGTGGCGCAGCCTCCGGAGTGGGCCAGTGGGCCTCATCTCTCCTCACTTGAAACAAAAAGTACGCATGCACGCAGGGGATTTTTCTGGGTGGGCGGGGAGGTGTGCTGCATGCTTTGAGGAGCACCAGGAGTGACACAGGCAAAACTCCAGAGAATTAAATGCAGACGGCTTAAAACATTTACGTGACAAGTACTCGATGGTCGCGATATAGTCATTTCATACATCTCACGTAGAACAAGCCGCGATATATCGAGTATATCCGATATATCGCCCACCCCTAAGTGAGACAGAAAATTACAATAGCTCAAATGTTTTTCTTCATCTGTGTGATATTAACCGTTCTTTTGCTTTTGGTGAGAGAAACATGAAAAGACCACCGAGCCCCACCAAGCTTTAAGAAATTGTGATCAAAAAATGAAGCAAGAAAACAAGTGTTATATGAATCTATGATGAAATTAAAGCTGCAACCATGAGCCATTCCTCAGAAGACTCATCTATTTTTTATGATTAAATACTCATTTAAGTTATTTTTGTGCAAAACTGGTAAACATTCGATGGTTGCAGCTATAAGTTACAGCCCTGCTACAGAATCACAATGTCCAGTTTTCACTGTTTCTGTTGTTTCGGACCAAGTGATGAATCTAGAAATAATCTACAGATTGAAGCAATTACTAAAGTTAACGTTAACATGTGGGATCTTCCACATTAAAATGTAAAGGTCAAAGGTGTTAACATGCTAAAAAGCCGCCTGACATGTGCCCTCATTCTGGATCCAGAGAAATGTCTGGCTGAGTTCATGTGAACGTCTAAACTAGGGATGCACAATATTTATCGGAACGATAAAATATCGGCCGATATGGGGAGAAATCACATCATTTTTTAATCGACCCGATAGGTTCATTTTGACCGATAAAAAGATCAGATAAATTAATGAAATGGCGCCTTATTGGCAGGAGGCAAGCCTGGCCCCGTCTCTGCCAGACTAATAATGAACATGTCTTCACCAGGATGGCAGAAGATAACAGCAGCATTACTGTTTGCAGAAGTTGTTCAGCAAGCATTCCGAGAGGAGGAAAAATAGACTTTGAGTTTTAATACGACGCAATGTTTGAAACAAGCGGTATTAAAGGAATATGAAGCAGCCACGGTAGCAGCTAGCGGTGCTGCTACGGCTAAAACAACACAGAGTGTGGATGTCCTGATTGGCGGATTTTGATGATTGACACCTGAGTCAGGAGAATCGATTAGTACCGCCCACATTCACCTTTGACCCACCAATGACGATCCAGAATGAAATAAACCCAAAGGTAGTATATCGCACCAAGAGGTCACACTTCACTGTCAAAGTGCCTTTGTCTTTATGTAAACAACCAGGACCTTCATGATTGATTCAAACTAAAGCAGAGACATAGCAGCAAACATTAGCAGCGTTTTTTCATGCTGGAATAGAACTTTTGACCACGAAACAGCAAAGATAAGACATACTGTATCGTTTTGTGGATTTTTTTGCTACTCTTTGGGGGTTGGCTCGCCGAGTTTTCATCGCACAGTGATGAGACATTATCTTTGTAATCAGCGGAGTCTCTGCTTTCACGCAATGTTTGTGTGGTTTGGTTAAAGTGGTGAAATTAGCAGAAGCACTAAAGTGGTCATGCGCCGTTTTCGTGTTTTTGTTACATGCCCAAATAATTGCTTGAGGATTGAACTGTGTTTCATTTGTGTTTTTAGCTGAGTGTCCCCCCTGTTATTTTGGTATGCTACATGTCAGGATTGGTGCTTCCTAGCAGACACTGGTCGTCTCTATTGTGCATGCATCTCAAGCTGGGTTGAAATATGAATCTATCGGTTATCGGTATTGGCCATGAGAAGCAGGAAATTATCGGTTACGGTTGAAATTTTTCATATCGTGCATCACTAGTCTAGTCTAAACAGGTTCGGAAGAGATGTGACAAAAACATGCGTGACAGTGAATGATTGTGAAGCTTCACACAGGACGGGGGAACTGTGGAAGGTGGAGGAGTTCATAATCATAAAGAACGATGAGTTGACAGGGATCAAAGAGTGAACATACGATAATGCCGCACCTTATTAATCAGTGTTTGGTCATTAATATCTATGACGGTTGGTCTTGTGAATGCATGCAAAATGTCATCAAGTATAATAATAATAACCTCGATATCAGGTTGCTTTAACAAATGAATGATCTTTTAACCAGGCTGAACTGACCTTCACCAGGGTGGGAAATAAACACAAATGCACATGCTGGTAAATATTGGTTGAGGCAAGTGAGGTTAATATTTAATCAGACATTTTGGCATGCGTCCAGCCTTTGTTTAGGAGCCTCAATGGAATCCTGCAGGGAAGTTGGCCACTAAAACACAACAGTGACTGTCTGGGACATCCCGATGACCTGTGGGGGGGTTTATCCTCCGGCCCATGACTAACTGGGGAATTTGGTTGCATGTCGATCACTGCGTTCTCTTTCCATTTCCTTCCTCGTCTGTACTTTTAAAATGAAAAAGGAGAAAGGACAGAAAAGTACAAAATGAGACTGAAGGACGGCTGCTGACACGGATGTAGGAAGCGAAGCACGGGTAGTTCAAACCCCGCTCAACGCTTCCAAACTGAATCCCGCTTTGTGGATTTTAGTCGAGCAGCCGGTGGCAGAGTGAACGCAGCCTGAGCTACGTTCAAAAGGAAGCAAACACAGACTGTGAGGGGCTCACACACACAGAACATGTTCAAACACAGCAGAGATATCCCAAGCAACCCGAGGAAAGACCAAATACCAGAGAAGAGTACAAACTCATGTCCTCAGACTAGTTGGGAGGCCTGTTTAAGATTTTTTGTTGTCTGACTTTTCTGTTTTCTGTGCAGGTTCCATGCACGTGCTTGCAAACACCGCTCAATACCAAACTGTTCATGCAAAGCAGTTTTCAAGCTCTTCTCTTGACTTAGGATGTCAAAAACCGCAGTCTGCACCCGTAAGACATCTGACGGGCTGAGAGCGAGGCTGAGCTTAAAACCTGTTCTACGACATAGCAAAGTTTTCAAGAACGAGGGCCTCACTGCACACGAACCCACACAAACCACACAGTGTGCATGGAGCCAGGCTCAGCAGGCAGGAGGTCTGCAAGCGTGCACGCAGAGATCAGTGTGTTTCCTCTGCGTCTGCACGACCATCACAACAAACAGCAAGCACTCACTCCTGCATGCCAGACGCAGTCACTTTAACACACATGGGTTTCAGGTTTAGCAAGGAGGTTATCCTAAAGGAACAGGTTCATTCAATACCCCAGTGTGAGGTTAAAGGATCATAAACACGGAGAGAAACCAGAGAGGCGCTGCGTGGAAACGGGGCGTGTGAACTAACAGTAAGCTCGTCACTGTCACGGAAAGAATGCATGTCATAACACAGTGTGCACGGTAAAAAAAAAAAGTTCCTTTAACGTTTAATAAAACCTCAAACAAACGTACAAAAAAGGGGAAGTTATATATATAAGAAGCTAACTTCATCCCTGCAGTTTCCTGTCTGGAGAGTTCTTCTACGCACATAAAAGTGCAAAGACTCCCAACTTTTGCTTCCATATCCCACTAAAAAAAAATCTGATTTTTAAGCGACTACAGTTCGTTTCAGGACCGTGTGTGGTTTCGCAGAGGCCGTACCGACACCAGCACCGAGGTAGCTCGCGTTAACATTAGCTAGAAAACGCAGCCAAATCCAAGAAGGATGGAGGAGGAGGAGGTGGCGTTATCCAGTTAGCAGGCTGGCTAGGCTAAGCCAAAGCTAACTGGCTGGCTAACTTTAAGTCTACGCTGGTGTAAAAAAAAAAAAAAAAAAAAAAAAGCTCGTGGCGTGATATTATGTCACTGACACTCGCTTTAATGCTTCGGGGGGTGTTCGCCTCGCTTCGTGGGTTGAGTTTGGGGGGAAAAAAACCGGAGTGAAACACAACACAGGCGCCACATCATGGAAAACTCACCCATTCCTGTCCTCGCGCACCCCGCCTCGCGCTGTCGACCGTCGGGAATGTGTTCTCCAGCCGCCGCGCCGCTAGCGAGCTCCCAGCCAGGTAGACGCGTATCACCGCCCGCGGTAAAACAAAAAGTGTGTCTTCACGTCGATTCACCGCCGAGAAAAAGAAAGCCAAGAGGGCCGTTTATCCATTCGTCTTCGTCCTCGCAGCAGCAGCACAGCAGAAGCAGCAGCAGCAGCCTCCCGAGTTCTCTCTCGGTGGTGCTTCAAGATTATTGTGCAGGAAGTTAAAGCAGGAGTCTCCACCTTTCTTGGACTTGCCTCCTCCACAGCTCTGTCCGCTGCCTGCTGCTGCCACCAAAATCCAAAATAAGCAGGAAACTTCGCGAGGTTTCAGACAGGACAGTCCCGCGAGAGGAATGTTTCATGGAATGTTGATACCCGACCCCCCCTCCTTTTTTATTTTTTATTATTGGCCCACTCAGCAGCACGCACTGTAACTACTGTACGTGTGTGTGTGTGTGTGTGTGTGTGTGTGTGTGTTTTACTGAACAGCCAGTCATTAGTGTCGCAGTAACTTTGTGTGAGAGAGAAACAAGTCTAAAAAAAAGTACAGTACAAATACTTTATGGACTCATAAGGACTTTATTGAGAAACAAATACGCACGATTTAAACTGCTTTTGTTCACTGAGAGTGCTCCAGCTTCTGTGTAAAGAGAATTTAAAGATTTTTGTTTGTTTTTTTTAAGAAAAAGAAAAGTTTCATTTGAGCTTTTTAATGTATCATTGTCCATTCAGATGCATGAATTAAGATGAAACCAAATGAAAACTTTAAGTCGAGTTACATGCCGAGCACCAATACAAAGTGCCATAACATGCATGCAACAACAAAATAAGAAATAGAAAATAAGGCCAAATAAAATGGTTGAATAATCCTTGAGGCAATAAGAACATGTGTTTAGAGAAATGTCTAGTAATTGAGTTGGGGGTGTCAGTTCGATTCCCAGCTCCCTCAGGTCCAGTCAAAGTGTCCTTGGGCAAGACGCTGAACTCCAAACTGCTCCCAACGGCCATGCTGTCTGTGTGTGTATGAAAGATCTTAGTATCAAGCTTTGAATGGGAAATACTTTATCACCCCTGACATCAGTGCATGAATGTGTGTGTTGATGGGTGAACGTGACAGCTAGATGCCACTAACTCTACACACTAGACCTTTGAAATGAGACAGGAAAAAATATATTACATTTGAAAAATCTTAGACTACATGAGTGAATTGTGTAAATACACAAATGCAAAAGAAAACCAGTAGTGCAACTTAAATAGCCACTATAAGCACATAAGTATGAATAATAACTACAATATTCATAAATGAACTAATGCTGTATATGATGTATGCGCAGTTTGTGTAATACATACACTATACAGTAATACTATTTTTTTTTTTAAATGAAGCAAATAAAAAACAAGAGAATCATGTGATATAGGGTATAATAGAATATGTAACCAGAATCAAAAGTGAATGTGGGTTTATATTTTGTTATGAGGTCTGAGTGGCACATTGGTGAGTGTCTGTGGTTGTCTGTTGGTCAGGGTGACAACCAAAGCTGCGATACCTGCACAAGGTGTCATAGCACAAAAAAAGGTCTGATTCATTTTTAGTCATTTTAAAAATTCAAACACTCATACATACACATCACCCTAATTTCAAGTTCTTTACTATGAAATATTATCCCGTAATCTAATTTCACACCTTGTTTTCTCTCTCTCTCTGCCTCTCTCACTCTGTGTGTTTCTGATTTGAATCCATTTCGAAGATACGAGTTTTGGCTGTGTCATAAATACGTTTTTTTTACTGTAAAAACAACTATTTTTTACAGTGTATGTAAAAGGAACTGATATAGTTTTGATTGCCGCTGTGATGAGGTCCTTTCTACTGTGGTGTTCCATAAAGAGCAAGTCACTGCTGCGCAGTAGGCACGGTGCCCTCTGTCAATTACCCAGCTTATCTCTGACAGCAAAGAATGAACTGTTCAAAAAGGAAGTAGTTGAGGGTGAATTAATCCTGACAGGATCCGTTTAAGCAGAATGTCAACAGTCTTTCAAAAGGCAGCGTAAAACACAAAATTCTATGCAAATGTGTGTCACCACATACTGTAAGTGCTACTACACACTGACACACACATAAACAGAGCATGGTTCATTGTTTGCCAGTTTAAATAACATGTAGTGGAAGCCTAGCTGTCCAAGTGGATTATGGGAACCACAACAGTACTCATTTACTCTCATTAATTCAAGCGTCTGTGCGTCTGTGCTTTCTGTTTTGGCAGCCTCTTCGTTCTCCACATTTATACATTTGTTATTATTATAAGTCTGGAGAGGCACATTGCTTTTTATTGAATCAAGACATTTGGCTAATTAAAGATAGCATGGGAGGCGTAGATTAATCTCCAGCATCT
Organism: Larimichthys crocea; assembly: GCF_000972845.2. NCBI lineage: Eukaryota > Metazoa > Chordata > Actinopteri > Sciaenidae > Larimichthys > Larimichthys crocea. The sequence continues at coordinate 23,989,075 of NC_040021.1, forward strand.
TGTATCGAGTAAACAGATGCACTTTATTTTTAATGTCATTTCAGGATCATAAAAATTTCCTTGATGTTTTCTGAAAAGAATTGAAGTGATTTGAGACTTAATTTAAAAAAATGAACAAATGAACAGTGTTCAGTTGGTGCACTTGTAATTAATGAATCCCAGTAATTGTTAAACCAACCCAGATAGTGCTTTAGTCTGAGCACAGCATGTACGTTGTACATGAAAGAATGTGAAATTTGTCTACAAATTATAAAATTGAATGACTAACGCTGTGTGATTAAAAAATAGCTGGTTCCAGCACCCTGAGACGAATAAGTGCTTACAGAAAATGAACAGATGGGAGTGTCGTTTAGCTTATTCAGTAGAACAACCGCCCCATGTACAAAGGCTGAGTCCTGAGGCCCAGGTCCAGGGTTTGAATCCGACCTGTGGTCTTTCCCGCATGTCATTCCCCGTCTCTCTCTCCACACATTTCCTGTTACTCTTCAAGCTTTCTTTGTCAAATATCCTCATATAGAAAAAGCAGTGAATCGACATAAATGTTCATCCATTTCCATGTGTTTTAAAGGTCACAGAGTAAAAGAGCCAATCCCAGATGACACTGGGTGAGAGGCGGGGTCATCAGACGGCTGGCACATAGAGACAAACATTTAAATGTTAATCCATTCATCCTTTATTACAGCAGAAACCCTGTCTGCAATTTCCTAATATGTTTCAATTAAATTTAATATTTATTTCATTTACTATTTGTTGAAGTGACACAGTGGCACACTCCAATTTAACTCCAATTGAATACAGTTACAGATAATCAATTATTAATGATTATTTCCTGATTTCCTGATAGTTAGCGCCTTATTAATAGGACAGATAAAAGGATAAGGGGTACCTCACAGTGATAAGGAGTAGATGTTAGTGTTGGCAGCTCTTATATGAACAGTGTCAGTTTAGAATTTGCATGTAACCCTCCTGTAACCGTCTGAAAACACAAAGACAAATCACATGAAAATGTAGGAAGCATGCGCTTTGTTTAATGGACCGTAAGTGGATAATGTCAAAGGTTTATACTTCATCTCTGAATTTCTGCATATATTTAGTCTGGCCTCCCTTCAGCATCCACAGTAACTGTGAGGCTCAATATTCCACAAACCCACCTGTTGCTCATCATAACTTGGCCTCACTGTAGAGCCACCTTGTGGGAGAAATGTGAAACTGCAAACAATCCACTGCATCAGTTCATATATCAGCCTACAGCGGTCAGAGCTGTACGCCACATGATATCTACAGAACTGTAAAGTGAGGTCAGAGAGAGCACTGAAGCTCACTTTAATACTTAATAGTTTTAATGTTAACACCATTTTAAATGATGATAATGAAAAAATGCCATGACGTGTATTACTATTCCAACCAAGCAATGAAACATTAAGTGGACAGGAAGCATTCAAAGATTCAACAACATTCACCTTTAAGTCTTCTATTTAGCATTTATAACCAGTATATAAGCATTTAACAAATGGCTAATAGTCAATAAACACTGCTTATAACGTATAACAGATTATAAATTACAATATAGAAACACAGTTGTAATAATATGTGTCCATAGAAGGATTTTTAATTGCTGACATACTGTGTACTGTACATTTATTATGCAATATTACATGAGAAGATGTGCTTTACCGCCATTATTGGCACAGCAGAGATACAGTCAGGACAGAGGCACTTCTGATGGTAAAATTGCGATTATAAAACAATGACCAACTAAATAAAACATATGAAAATATATTCATATTTTGGAAGAATTCACTCTCAAAATATAAATAATATCTCTGTCTCCATGGAGATACACAGGGTCCAACCCTTAGTAACAACCTATAAAACAGAGATGATTTCTAGCCCCAGCCAAATAATGTTAAAGCTCTGAAGTGATTGTGCAAATATTGTTTTTTACTGTTTAAATTCTGAATATAGATTTAAAGTAAAGTGTTCCCAAGTATTCATTATTATTGTTATTTATACCTCCATCTCATTATGTAAACCATTATGGTGCCATTCTAATCTATGTACGTGTGTGTGCTGTGCATCTGTACAGGGTGATCCAGACAAATTTTTGCCTCACTCACTACTAGTGTCTGGTTTCACTACAGCTAACTTCATACCATCAGGGCCATTTAAAATGGAACTTTAGTCACAAAAATGGCCTTCATGCACAGAAGTCAGTCAAAAGACTAAGGCAGTCTGGAGCACTGGAAGCAGAACATAATGCTTTAAAATTTTGCATAAAATTAACAATTGTCTTATATAGGTATGCAAGATATGCAGGCTATAACTGACATCATCATGTTTTTGCTTCTTTTTTTTTTTTAAACACTAACTACCAGTAACTAGGACTGACCACAATGTGACATATGAGGAGTCTGGTGCTGCATTTAAGTTGTAATCACCAAGTTTTTCCAATAGAGGTCAGACTAACCATGTTTTTTTTTTAATGCATTATCAACTCGAGCAGCAGGTTTTCTCTGAAATGTCCCTGATCTGACATTCTGTATAAGTATTGTCTCCATAAGAATATTACTATATATAATACTTTTAGTTAAAACTATTAGTTTCAGTCAAATAAAAAATCTGCTTTGTTGTAAATGCTGTAAATTTTTCTGTCTTTGATCGAATAATACTATAAACTTTATACTTCTACACATGGACCTGGTGATGTAGTTTGGCAATACAAACATTAATCAGTTGAAAATGTTCAATAATTAAGATAATGGCATTACCACAAGCTATCATGCAATCAGACCCGACCACTGACCAAATTAGAAAGTCTTCCACTTCTCAAAGTGTTTTCTCACATGTTGACACAAGCCTACAGACACAAAACATTTACAGCTACCACAGGATGTTACCACTTAAGCATAAGTGTCTCCCTTTAGACGCTTTTTAGCCTCATGTGCTGGACACTGGAGTTAGAGTTTGGTCTGTTACCAGGAGACGCCACCTGACAGCTGTTGCTGAAGCCTTTAAAACTCCAACATATTTCCACTGATGAGCTTTTGGTTGTCTGAGAGGAAGGCAACAAGAGTTCTACTACAGAGTTCACACCCAAAACTCTAAATGTCAGCTTACAGCATGGGTGGCAGCTCTGAATTCAGGTACATATGCACATTTGATTAGATAATGGAATAAAATGGAAACGCAGCATGTCAGACAAATAGAGTCCACCAGGATAAACAAAAGAAAGTGGATGACAGGCAGCTTAAATATGAATATAGTTATGGAGTGTGTACTTTTTCACACTTTAGTAAACTTCTAGATATTTACTGAAATAGTGAGTGTTGTAGATTTAAAGTGGCATGTAGAAATGAGTCTTATTAACGTCTAATGGTAGCGTCAATCTTTCTCAGTGTAAATACACCAGCAGATCTCTGGCATAGAAATGCCTGAGGCATATAATGGATATAAACAACCAAGTCGCATTTTCACAACAGAGCTGAGTTAGCTATGAGATTACAGTAGACCCCCCACAGAGGCGTGCTGTGAAGATGAATATATCACAACAGGAAGCACTGCTACGCTATTTTGCCATTCTGCTTGTGCGTACATGTGAGTGGGATGGAGTCAAAAAAAGGGTTGAAAGTTAATTAGCTGGCTAATTTAAGCTTGACATTCTCAAAGACAATGCTACCAGGCTCTTAGTGGTCTCACCTGCAGGGGTAAATGCCATTGGATTAGCATTCTAAAGCAGGAAACCACACCAAAGGTATCAGTATCATATACAGTACCTCCCCCTCTCTGTGTCTGAAAGCTGATCCCAAATACACCAGAACGAAGTTAGAAATGAACAAGGCCAAACATGAGGTGTCGGAGACATTCAAAGAGCCCCTCCAGACATGTTTTAAGATGTGTAAGTTCAAATCTATTGCCCTATTGAAAAGTCCAGAATCTGGGAAAGAAACACCTTGGGATCCGCCAGGAAGGGGGGATGTTGCCAATATTCTTAATTTGCAAAGTTAAACTACAAGATGTTTAGATGAACATTTAGCAGTCCCAACATGCAAACATCAGTCTCAGACCAATCATAGAGTAACAGTTTCCTTGAAAACAAAGGTGGAATGTGGCAGGGTGGTTGAAGATAAAGGTGAGAAGAAGTCCAGTGGCTGGTGCAAGGGTGGTGGTGGTGTGGCAAGATCCAGAGTCAAGATAGAGTCAAGCATGGCAGGTGGAACAGGCGTTATCCTGGAGCACAGGCAGAGAAAAAAAAGTAGCAAAAAGCACACACAAAAATTGAGTTCACAAATATCTCTGAGTTGGTTAAAGGGTGTTAAGTAACCACAATGGTTACTTAACAATCTGGCCAAGTCTTTAGTACTGCAGAGGTTGATTTGATGGTGGAGAACAGGTGGTGAAGTGTTCAGGTAGGTGAGAGAAAGGCCATATCCAGTGACACACAGATATACAAATACACAAGGAAAAGGAAAAGACCAGAGATGTGTCTCAACTTGGATACTTCCGTTGGTACCCCTCTATGTAGTATACTCTGTACACTATGTACTTCCTGGCATGGTTTGCTAATTTCAGAAAGATAGTGTTGTATCATCTGGAGGGATCTTGGAGCAAAGCCACGTCTAAAGGAGCCAGCTGAGGTGGTATCTGATTAGGATGCCTCCTGTGCCAGACCCAGACCCCACTGGAGGGACTATATATATATATCCCTCTGGCCTGGGAACACCTTGGGATCCGCCAGGAAGGAGGGATGTTGCCATTGAGGGCAAGAATTCCACACCACTCCACACCATTATGAGTCCACCATCCAAGTACACACAATACTCACATTTTGCCATAATTAACGGTGTGAACACACTTATGTACTCAAAATAATAAATGTGAGTGTGGATGTATGAGAATTGAGACACAGTATGGGAACTGGGGGAGAGACAGCTTCATCAGAACACAAGATGTCTCCTGCTTCACACCTGTGTAAGTTGTATACTTGACCATGACTGGCTCCAAACCAGAACACAACAGGTTCTGCTAGGGTTAGGGTTAGGTTCGGGTTAGTAGTATGACCATTCGCATTGTCTGATTGGCCACTTCAGCATGTCGTCAGGTTGCTTTTCTCCAAATGTTGAATCTCTGCCACAGGTCACTGCATTTTATTTTCAGGCACCATGGCCCACAGGGCGCTGCCGATTATGCCACATTTACTGGAGGTAAAACCGAAAAATGACGGAAATATTCCTTAATAGCACAGGAAAACTGTGCGTGCAAAAACACAGTAACTGGACTAGATTCAATTCTGGGTTACAGTTTTACTGTTTTCCTTCGGGTTGCTCTTCGAAATAAGTTTGAGTAACCTGGGGTTTCGTTTACAACCTATATGGTCGTCTGACTGCTCGTGTGCCTTGCCCCCCGTCTACCTTCTTTTTATCAGCCCCGCCAAAACTATAAAAAATATAAGACCCAAGTTGTAATTAACTGGAATTATCCTTTAAAAAGAATTACAACAGCAGTGATTAACATGTTTGCCAAGTGGCATGTTTGTGCGTAGGGTGGGCTGCTGCTTGTGGGTAGCTGCATGCATGCTAAGAGGACTTTGTATGTGTGAAAGCACACACTCCTTCATTCCTGCTCAGTGTGTTGCTCTCTTTTTCATACATGCACACACATATTTCCCCTAAATAACCTGTTTGTTTGTTTTTGTTTGTTTTTTTACTAGAGTTCTATATCAGGCAGTTTCTCCTTGTGACTGCAGTCTGAGGATCTGTGTGGCCCTGCAGCCACTCAGGCTGTTTGACCCACTGAACGTCACATCAGTGAGTGAGCAGCAGTGTTGGTCAGGACATATGTGTGATGTATCCTCTGCATCCTGCTCTCTGGAATCACTCTTTCCGTCTTTCCTTAGTCATACCTTTCTGTACCGAGGCCTCGTATCCATGCCTTCATTCTTAATTTTTGCGAGGATTTTCCCTTCCTCTCCCGTCACGACTGAGTCACTGACCCACTTCTGCTCAGTTCTTCCACCACCAGCAAAAGCAAAGTGGCACGTTTCATCCCTTTATCCACTCCCCCACCCCTCTGCTGCTGCTCTGTGTCCACTCACTTCCGCTCCACGTGCACGGCAGATGGTGCTCCGGTCTTTTATTGGCTGCTGCTATTTGCAGTAACGCCTGAGGCCGTGAGCACGCCAGCTTGTGTGTGTATGCAGACTGTTTACTAATCCGCCTGACAGGCCAACACACTGTGTCTGGATATCTCGACAGCAGGGTGGTAAATAAACGAATGACAGGTTGACTGCTCGGAACAGATGACCTGAGCCACTCAAGCCTCCATGTCTGCTCCACTGACACATATGAGACAGCGGCAGTCCCACAGCTGGTGCCTGATACCATAATGAAAGATCAGTCCAGTAGAAACCTGGACCAGGTAGCTGTGTAGTGGATCGTTGTTTAAGACTGCAAACATCTCAAACAAGTCCTCATGTTGACATGGCAAAATAGAATCTTCCTTTCTGAAAGTGTGGGGGTTTGGTTGGGTTTGAGCAACTCAAACTAAAGAAATCATCTGGAAAATCTGCTTTCTTGCTGGAAGCAGCTAGCTTAGTATATAGGTAAGAAAAATCCATTAGAAGCACATCTAAAGTTCACTAATCAACATCCACCCATCCATTTTCCATAACTACTGGTTGTGGGGGGCTGGAGCCAGCCCCAGCTAGCATTGGTGAGATACACTCAGGACAAATCCACTAACCAACATGAACAGGTTAGGTAACATTTACAAATGGAAACTCTATGAAGTTATTGCACCCTTCAAAACACCTTTAAAAGGGCTGGCAGGCAGTCCTTGGGCAGAGCATGTATAGTGGTTACCCCTTGCTTCCATACTTAATGCTAAGCTAATGTAACTGACTGTTGTTATATCTAACAGAACAGACAGTGGTATCAGTCCCATCATCTGACCCTGGATACATGCTGATACCACTTGAAGCTACATTCCACACTGATGTATCTCATCAAGAAAGGAAATCATGCCAAAGTATTCCTTTAAGGTTAGGGAAATGTTGCCTTCAAAGTATATGTCGACTGTTGGCAGACCATTTTAGCTTCTTTCAGCTAATTGTTTTGATTTTAGGGCTGCTAGACTTTCTGTTCTGGTTCAGTCTCACATCTCACATCAATCCCATTTTCTTCACCAGGCTAGACTAGCTGGTGAACATAGCAGAGAATTTAGTTGCTAAAGAGACAGATATTTCCCAGTTGTGTAAAAGAGTGAATATTGGATTTACCTTCATCGGGTGGATTCAAACATTGCTTCAAATGAATGCTAATGTTCTTCTATCTCTGCTGGGTGTGTAAAAAGGCAAGCTTGCTAAGAGGTTAGCCATTTCCACTGTGAAAATGACAGCTAACTGCATCTGTGTTGCGACAACAATGAAATCCCTCACAGAGATCACAATGACCTCTTTTCCACAGAGGAAATAAAGGTTTGCAGGCTGTTTGTAAAGCTGAAATTTAGAGCACAGGATCAAAAGGGCTGTTTAATTATTCATACGTTGAGCATTAGTAAGCGCTTTTTAAAAAACAGCAAAACACACAAAGACCGTCCTCATGCTGTTATGGGAGGGGGGACAGAATGACAGTCCAGCATAATGGAATGAATCCTCAATGGAAACCAGGCTGATGATTAAGGCCTGGTTAGTCCTGTTCAAGGCCTGTGGGAGAATCCAGGCTGTATCACAGTTCAGATAGTGTGATGGGGAATATCCAAGCTAAAAAAAAGCCATCACAGCTTTGAAACCAATCTTTTAATAACAGACTTTCTCTTTTCTGATTACTTATGGATCTTCCTCACACCTGGAGAAAACCAGAGTTGGGTTGAAACATCACTAAATCAATCTTAAAGGAACTCTGATTCTCTGACTAATCGAACTGAGTGACTTAACTGACCAAACTAATGCTGCAAAATCCTGTAGATCAACACCGGTGACAACCACAACATAGAAGTCTCATTCTTACAGTGGGTTAGTCCCTTAAAAAGCTTTGCACTAGTCGAATAGGATATTCTGTGTTGATCTCACCCTACAAAATATAAAATGCCACATAAACAAACCTGAAATCGACTTCACTGCACACTGCATGGAATATTCAGCTTGCCAGCACCATAGGAGAACAATTAAGGCATTTAGAAATGTCTTCCAAACAGCAGTGAGTGTTTCTTTTCCTTTCTTAAGGATGGCTGGCTTCATTCTTCATCCTGAACCTCGACTGTAATCATTAATGCAGCATCTGGATGATTAGCACAAACTTCATCATAAATACAGTTTGTGTTGAGAAACAAAATAATCAGTTGATTATTAATCAATTCAATTCATCGTTTTAGTTACTTTTAATTATTTACTGGACTACAACTACTTAACTTACCATTTTATTTGCTTCTTGCTGCTTTTTTGTGTGTTTTAAATAAAGTGAATGTTCAGGGTTGGACAGTTAGTAGAACAAAATTAGTCATCTAATATAAAAGGGAATATAATCAGCAGATGAATTCATGATATTGGAAGGAAGCTTAAAGCAATCCCTGTTTGAGTTTCATTTAAAGAAGTAAAAGTCAAAGAAAAAAGCATCAAATAACAAAGGATACAATGTTCTACTACTGTATACTTGAATATATTTTATACATGATGTATTGTACTGTGGGTATTTTGATTTTGAAGTTGTGGTATTGTTCTTGTGATGAGTTGTGCTATATACTTGTAGGTTTTGTGATCACAATAAAAAACTGTCTCAGTGTGCTGGAGACAGAAAAACACCTGAAGTGGTTTGACCTATACCAACATGAACAATATACCTATGCATCCAGCAGTGTAGCACATGTGCTGTCTCAGTCAATACATCCATTGTCATTCCTGTGCAAATAACTGAATCACCTGAAAACACATGTAGAGTCCCGTAAATCTGAAATCTCAGCATATTTTAGACCTCTTCTCATTTGATTTATTCTGTCGCTCTGTCCATTTGAAGGTGTGCTGTAGTATCTGACAGACAGCAGATCCTCTAAAGGTCCAGTGTGTGAGATTTGGGGGGGCTCTATACAAAATATAATCAAAACTATAGTTTCCTTAGCGTATGATCACCTAAAATTAGGAATTGTCATGTTTTTGTTACTTTACAATGTTTCTATCTTTAGACACCATGTTGAACCACCATGTTTCTACAGTAGCCCAGAATGGACAAATGAAACACTGACACTAGATAAAACCTGTTGATATTTGTGTGTTTCACAGCTGCCGTAGTTTTCATGTCGCATTAGGAAGGAGAGGGTGTCGGACCTGCTTGTCCAGCACATACCACAGATGCTCGACTGGATTGAGGGCACTTTGGCTAGTAGTTGGTCTGTTGGATCGGACTTCATGGGCCAGCCTGCGCTTTGTCTGTGGATCAGTGAGCCTTGTCCATCAATGATCCTGTCGCCAGTTCGCCTCTTTTGATAGGTACTGACCTCTGCAGACCAGGGACACCCCACAAGAGCTACAGTGCTGGAGATGCTCAAACCTGTATGCTTGCCCATTTTTCCTGCTTCTAACATCAACTTTGAGGACAAAACGTTCACTCCCACCCACTGACAGGTGCCATGATAATGAAATAATCAGTGTTATTCACTTCACCTGTCAGTGGTCAGAATGTTATGGCAGATTGGTGTAGATATCCATATATAACTTCTTTAAAATAACACTCACAGTGTCATTAATGGTGTCTATATGTATATATAAAGCAAACCAAGGACGACTCACTTTGGGCTTTAACCTGGGTTCACCTGCAGGACACCTCCCCCCTCTGCATCCAGAAGACACTCAACACACGTGGATATCTTAAGAGGGGCTGCGATTGGCCGCGACGCGTCGCTAACTCCCGCCCCTCCGCCCCTACGTCACCGCGGCAGTTGTCCGCGGCGCTCCGCAGCAGCGTTGAAGGAGAGCCGCACTGCACACTGATGACAAGCCTGGACGGGGCGAGGCGGCGATCCCAGTGTGGCCCTCATCCATCATCGCTATGGGAATTACCACAGCGTTCTTTCTGAACCAAGCCCTGATCCCGTACTATCTGAAACCGGTCCACCTGGAGACACGGACTATAAAACACTGCAGTTGAGAGTGTCGCTGCACCAGAGCCCGGCTCAGCTTCTCTCCTCCTGTAAACTGAGGAGGAGGATGATGATGATCTAGGAGATGAGAAGTGTTTCTCCAGCAGACAACTTGGACAAGGACGTTTGCTCGACCCTCATCTGTGTTTTCTAAACCAGGACGATGCCTGCCATGTGTGTGTCCGCAGTGGTGAGTCCATCACATTTGTTCACCTCCCTGCTTGTTTTGATTCTTTATTCTAAGGACTCCTCCAGCAGGTTCTCCATTTAAAGGGACAGTGCCTGTTTTTTTATTCGTCCCAGACTGAACTTCAAATCAAATCATTTCCCAAAAGTTTATTAGATAAACATTTTTTTTTTTTGTCTTTAGATTTAACATCTCATCAGCATGTCTCTCCTTCCACTGTGGGTGAACAACACAAAAGAGTCACCAGTGGAAGGATGGAGAAAGAAAGGGCACTCAGCAGTCTATTGTTTACCCTGTTACACTCCTGACACTGTCAGTCAACTGACTGTCAGACGCATGGTTTGCTTAGACAAAGAGAACATTTTTATCTTCAACACAACTTAAGTGTTTTTTGTGCCAGTAAACATGATGCCTGACCGGGTTTCCCTGGTTCACATGGTGGTGGAAGTGCCCCTTTTGTTCAGACTGTGGTGTGTTGAATACGGTTGGCTCAGTAGCTGCTGGAGCTCGAGCTTCTCATCATCCCCAGTGAATCAGATGAAGCTCCAGCACAAAGACTTTGCCTTTGTCTCCTTTCAGTGCAGGAAGGCAGCCGTCGATCTGTGGTGATGAAGACTTTTTCAAGTCTGTATGTTTGTTTTCAGTGTCATGCAGACATCGGATTCACTTTGAATGACTTTTTTCATGAAAATTAGAGGTTTGAGTTTATTGTTTTGGTTTTAAGGGAGCAGTGTGAAAAATTTAAGAGCATCTAGTGGTGTAGTGGATTGCAACCCACTCATGTCACCCTCTCCTTCCTAGTGTAAAGAGGAAACTCAGGTACCCATGAAACATGCGAAAAACACTATCTAGTCAGTAACACTATGGAGTCAGTGTTTAGTTTGTCCTGGTCTACTGTAGAAACATTATGATTCAACATGGACGCTGTAAATTAGGACCTGTGGCATTTGTAGATATTCAAAGGTTAAAAAATAGAATGATTTTTCATTTTCGACTATGAAAACATTCCATTTCTGACATCATCACATACTATATATATATAGTGATCCAAACTCAGGTTTTGAACCAGATGTTGCACAAAGCTTTGGGCTTTTTCATTTTTATATACAATTTATAAAGATATCTTTGTACACTCCTGGAGTCCGAGATTGCGTTTTGGCTAATGGGTTCCACTTATTTTGCACTCCACACTGAGCAAGCTATGGTTGCATGCAGGTTAAGATATTTGTCTTTTCCATTACAGACACTTTGACACGTGACAGCAGAGAAAGCACTGTTGTAATTAATAAAATGAATGATGACTGAATTTCATTTGGATCTGAGCCAACATTGATATAGTAGCATCATTGAAGTCAAAATCTCTGCTGTAAAAGGCACACAAGTTACATTATATCTGAAACGTAACAAACTGTAGACTGTGATGTCAAAGTGACCACGCTCTTAATTATTCATAACGTTACTATTTTGAACAGGTGAGTTGTATATAAATTCACCCTCAGTACAGTTGTCATGGGTGGGGAAATTAGCTATAGAGACCAAAACTGTTTTTTGTACCAGGCTGTGAAAATGTTTATTGCTGCTGTGAAGTTGGACATTTGAACATGGGGACTTATGGAGACTGACTCAATTCTGGAGCCAGCCTCAAGTGGACGTTTGAGGAACTGCAGTTTTTGGAATTCACTTCCATCACCTGTATTGCCAATTTCTAATTAGTTGTATCATTTTAGTTCTAATAGCTTTTAAATGTTTGAGATCCAAAACTCTTTACAAATACACAACAAAGAGAATCCATCCAAAGCCTTAGCCCGAGATCATAGAGACTGGCGTTTGCGAGTTGTATTTTCATGAAGAATGAGCTCAGCTCTTCCCGTTAGCCACGGTGAGCTCAAACATCTACACAAGTAATCACCCCCGGCTTATTGTCAGCGATAAATTCAGCCCAACTGAATCCAGACAATCCAAATTGAGCTGCGACACACAGCAACAGGTGCTGCTGCGCTGCCTGCTGTGTGGGTGAACATGTGTGTGCGTGTGTGTTTGTGGTGGGCCCCACTTTAATTGGATAGTAATTACAACTTAATGTCTGCCACACACACACAAACACAAACATCCCACCCACACCCAAGTGTATGTATGCACACATCTCGTTATATAACACACTGTGGTCCCAAAACACAGGCAAAAACTTGAACAGTGGCTTGATTGTATTCTCTCATGACCTCTCCGTGTTCAGCTGATTAAGTCACTCCAGAAAAACCAGAAAGAACTGAGACATCTAAGGCTCCTCATCTCAGTCTGTGGTACAGTTTGTTGCTGCTGAGCATGAATCACAAGTCGTGTCACACACTGAGGCTGGGTTCAGTTTTGTGGTGCCACCACACAAACTGTGGTGATGTCTTGCAGACAGTCGGCTCCTCCGTGATGTTGACAGGCTTTGCGGCTGGTCTGTCCACGTGCAAGTTCACTGCTTATTTTAGGAAGAAACATACGGCACGGTGCCTCCGTCTGTTGTCCATATCAGGTGTCAGGTGGTGGCTTCTCTCTTTGCCCCTTTGTGTGCTTTAGATACTGTATGCTCAAGTGTGGTACACAGCAGGCTCAATAGGAGCCTCTTTCACTCGAGCTGCAGGTGTCAGAACCTCTCACAATAGCAGATAATACAAAGAATAAATAGACTCGGATGATTCAGCAGTTTTGACAGAAGCACTGACAAAAACATTCACCCATGAAAAGCTTCCGGTGTCCTCTTTAGAGACGTTAAAGAGAAAACTTTATAATTATTTACAAGCTGCACTCTCTGTTAGGAGAGAGGTTTTATGGGAAATGTGGTTTTATTTTACAGAAAAAACAACAACACTGAGTGGATGCTGAAGCAAAGCAAAAGTGCCTTGAGGTTGTATGAGATTTAGTATCATACCTCCAGAATGTTAGAGGGAATTAAAGCAGGAGACAGAGATATCCTGATTTTTAGTTCCTTATATGGCTCAAGATGGATCCTACATGTCCCATAATGCAATTTGATAGCGTTTGTTTGTGAGTCTCCCTGCCTGGCAAAGGCCTGTATCTTTATAATGAATCCCACTCCTTTCTTAATAAGACATGCCTGGTGTAGTATTCAAACACCTCTGATTGGCTAGTAGTCATTGCCTCCGTTGGTTAAGGTTTTGGATTGGGTGGGGTTAGGGTTAGGTTTAGCCAATCAAATGCTAGAGTAGGTATTTGCGATGAAGCAGTGGGATTCGTAATAACACTTCCACAACCTCCGTTTTTATGATTTTCTGTTTTTTGTTGTTGTTGTTGTTCCTGAGATAACCATGACGACATCATCAGGGCTACAGTACGTTTCCACACTTGTCAAAGCTCCTCCAGAGGCGCAGAAGACATTTTACAACTGTTTTTACAGGTACTGCTCCTCTATAATGAATACTGTGTCCCCTTAATCTGTAATTCCTCTAATGGCCACTAGATTCTATTGTCAAGAAAACACCCATTGTATTGAAATCAATGGGAAAACCCTTAACCTCTTTCTCTAAATACAAAGCCAGTACATACACCCTTAGAGTAAAAAATGGGTTGTATCTAATTTATATAATTAGCTTGAGGCTTAGAGAAGTGTATTTTTGAGTCATGTTAGCGTTATTGACAGGTGTGCTCTATCCAGGCTCCACTCAACACTTGCCACAATTTGTATATTGTGGTTCAAGCACAAAAAGTCGGTGGACAGAGTTAATAATAAATCCATGATTCATAATATTTCCCCAGAAACTTTGGCTGTTTACTGTCATTCTATTAAGATATGACAATGATGATCTGAAACAATACTCTAGGCAACACATGCACATGACAAAAATAGGTGCATGATATGTGTGTGATTAAAAGTAAACACACCTGCTCAAACAGTCGTGCATTAATATACTGTCTTTACCCATCTCTGCCTGTCAGAACTCACATTGTCTGAAGCGTACAGCTGGTCACATACCATAAATGTGCAGGCGACTAACAGTTTATGCTCACGCACAAAAACAGGGAAGTGAAAGAGGTTAAGGTTGAGCCGTCTGTCACCTATAAAAAGATTTGACCTATCACTTGCACTCCCGTTCCAGCGCCTACTAAACTGGTTCCTGAGACTCTGGACGGCCTTTAGCTGCTGGAGCTGCTGGAGGTAGAATTACAGGGTCTTCTGCTCAGCCTGTCAACCAGCAGGCGGGGAGTCACAAAGTCGGGGGGTTGAGGTGTTTGTTTCATTGAGAGACTGTGTGTGTGTGTGTGTGTGTTATGGGTGGGTGTGCTCAACAGGAACCTTCTCTGCAGTGGTGCAGTGGTGCCACACTGGTGCCTATATGATGTAAACAAGAGCTGCCTGACAGAGGACTCCACCCTCAGATCTCTGCCTTTACCCTGCGTTCTGTCCTTTACTCTGTCAGTGTGTCACAGAGGAATCAGCCACACAGTCCTCTGTGATCCCCTCCAACAGAATAAACCTCAACATACAGCAAAAGTCCTTTTGGTTGGGTTGCACCAGCTATTCATTAATAGATCCATACTAGTTTAAAATCTGATCTGATTATGTCTGACACAGCATCAGTAGTGTGTCTATTCAGAAGGCCATGTTCCAGCTGATGATAGCAAATAATGTGCATTTGACATAGTTGGTTTCAAATCATCCACATTTAAGAATATGTTTTTTCCCCTATCTGGGGAAAGTGGCTGTTCACATGTGAATACATGAATACGTGTCAATCAGCACAGAGTAGATTGAGCTGGCAGGAAGTCAGACACAGAAACGGCATTTTCAGAATGAAACACCCAGTGCAGACCTCTGATTGTAAAAACAACCAAAAGGGAAACTATTTGATTATGTAGCATACTTACTCATGGTAATAGCACATAAACCAGAGAAAATGACCAAATCTGAGCAAGTTAACAAAGTCTGGCTGGCAGAACAGCCCTCTTCTGAAAACACTGCTGATGGGGTTCAGTGTCGCGACGAGAAAGGACCAAAACAGTGTCGTGGCTGCAGCGTGACAGAGACATGTCTGTTGGGTCCTGGTGTATCTTTTGCCAGAATATTTTACAGGATACAGTTTTAAAATCTTGTCTCTGTAGCAGCTGGAGTATTGATGTGTTTTATGTCAGCCAGCAATGTAAGCATTTTAAAGCAAGAAGGGTGCATCTACTCAACAGTGCAGGAGGTCCATTCTGTCCTGACCATGATGATCGATTAGCTGCCAACTCCTGGCAACAAGTTGGTTTTGATTACACTGAACATCAATCGTGGTTAATGTTTACATGTTTATAAGTCAGAAGCTCATAATTATAATAACTCTGGTGTGACATGAATGCAGCATTAGTCCAAACTCTTCTTTATTGGACCCTCTCTGCGTGGCAAACACCTTATACTCGACACCTTCAGTTGGAAACACGTGTTTTCTGTATCTGTCTCGAAACCTTTTGTATCTCCAAACCCAAGATAACCCTGGTGACATCTCTATGACATCATCAGGCTGATCTAGTACCCCTTTAACCTCTTCACAGTAAGGCGGAGTAGGTGCGAGGAAACTAGCAAGGGTTCTTATCCATCACTACATAGCCGATTCATTTGCCTGCACAGTGGGTGGTAGAACTGTTGTGGGGGTTAGTGTGAACCTCCCCCGCCTTATAGTAAAGCACATCACTGACAGGTCAATTGAAGTAGCTGCTGATAGCAGGTATCAGGTAGCACATGGGTCTGTATACCTCCCCCAAAGAAATCAGTGGTGTTAGCAGTGACAAAGACTGCACTGTATAAAGAACTGGACATGCCAGCCCAGTCCTGTCACATCACCTCTGTCTAGCTGTCTGATTGGCTGTCTGGCCTGTGCACCAGGCAGATGATATGGTTTATGGGCAGTGCGGCAAGACAGAGAAAAAGTTGGCATAATGAGAGGAAGGCTGGCAGCACGAAGTGAAATTGATTCTTACATTGCTGAGCTGGAGAGGTAGCTCAAGACAGTGTCTGTCGTCTGTGTGTGTGTGTGTGTGTGTGTGTGTGTGTGTGTGTGTGTGTGTGTGTGTGTGTGTGTGTGCGTGTGTGCAAGCAGGAATGTACTGACAAAGTGCCAGCACTGCATTTTGTTTCCTCTTCTGCTTTTTGTGTCTTTGTTGGCTTTTTATTTTTCTAATGGCGAACAGGAAATGCAGTTACACAAGACTGGTTGTTTGCGTCTGAATGGTACTGATGGATACTTACAGAACCACAGAAAGACACACACTGACCAAATGTGAGTTTCTACTTTGCAGCCATTATCTTAGTGCACTCTTTCCCTGACATGTTGAGTAGCAGCCGTTGCAGTAATTATCCTCATTGGCTTTAAAATCGTAGCTGCAGACAGAGCTGGGCTGGTTTGGTGGAAAAAAAAGTTTGTTTCGCTCACTCACCTTTCATTAGCTTAAAATGTCATTATGTCCTCTGAGCTATGTTACAGTGGAAGGCAAACACATATAGACTCTTTGTTTACTGTAATATATTTCAAGAATGGCATAAATCATGATGGCATATACATACTGTGTGAACAGTAAATGGGTGTAACTTCAATATACACAATGCACTATGTAGAAAATAAGTGATTAATAATTAACATCTATGTGTAGGGCTGCAGAGAATGGGCTTCTTGGTTACTGTTGCTAACCTGCTAACATTAAACATTAAGACATTACAACATCCAAAGTCTGCTGGTCAATATGTACCTAAACATTAAACTAACTTTGTATCAAAGCAGGCTGAGTTGGGTTAGTGAAATCAAAACTCCCAGTACAACCACAAATTTGTGGAACCAGAAACAGGTCAACTGATTCCCCTGCTTTAGTCTTAATGCTAAATCAAGCTAACCATCTGCTAGTGGTAGCATATTTAGCGTACAGACATGAGAGTCGTATCCTAATGCATATCCTCTCGTTGCCAATTTAGTTTCTGGATGATGGTCTAAGCCATTATGACCCATTGGTCAACCCTAAGCATTTGGTCTCCTTGCCTAACCCTAGAGACCTGCCTCTGAACCTTGGAAATCCTCCACCCCAAGGCATCCCAAAAGGTAAACCTAACCCTTAACACTCCTTGGTTCCTTGCCCAACACTTATCGCCTAGAATCTGGTCTACCTCAGGCCCAAACATCTTGCCTACATACCTGCCTCTGGACCTCGGATACCCTCGATCCTAATGCCTCCCCAATAGGTTACCCTAACCCTAACCACTTCGTCTCCTTGCCTAACCCTAATTGCCTAGAATCTGGTCTACCTCAGGCCCAAACATCTTGCCTACAAACCTGCCTCAGGACCTTGGATATGCTTGACCAATAGATTATCCTAACTCTTACCGCTCAGGTCCTACACAAGGTTTATTTAAATCCAATGAATGCGACCATGCAATATCTAATTAAAAAAATCAAAAGCAAATCTCAAAATCAAATAGGTCGCAGACAGAACAGAAATGACGTGTAAGTGAGACTAAGGCAACAACAAGAACAGTTCTTCAAGTGTTACTATATATTAATGAACTTTCCGATGCAGAAGCAGGCTTCAGAATGAGCAATAGGGGGCTGCTGCATTTTTGTGACACTGTTTACCCCCCCAAAATGGGTTATTAAGCTCTTTTCTCTCGACTCTTGGAGGAGATGCTTGGTATTTGTTAATGAGCCTGCTTCTCCAGACAAAACAAAGTCAGCACCGTGGGTAACGGCATGAAAAGTATGTCCTATACTAAGCAATCACAAAGTTCCTGTTTAATACCACAGCATGCCTTCCCGTCCACAGCCTCGTGTTAAATAGTGAGTGATACACCTCAATTATGGTAATGTTCGGAGCATGCTGTTCCAATAATAAAATTCTACAAACAAGCAGAAAGAGCCACGGGGGTACCATCCATTGTCCTGTAACAAGCAGAATGTTCCCATTTACAGCTGCGTGCGATCTCAACCAGCGGCTCACTTTGAACATTGATGTGAATGAATGCATTGATGTTAGTGACGCAACAGAGTTATGAGCAGCATGTCGAGAACATGCTCTGATGTTTATGGATGAGGTTCTGGGAATGAAAACAAAGAGCTGTATGGGTGGTGTGGTGAAAGGGCAAAAGAGTGGTGAAAGAAAGGACAGCTTTATTATGATTATAATTATATATAATAATATATATAATATATTCATAAAGTGGGTTTGTCTTCCTTTAGCTCTTTAATTAAGACGTTATCTTCCTTGACGATCCCTCAGCAGTGGACTGTATTCAAACAGGACATCCAAGTAATTGTCATATGTCCAAACACACTACACTGGTATGACCCTAAACTAATACTTTTGTTCAGTGGGAGATTTGGATCAGTGCTCATGGATGACCAACATTCACATGCGTCATCAGCAAAATTACTCAGTGCATCGCCTCAAAACCACCAGCTCTATTTGCTCTGTATACACACGCGCACTGCTAATCTTCATTCACATTTGTGTGAACACACACACACACACACACACACTCCACGGGGTAGAACACACTTAAACACACATATCTGCACACAGATCCACATTTTGTCTGACATGTCTCCATCCATGTCTGTGTTTTCCTTTCACCGTCTGTCGCCGTGTGCTTTTGCCAACCCTCAATGCCCTGCTTTCCCAGCATTCATCTTCACTAGGTAGGTAGCTAGAAAGATGGTTGGTTTGTTGGTAGCAGCATACAAACTGCACTGGTTTACTGAAATGAAATACTCTTTTATTTTGCCATATTTACAGCTGAACACTGAAATGTGCTCTGTGCTAGAGGTTTTCAAGGGTCCAAAAACTCTTGCGTGAACCCCAAAAAAGTGCAGAAAATGTAAAACCTAGAACAGGACCTGTCTACCATTTCAAACATATGCAGAACCGAGGAATGTCAGATGAGAATGTGGAGATGGGTGACAAATGCAACTTGTTTAGAGTTTGACTTATTAGTTACAATAATGATTGCTTGTTTGCTGCCACAGCTAACATTAGCCCTGTCTGATCACAATCGGGTCTTCTCAGATACACTCTGGTATTTTGCTTTGTCTTCCCACCAAGTTGTTGAAACTTCTACAAAACAAAACTACCACAAGAATTATTTTAGAGTATACTCCATCCATCCATCCATCCATCCATCCATCCATCCATCCATCCATCACTTACTCTTATCAAGGTTGCATGGTGCTGGAGCCAATCCTAGGTGACATTGGGCAAGAGACAGGGTACACCCTGAACAAGTTAACAATCATTCACACTTTTAGCCTGCAAGTCTTTGGACTGTGGGAGGAAGCCAAAGTACCCGGAGAGAGCCCATGCAGACATGGGGAGAACATGCAAACTCCACACAGAAACAACAAAATGGATAAAATATAGAATGAATCTCAATTTACAGAATTAACATTAGCTATGACTTTTAGTGACTGCAGCGATTCTGTGACATTGACAGTGACAATGTACTGTCAAGTCCCCACAGCAGTGAAATGCCTATTTGGGTATTTAACCTAGAATCATTTGAAAGATGCTCAAAAAAATAAAACTAGAAGTTCAGAGTGAGCGCTGACCTCCATAAAGGTGTTTTCTTTCTACAGTGATGTTTGAGGAGCCTGGTTCATTTTATGTTTAGTCATGACACATCATTCACTTTAATGACTGCAGTGTTCTATGAGCATTACAGTTCATTTTGCCATTGCAGCCAGTGTTACAAGTATCCTGTCTCAACGTTAAAGGAAGTACACTTTGTGATTCAGATCTTTCATACAGTTTGCTGAAACTATTTCTTCCTGCTGACAACTCTGGCTTAAACTAGTTGGGACACAACACAGGATGAACAGAGGGATTGCAAACTTGTGCGCTGATTGAAACTGTGGCACAGAACTGCACAGTAAAGCTCTGTCAGTGTTCTGTTGTTATTGGAGACGGCACTCCACCAGTCAGGCTGCCTAATGTTATTGCTCTGACATGACTCAGTCAGTATGTGTGTGTGTGTGTGTGTGTGTGTGTAAACTTAGACATGTGTGGGTTATTCCCTTAAACCCAGTGAGCTGTCAACTTCCCAGCAGAGGTGAGAGGGGAGCCTGGAAAAAAAAACAAAAAAAACTGAAAGGCAGCTTTGCATCATATGTCTGTGAAATTCTGTAGTAGTAGTAAAGTTAATACACTGTTGGGCACTCAACTTCAGAGGGACAGAATGAGTCATTAAATAAAATGACGGTGGATTAAATGGGTTCCTGAAAGAGATATTCCCCTGCAGTTCTCATCAAAGCAGCCTCATACATTGGGTTCCTAAATTGCAGCATCAAAAATTGGACTTTCCAGAATCCATGTAATCTGACACACCATATACTCATGTCTGCAAGCCTGACCTATGACGTCACAGACCAAATTATACAGTGAGAAATCTGAAATTGGTGTCTTCGTAAGGCTTGCTCAGTGCTGGTCGGGAAACAGTTCTGGATTCGGATGATTTTAGTTTTGTGGGTACTTTATGACCACATAAGTGTACAAAGCCAGTATTAAAAATTAATTAGGGCAAACAGAGTGAACAGGAGTCTCAATTAGACTGCTGTGTCTTTCTATCTTTTTCTCTGTCAAGCCAGCTGTCTATCTGTCAGTCCATCTGTCCGTCAGTCCATCTGTCTGTCCATCCATCCAGCCCTTTCATCAAGAACAAGATACAGTATCTTAACAACCCGTGCTATTAAAACAGTGGACAATTATGGTTTCCAGATGATGATTCTTTTCTTGATTGTCTTCTAGCATCTGGCTTAAGTTCCCATTTATTTTTTGAGTGGTTGTGGACAGTTGCAACAACTTTTCTTTCATGGCCCCAATTAAATTTTACCCATGATAACCGATGGCTGTTTTTCTGTGATATTTGCTGTGGATTCTCATGTTGGCCATGCCCAAAATTAGCGACTAGCTACATTCTGATCAGGAGATGGTAAAGACCACAAACAGAACTAAACGAAGAGTGAACATATATGTATCCCATGACCAGGAACACATCTCTAAAGGAATAATATTGTTGCACTGTAACTGCTGTAACAGGGTTGCCATATCAACCTAAAAAATGGCAATATTGCTTCCATTAAATGGAACTTGTGAGCTTGTGGCTACGACATGGGAAGTTGTGGACACAAACTCATGAACTCAGAACATGAGTACAACAAATGGGGACGTTCATATAGATTCTACTTGTAAACATGGTAAACACAACCCCATTGGAAGGCAGCACTTGTTTTTGTTGCTTCCAAGTGGACCAAATAATCAGTTATTGCAGGTTTTAGTGAGTAATGTAACATGGGGTTTTAGTCTTGTTGCATAAATATCTTGTCTACATCTTAAAGTCTGTCTGTTTTTAGATTTCTCTTTAACTTCCATGCTTTCTTCTCTTCTCAGCTCTTATATACAGTGTTGGCTCAGCTGGTCTCAGCCCGCGTTTTGACCACAAACAGCCCAGCTGACCAGGCTGTCCTCTCTCCCCGCCGTTATCAGCACACTGACCCCGACTCAGGCACC
Organism: Larimichthys crocea; assembly: GCF_000972845.2. Taxonomy (NCBI): domain Eukaryota; kingdom Metazoa; phylum Chordata; class Actinopteri; family Sciaenidae; genus Larimichthys; species Larimichthys crocea. Next base: position 24,010,910 of record NC_040021.1, read on the forward strand.
CAGCTGGATTGCGACAAGTGCCCGGCAGGCACCTACGTGTCAGTCCACTGCTCCCTGGCAGCTGTGAGGGAGTGCAGCCCCTGCCCTGAAGGAACCTTCACACGGGGCGAGAACGGGGTCCAGCAATGCCATCGCTGTCGGCCTCCGTGTCCTGCGGGCTTCATTGAGAAAGCGCCCTGCACAGCCACCCAGGACCGCATCTGCACATGTCCCCCCAACACCTTCTTGTCTGAGGCTGGTGGCACAGAGTGTAAGCCCCACTCACTGTGCCCTCCGGGGACCAGGGTGAAAAAGCGGGGCACTCAAACAGAAGACGTGTTCTGTAGGCCGTGCACTAAGGGGACTTTCTCAGGCGTGAAGTCAAATGAGATGAAGTGCCGAACCCACACAAACTGCCAAGCTCAGGGGCTGGTGTTGCTCACACCAGGGACTAAAGATTCGGATAATGTCTGTGGACCTGCATCTACAGTCTCCTCTTCATCTTCATCTGTCTCCATAACCACCCTACTGGTGCCTGCACAGGCTGTGCATCTACAGGAACCCATGACTTCTTCATCTTCCCCATCATTATCACTGACTGAACCTGCACATAAAGGTGAAACCCAGTTTTTTCACTGTTACTCTGTTTAGTAGTTAATGTAGTGTCCGATTTATAGAGCTCTATTTAAAGAATGTGATATAAATGGCATACATTATTCATTTTCATTAGTGTATAATCACCTGAAAATAAGTATTGTTGTGTTCTTGTTACCTTGGAATGTGACATTTATAGCGACAGATACCACATGTCCTTTTCCTTGTTCACCATATTGAACCTCCATGTTACTACAGTAGCCCAGAACAGACAAACTAAACACTGGCTCTAGATAGGACATTTCGTGGGCCACTGTGGTTTTTCCTTCATGCTTGAAAGAAGAGGGTGAACCAAGATGGTTGCAATTGTAGTTTAGTGTAGTTGCTACTGCACTGCAAGTGGCCACTAAATCTTCACACTGGACCTTCAATTAAAGTGAAGATGTGTTCCATATCATTCATATTGCTCAATATCAAACAGTGGGGTTATTACTCCTGATGACATTTTGGGAATTTCACTGAGTGTAGGTACATCTCGCATGTCTGGAGTCAGGAGGCTATAAACCTAGCTTAGCTTAAACAGTGTAAGCAGGGGAAAACAGCTAGCCTCGCTCTATTTGAAGCTCAAAAACAAACACGAGATGACAGAATTACATCAATTCAGTCAAATAACATTTGGAAAGTCTAGAAGAATTGAATTATTAAATCATTTTATCACCATTCCAGTTAGCAGAGAGCTATACTTAGTAGCACGGCTGGCAGATGTTTCAGGTGTGCATGCTCTATGGGGCGCAATGTGGAAGCATATTTGAAAGTTTTCAGTAATTTTATGCCCAGAATTAGATTTTTTTCTGGCTTCATGTCCCACTGAGCAACTTCCATAGGAATGAATCTGTCTTAATATATCCCTGTCTTGACAGTATAACATTCATTTATACTTTTTCCTTTTAAGAAACTAGCATCAGTTTGATATAGAATAACTATGACATGATATTTATCATTTGATAACAGGTTTAGATTGTCTTTACACCTCTTTAGACATTATTGCTCAAGTTGCTGCCGCAGCATCATTACATCAATTACACGCAGGGTTTTTTTCCTGTTGGAATTCCGAAAAGGAAGGAGATCCGTAGACATGGAAACAAACTGGTGACAGCTCCCTGTCTCAGGAATGTTACTATTTGTGGTCAGGAGGAGTTATGGGTATTGTGAAAAAATGTGAAAAATACCTCCCTTTAGTTTTTGTCCCCCGTTCTCTGTCCTCCTCCCTCCCTCGTCATCACTCTTTGTTGTTTTAACATCCGTCCTGTCTCAGTCATTCGGCCAGTCATTTCTCAGAATCAACCATCTATAGACACTATACCCCTCCTCTCCACATAGTCACCCACACCTATAATACTGTCACCATTGTTTGTGTCACCATGGGATCGATGGCTCCTCAGCCAGTTAATTTGACCCTGTCTGCGCTGTAAGAGGGAAAGTGGGGGTGGGCGGGTGTGGGTGTTACGCACTCATGACTGTTATTTTTCACCCGTCTTTTACTGTCAGTTAAGAGGATGGGAAGGACCGCCTTGGAAAAGGAACAAAGATACTGTTGTAATACACCAACATGTCTTTAAGCACGTTATACAACAATAACAGCTGTGATAAAAGAGAAACTCTCTTCAACATATTTCACTTTATGTAATTCTCTTGATGTAACGAGGCTTTAAGTTATATCACAAATCTCATAGCAACCATTGATGCTCAGCAAAGAATGTGTGTGAATGTTTAAATATATATCAAATGGGTCCCAGAAAAGGGGGATACCAGAACCTGGAAAACAGTGACCACAACTGGACTGGACACAGCACCATGTTAGTGAATCCACATTCATCAGAAGAAAAGGTGGAGAAACAAGTGTGTTGTTTTCAGCAGAGGCAGAAAAACACAGAACGGAATTTGTTTCAACGTATATTCATTCATACCTTAAAAGTGCAGATTTGACAAATAATAAAATCTGTTTAGAAGTTTTAAGGAGTGAAACAGTTCAGTATAACCCCCAACAAGTGGTTCTCAACCCTTTTGCCCCCTTCAGAGACCAAAAACAGTTCATGCCCCCACACCACTTTCTTTTTTTTTTTTATCAATCATTAATAATAATGTATAAAGTGACTAACAAAAAAGGATCCAAGCTGAATTTTAGCGAAAGAAAGGTCAGCACGATTTAGCCAGGTCAAACCAGTTTCTATTTATAACCACTGGACTAAATCAGTGTTTTAACACAGTGTGTTAAAAGCAAGATATATTTAAGCGCTTAGATATGCTAGAATTGACTAAAAACAGCCTAGGATGATTTGAATGTCATTAATTAAAAAAGAAAAGTATTGAAACTTGTGTGTATTCAGCATCTTGCGTCTTATTTGGACATTTAATGTGACTATTTCATTAGTGTGAATGTTTTGTTGCATTTGGCCCACTACATATTGGATGTGCACATATCCACAAGCCGAGGAAGTCCTCTCTGGTCATGGTGTACCTGTTTGTTGATGAGAGGATAAGAGGGATTAACATGCATCCAAGTGACAATCCTAAAAAAGCAGTAGCCCATTTATGATCTAATGTCATTATACAACACCAATCCCATTAGCAGAAACACGGGCATGACAGGGAGGTGATAGAGGCCGTATTGATAATCAGGGGTAATGGCGCACTGATATCGACTGACCTTTACAGTTTGTTCCCATGTCTGGAAAACACTGTTCCTGCTGTTGTTTTCTGTCAAACGGGACAATCCAATTTGTCCTTTCCCCAATTTCAACAGACGACAGATTTGTTTGGCTGTGAGTTCTCTTTTTCAAGTTTTTTTCTAATTATTATTGCAATTGAAGCCTGAGTCTGATTAGATTTGCCCTAGATTAAGCTTAATCAAAGAGCAGACTGTGGTGTGAGCAACTCAGAGCTCATCTGCTGTGAGATTAGGAGATAGAGCACAACCGGGCCTCATTTTGGTGGAAGGAGTAAAGGCAGATTGCACTTTCTTTGCAGTTTACTTTGTTTCACCAATGATTTAGTGTCATAATAAAACACTGACGTCTCCAGTAGATGATTTCACTTTGGCATAATTTTAGATTATACAGAGCAGTCAAGAGCAGTTATTATAACACAGGTATCCATGTCAGAATCATGCAAGTTTTCAGGTATTTGTTTTATTTGTGGATCCCCAGAGTAATTTATCCAACTGTAATGAACATGCTCCTCCATCTGGTATAGAGTTCATGTCATATTTGGTTTAATAGCACCAGATTGGAGAATTAGCACTGTCAACTGCTTATCTTGAACCATCTCATAATATTTCCGGACCAACTCCTTGTACAGGCAAAGATCATCACCCTCTACTACTGTAACGCCCGATTAGCAGGGCTGCCAGCATGCACAGTAAAACCTTTTTGAATGATCTGAAATCTGTAGGAATAGCATTAAGTTCAAGTCACTAATGCAAGTCTAGAGTGATACCCAACTGTGAGAACTCCTTCAGATTTATACGCCTTTTTGTTCACCACAATCAGTCAGTGAAATGGTTTGTAAATTTAATTCTGTCATCTCGGTTTGTAAATTTGTAACTCTCAAATATCAGTGTCAGCCTCAAAAATCCAGTATCAGTCTGGCTTTAGTTTGGAGTACATTGCCTACCCAATGATGCAGGAAGTCAGCAGGGGAAGCAGATGAGTGAGAGGAGAAGGACGAAGCTATTCCTCCTTCTGTTTGTGTGCCAGATTGCATGGATTAAGGTGTTAGGATTCCCTCCTGTGATGCCTTCTGTTTTTATTGTCTGAGTTAAGAAAATCAAGTGAGTGAATTTAATTCCCTCTCTCTGTGTTGTTTCTCATACTTCTTTTACTCTCGTCTCTTTTCTCTCTGTGTTCTCTCTCATCTCTCTTCTACTTGCTTGCTTGCTCTATCTTTCCATTGATTTCCTTTGATCCCCCTGTCTTTCATCACAGACACCTTCAGCCAGTCAGCAGCCATTCAACTGAAGGGTAACCCGGGTGGGAAAGACCACCATGTAGAGGGGGTACTCCTCAGCCAGTCCGGCTCTCCTACCCCGCCAAATCTTTATCCCTCTAGGACTTCACCGCTTCCAGCTCGCAAGCAACTGATGGACCATGAGTACCAACAGGGGCAGCCCAATTCTGACCCTGTGCCAGGCCCCAGCAAGAGGGCAATGGAGGGTCTGGAGAGTGCAGAGATAGTCAGGGTTGGGACGGGTGTCAGCAAGGTCGCCGGGCAGGGAAGCGGAAGTGGTGGAGGTGGGGTATCCAGCTACTACAGGCCCACTCGCAGGGGATCCCCAAGACCCAGCACCCATAATGACTTTGACATCAATGAGCACCTCCCCTGGATGATAGTGCTGCTGCTCCTGCTGGTATTAGTGGTGATTGTGATCTGCAGTGTGAAGCGGAGCTCTCGTGTGCTGAAGAAGGGTCCCATGCAGGACCCTAGCAGCATCATGGAGAAGGCAATTCAGAAGAAACCATCAGCGCCTCCAAAGCAGGTCAAAGAGAAGTGGATCTACTACTCCAACGGACAGGGTAAGCCCGCTTTATCTTTGATTTCAACAAGTAAAAGTGAAAAATTATAGAAAACTGGTTTGACATACAAATGGGTGACAAGAGAAACAACAATTATCTGGCCACCACAAGCTTCCGGAGCTTCAGTGCTTCTTGGCACAGATTCTTGAGGTCTACTTGAGGTATGAACAGTATCCTTTCAAAAGATTTCATTCCATGTTTTGGAGATGATGATATGTGTTAAGTTGGGTTGGGAAGTGGTGTTTTAAGGTTTTATTTCTACCAGTAAAGCTCCTACAAAGCTGCATTGCATTACATGATGATATCATATTTAAAACAATATTAACATCATAGTGATGTCCACAACTGTATGCAAGACTATGTTATACCCTCAAAGGAAGTGTCCAATCACAGCTCTGCCATGGTGTTTTTCTAATCTCAGCACAGCTCTATATGGCCTACATCTGCAGCCACATGGAAGGTCATGGACTTTTAGTTTAGTTGCATTCTGCATGTCCCAGTCTAGTGTAATGTCATTACTGTTCCTGAGCCACGTAGAACCATCTGTTGATGTGATCGCAAAACCCATGTGGGTATCTGATCCAATCAATTCTGCCCCACAGCACATGGTGTGGAGGGCAGTAGTTACACGAGCAAGGACATGACCCTGTTGTAGTACGACCCTGCTGTCACTATCCACTCCAAACACACACACACATGCATACACACACACTCAGGTTTCCTCATTGCTCTCAGCTCTTCAATTTCATCTTGGTGTCTCCTTCCTTTCCTTTCTTGTTTTCGCTTCTTGTTCTTTGTTGCTTCCTTCTTCCTCTGTCACATCACCTTTATTTATGTTCATTTTCTCTTCCTGTTTTGTTCTTTCACTCAGTGTTTTTGTTTCTTCCTCTTTGTTTCATTCTTCACTATGGCTTATTTTTACCTCTTCCGGTCTCCAGCTTTTATATCTCTTTTGTACACCTTCTTTGGCCACATTGTGTCTCTACCTCTCTCTAACCCTTGTTTTAATGCCTTTCACCTCATTTTATTTACTCTGCCTGGTGCTTTAAATTTTGAATTTCACACCTCTACCCCCCGCACTCCTCTTTAACTCCTGTCTGTTGACACTGTGACTATCAACTATCAACAGGTAGAGTATGTTTTCCCCCACAGCCGAGCTCTTGATTTCACACAGAAAGACAACCAAAACCCAAGGGACACCTCCTGCCTGAGGCACTCGACTCTCCACTTTGAAATTCTGTATGTATGTGTGTGTGTGTGTGTGTGTGTGTGTGTGTGTGTGTGATAAAGCTGAGCCACCCGCCACCCTCTCTCTGCTCCCTCAGTGCCTCACCACAGAGAACTGGAATAATCTGGTTTCAGCTGCATCAGGGTTGCTGTTTGGTTGGCAAGGCACATTAGTGGGTCAATCGGGTCTCTTACAGGGCGACAAAGACATATAAAGACAGAAGGAATTGAAGAGAGAGAGTGAGAAGGTGCATGAGTTGTGTATATGCCTGTGGGAGGTGGTGGTGGTGGGGGGCTTGTATTGTACTGTTGTTGCCTATCCACAGAGGGGCTTCCTGCCGTTACCTAGCAGCCCTTGTTAGCTCGGATACTTGTGTGTCTGACAAAGAGCGGTATAAGGATTATTAAGATGTATGAAGAGTAAATTTAAATACATTTTTGACATTATAAAAGATAAGTACAGGTTTTCACCAGCCTATAAACTGCAAAAAAAGGGGGGACAGTGCATAAGTTAGTTACTGTATACTGAACTGAACAACCTCTTCTTAAAGCTGTTTAATGTTTGTATATTAACACTACACTATGTGTCACTTGTCACAATGAGCACCCAGAGAATTATCATCCAACAGTTCCTCTCAGCTCTACAGAATGCTTTAGGCCTGATTCCAACCAAATCTGCGGCAAAAATGCAGGTTAAGACTTTAGGTTGAGACTTGACATCACCCTTCCGCATCCAAACAGATGATCGGACCAGTCAGACTACTACACGGTCAGCCTGAAATATGACTGAAACCTAGCAAGTGGTTGAGTTAATGGACCAAACTCTGACCAAACCTGTTGTGTTCTAGCTTTTTTAAACATTTCCAGCAGAGAAATTCTCTTCGGATTGTCTCATATAGTTTAAGGAAGAGATAGAGATGGCATTGGTTGAGCGACATAGACAGTGAATGAGATTGAGGGAGTGCCAATATCAAGAAAGACAGTGCATCAGCAAAAAAAAAGTTATTTTCTGATTGTTTCATAGTAGTTACGTTCAGCACTGCACGTGTTCAACGGCATGATCATTTTATCAAGTCATTGTCAGTGTTCGGTTTACAGTCTCTTCTAGTAGCCCAAAAATAAATGAATGCTGCTTTAAAGTTGGGTCAAATCAATTTAACTGAAAATGGATACACACTGTCAGAGGTTTTGTGACACAGCATGTCAACATGTCTGTAGACGAGTGCTGGTGGGTATGGCCATCTTTGCCTCTTTTTACTAAGATCAGTTATTGACTGATTTTTAAACTGACCTTTTTACATTTCAGTGTGTGTGTGTGTGTGTGTGTGTACGTGCATGTTTGTATGTGTGTGCATGTGTGTTATCCTGATTAGATGAGTAATGGTGTGCCCATGTGTATGTATTTATGTGGGGATGTATGTATGCACATGCCACCCCAATAGCCATTTTACACAACTATTTACTCTCTAAGCTAAAACAAAACAGCTTCTTAATCCTTTCAAGGTGCATGGCTGGCTCCCCTTGAAGGTTGTAATGCCCCTTTACTAGAGCAGTTAAAACACTCAGGCAATAAATGAAAAAAAAGGGAAGGGAAACGTCAAAGCACAGATCACACACATACAGTACCTGGCATTTGCTCAGAACCCATCAGGAAGTAGTGAAAACTGCTACTCCTCCACAGCCGGGCTGAATGGGGCTTTCCAGGGCAACGGGCCAGGTTTTTATTGCACAGGATCTGAAAAAAACGTATTTGTTTATCTGAAACAAGGGTGCAGCAGTCAAATTAAATAAAAGGGAATCTAAAGGGAATCACAAAAATGTTGTGTAAAGGTCAGCTTGAGGCTACAAGTAAATAAACAAAGAAACAAAGGACTTTCACCCAAGAGATCACAGTTCGTGTCTCGTGTGAAACCAAAAGTCACCGTTGACTTAAAACTTCTGCACATAATTTAAGTAATGTATCATCAGGATGTTTTCCTAAACCTAACCAACCCCAACCTAATCAGACACGTTTGTAACATTATGAAGCCACTTTACTCCGTGATTGCTCAGGTGAGCAGAGATATAAAAGGAGACAAGAATTTCAACTTCTCTCTCAAGGTCTTTTTTTGTTGTTTTCAACACAACCACTCCTGTCAGTTTTTGTTTGTAGATTTGTAGACAACATGGATGCCTTCAAGAAGAGACTGTCAGAAAGTGTACTTCCTTATCCACAGTTATTCATTGCATCAAGACTACAAAAACACACTAAAAACACAGAATTGCTGGACAGATCGTGGAGACACAGTAAGACGTAGCCAAGTGGAGGCTGCAAGCTCTTTTACACTGCCTTCAAGTGTGGCCATTTGGAACAGATATAAATAGACTTGATTAGAGCATACTGAAGCTTTAATGGACCATGCTGCTGGTTTAAGATGTTTCAGCCTGTTAACTATATTGCATAAACATGACTAAGCATTGGTTGCAGACTGAAAACAGTCTTGTGTTAAAATAGCGCAAGAGGTTGCTTTGGGGTATGTCGTTTAATGTGCCGAGGAAACATAGAACATGATCCGGAAAATCAAGTTTGAGTAACAGATCCATGAGTTTAAGACTCATCACATGCCAAAACACGACACAGCAGTTTATAATACTCACAGAGAGGGATTTACAACTTTGAACATTATCATGACAGCAAGAATTTCATCATCAAAAGGATTGCAAGGTGCAACAAAGTGATCTACCACGAAAGGTAGGTCATTCAAATTAATGAAAGGGTTCCACTTCTTCATGCAGGGCTACACTGGGTCTGAAAGCAGCCTCAATTTCAAGAATAATTTGCAAATTTCAGGTATCAGTTGCTTCCTAATCTCACCATAATATGAAATTCAACTTTAAGACTAGAGTCTGTTATCGGAATCCATCACAGTGAACATTTTAGTGGACACATTTTTCCACAACATTACTCGTTGTGGCTTGGTGATGCAGTTGTAAGCGGGGAGTATTTTGTTAGCCCTTGTTGTTGGCGTGTTGGAGAGACACAGGAAAATCACAAATGTTAGAATCAGCTGCTCATTTAATAGCCTTGCTGTCCAAAAATGAAACCTGGAAGGTAAACTGTAAGCGAAGTGGTGGTCCAGTAAAGCAGCAGTTTTATCTCATTCATCAATGATCAGCACACCGTCATACCTTTACTACTTCTTCATTGTGAAGGTGTCATCATCATATGATACAACCTTCTGTTGAGCATTTGTAGTTAAAGACATAAAGACAATATAAAACAGAAAAAAGCATCAAAATAAGGACAATAAGTAAATTAATTGGCTCCAAGTTGATTTTAACACCTCAGGAAATTAACAAAACCACCAACAGCCTTGAAAGTAGCAAACGTTTCGTAAAACATTATGGTATACTTTGGAAAACATTCAGCAGTAATGTCGATTGTATGCAGTTTGCAGTTAATGGTCATAAACATGGAAAAACATCATAATGGTCCTTGAAGAGAACATCAGATAGAGGTACAGGTTGTGCTTGGTGTGGTCACCAGTCATATTATTTACAACATATATTTCCAAAGCACGATGCAGATTGCAGAGGAAAACATGAAGGAAAACAACACTCTACCTGCCCACCATCCTCCCTCGTTAAACATCCACACTGTTAATGATGCCGAGTTCCTCATCCAAGCCCAGCGGGGAGCCACGTGTTAGAATATACTGCCCTGTGCAGTACCAGGGTGGGCCGAGGTAGCCTGCTTTCAGTTCAGCCTGGGTTTGATTGTGAAGAGCAGGGTTTGAGGGGGTTGGGGGTTGTTGCCTGTTTGGTGGTATACAGCGCCTGTTGTGCTCTCACAAAGCCACACACACGTTTCACCAATTTAATGTTGTGTGTTCCCAAATCGTAACGAATGCGAGAGGACCACGTGATGTGATTAACAAAATGGTATTTTTAAAGATGCTGACGCACACAGCACCCTGCTTCCCATCATGTTACACACAATAACAGGCTGAAGACACTTGTTGGATTCATATGTTTTTTTTTCCTCATTTAAAAATTCTCATTTGAGTGAGAGTTCATTGGGTTGAGTTCATTGAAACAAAACATCTTTATTAAGTGTCTCAGACAATGTAGCAAGATGAAAGGGTTCATCTCTGTTCCTGACAAATAATACTGATGTGTTGCCAGAGTGGGCAACAGAATTTAAAGTGTCTACCTAGTTACCCAAAAACAATAAACTAAAGGGGTTCATGGGGTCTCAAGAGTGATGGAAGAAGAGATTGACAGACAAATTGCTGTAGTTACATTCTAAAAGTCACCTGTGGTCCTGAGCACATAGTAATGACCAAAAGAATGTGATCATGGGTTACAATTGTTTGAAATTTGTTTATGTCACATGGTGGCTAGGCATCAGAGAGCCTTAGAGATAGTGTGTTGAGCTCAAACATCTGGAAGGAGTTTGGGTGTTTTGCGCCAAAAGAAGCCACTTCAAGTGGTTCTTGCATTTGATTAGGCCTCCTTAAGGCTTCCCTTAGTAGATTTTCTGGGCATATCAAACTGGAAGGAGACACTGAGGCAGACCGAGAACACACAGGAGGGATTACATGTCTGGAAACACTGGTTCCCCCAGGAAGAGCTGGAGGACATGGCTACCTGGAATTTTTCCTTCATAGCATGTGAGATCCAAACTCACTTGCAGCATCTACTTAATCTTAAGCTTTTCTCTGATGTTGGTAATTATGAGGCAATAGCAGAGGTGAATGCGATAGTGATTACAGAGGAGAAGTGCTTTCTTGTCGGGATGCAAGAGATCAATGACCTGAGATAACCAGGTGGGTTGTTGAAGTCAAACAGGGAGTTCTGTATTGCAGTTGGAGGTTGGGTCAAATGTTTTTACTTGGTTGGTTTTGGACACCCATGTGTATAGACCTATGTGCTGTGGAGAAAGAAAATCAACAGTATACATTGTGTGTTTCTCTGTCTGACCAGGAATGTGGGCTAAGACGCATATTCTGAATGCGCTGTATAAATGTGCACGTAAATCCAGTATAATATCAGCATATCCCACATGTCTTATTCAGAATACTACTACTACTACTGCTACTACAAAATGAGGTTCAATTAGGAATATTCAAAGGCATATCTATGCTGTTTAAATATAGTCACTGTTTTTTGAGAACTGTATGTCTATTCTGTTCCCCGTCACCACACAAGTGTATTTATTCCTCTATTCAGCTGTTATAAAGTTCCCACATTGTTTTGTCCATCCAATAGTTTGAACCCAAATATTCGGTGTGATATAAAAAAGAGAAAAGCAGGAAATCCTCCCATTTGAGAAGCAGGAACCAGCAAATGTTGGGCATTCTCAGTCAGTGCTGGCGGCATGACTCTAATGTTTTTCGTCAGTTGGTTGGTCCATTACTTTGGTCCAGATCAAAATATCTCTATGGAGAGATGGTGCATAGATCACCATGAAATATTTATTATCATATAATTATATAATATTTAGATCTATAGATGTGAATGGTTGTTTGTCTCTATGTGTCAGCCCTGTGATGAAGTGCGACCTGTCCACAATGTCAGCTGGGAGCAGCTTCAGCCTCCCACAACCCTGGTAAAGGACGAGCAGTTGTGGAAAATATAAATTTTTATTGCTAACATTTTTAGTTTAACCGGGTAGCCAGTTCAATTCCAGCAAGGACCACTGCATTGAGTATGAACTGTTAGCTGGAGAGGTGCCAGTTCACCTCCTGGGAATTGCCATGGTGCCCTTGAATAAGGCACCAAACTCACTCCTAACTGCTTCCATGGTGCCGCTACACAGCTGCCCATCACTCCACCATCTTTCCACATTTGCATGTCTACAAACTCTTTGTGGGTGTGTGTGGTTGTATTTCAAGCCTATATGTGTAAAAATTGAAGGATTAATAAAAAATAAATCTTCTTTTTTACAGAGCTGCTAGTGTGGTTGTAAACTTGTAGTCTTGTTTCTTGATACATGACTGAAAGGACAAGTTGTTTATTGGTTCAATATTCTGATGATTGACTGAATATTCCAACAGATTTAAAAAAATTATACTTTATAACAAATATTTGTACTTTTGCAGTTGTAGTTTTGTAGTTGTGAAGAAGTGGATGTGTTGAATGACTCAGCATATTAAAAACCCATTCACACAAGGACATCACTGTTAATCTGTGCCAGTTATCTACAAAGATAGACAGAGTATCCACTGGCCTTCTTTTCTTCTTGCTTTCAATAGGACATCGATAGTTCCTTTGCTTCCCTCTCTTCTGGGCTCTCTTTAGTTTTACTTGGTTGATGGAAAAAAAATCTTAGCAATTTGTGTCACAACAGAAGTCATTATCACCTGCACTGCCAAATAGGATGAGTCATTTTCAACACATAATGGGGATGAGTAGGAAAAGACACTTTTGTATTACTGTTCAACACAACAAATGGGAACAAAAACCAAGTCCCTATGTGCAGAATACATGCAGAAATGACTCTCCTCTGTGACGCACTTTAGGATAGCTCACAGTTTGTCCCCTCCAGGCAGCTGTACCGTGCTTTATATGACAGTTTGACAAAACATGTCAGTTTGGATCAATAATAGCAATTTGACATTTCAGTTTTTTTATAGTTTGGTGAGCTTTAAAGTCTACACATAATGCAAGAACAAGTGCACTCACTCATCCTACTACATCCCGATGCAGATGCATAAACACATCCGCAGGCTGACATACTGAATCATCACAAGACTTATATAGGTCATTTGAGCGTGGTCAGCTAACAGTGTGGCATGCAGAGCAAGGGGATTTCTCTTCTGTTGCTGTGTGTTGCGGATGAGAGTCGACAGGCTCTCGGCCCCGAAGGCCGGCACGCGAGGACTTCTGGGTCCCTCTGGCATTCACGCGAGTTTATTAATCCTGAGCATGGGTAGGGGACTGTGTGTGTATGTGTCTGTTGTTACCTTTTAGTCTTTAAGACATTTTACGTGAGGACACTTTGCAAAATGAGGTCAGATAAAGCTGGTTTTCATTTCCAACAGTTTAGGATTAGGGCTCGATCTGGTTTTGGGTTCTTTAGTTTCAGGGTAAAGGTTGATGGTAAGGTTAGTTCAGGTTCAGGACTTGGGTTGAGGGTTAAAATAAGAATTCAGTTTAGGTAAAGGTTAACCATGCTGTGGTGAGGGTTCATGTGAGGGTTTGTAAGAGGAGAATGAGTTTGAAGGGTAGAGTTTTCATGAAGCCTGTGTGGCATGTCAGTGTGTGTGTGTGTGTGTGTGTGTGTGTAAGCATGTAAGGCTTCACATGTCTGTTTATACTTGCCTCTCGGCTTGAGCCTGCTTGCATTTCATTGTGTGTACATTTGGACACGTGAGTGTATATATGTGTGTGTCGAGCCGTGTATTACAACCACTGGCTTACATCCATTTAATCTCTCATCCTGGATTTATGCACTTAGCATGTTTGCTACACGGAACAGTAATCAGGGATCAACCTGATGCTTATCGAAAGTGGTGGAATTATTTTTGTATTGATGCTGTGGGAGTGTAATGACAGGAAGCTTCAGTGGGTAAAATGTAGTTTGGTTTTCCATAATTTGAAAAATTCACATTTTATATTTAAATTGGATGAAAAGTTGGTTAGGAATATATTTAGGCATCATACACAGAATAAACTTGGTGATATTAAGAGTTATATTCTGCAGATATTGATATGCACATATGTGTGTGCAAGTCACATAAACTGTATGCTGTTCCATGACATTTTGTCATATTTTGCAGAATCTGCCATTCCTCCACAGGGATTTAAAGTATACACCCATTTCACAGGAAACAACGTATATGCAGGCAGACAAAGACAAGACAAAAGCTGGTCCATGTGTGTATTTCACATAAGAACATTTCAACATTTGATTTTTGAAATTACTGTGTCAGAAATACTGTTGACAGTCTTAAGTCTTAAGTTAAGTTAGGTTATTATAGCCCACTATCACAGAGCATGCCTCAAAGGGCTTTACATTAGATAAAAAACAGCAATAATGACCTTTAGCAGAAACACACAAAATCATGGAGAAGTGACGAGCATTATGTCGAAAATTATACGTACATACATAACCGCACCATGAATTGAGTTCATGTTCACGATTAAAAATACACAAAGTGACATTCACTTGCTTCCCCTAGCATTTTGTTTCTACCACTGTTTGTTCAATAACAAGTTACTGAACAGGAATTCTTCAAGCTAGTTTGCTAATGGTCAGTTAGCAGACTGGTTAGCTTGTTAGCTTAGCTTGGTCAGTAATAGTCCATGTAGTTTATTCAAAAGACATATTTGCAATATCGGCTCCAATCAAACCATCACGCTCTTTTCTTTTGAATTTTTATGTGAACAGTGGAGGATAAATAAAAGTGAAGGGTATATTACACAGCTTATAAGTTACGATAGCTTCCTCTATTTTGGATCCCACGGCTATCCGTCTCGAATAGGTGACAGGTGTGGTGGAAGTTAAATAAAAGTCTTGCTTATTGCAGGTTTAGTTAATATCTAGCTCATACCAGGATTTGGTGTAAATAGTTTTCAGCAAATAAGTATAATCTGAACAAGCATCAGTCTATGAAACACTTTGACGCAACACACAAAAACCCATTCAGGTAATTGTGTTAAGAGATGCTACCTAACATATTTGTTCGTGTCACCACCATCCTAATTCCTATAATAATCAATGGATAAAGACATAATCCTGTCATGTCAAACCCTCTGATGAGGCATACTTTGTTCATGCTGCATGAACATGAACCGCATCAATCACTAATTATTATTGGGTTTCTGTGTCATGTGTGCCTCAGTGGATGATATGTCATAAAAACATGTGCACCAACAAAAGCATGAATGATGCACACGCAAATATCAGCATAGCCCTTTATGCTTCACACAAAGCAACTGAGATGGTATAATTTTGTTTGATAAACAGATGAGTTTGCATTTATATTTCAAGCCCAGTCATTGTCAAGTCACACAACAGTCAGGGACAGCACAGAGTGTGTGAACAGGCAGCAGAATGTCTGCTTGTGAAAAATATGAATTCATGAAAATTTGCTGACATGTGTACATTGACAAACAGCTTATCTTAAGCACTGTATTTCCATGTTAACATGCTCCAGTAATCAGATACAACTGTGACAACCTAATCTTAATTTAAATGGTCATGTGTGCTTCCTCAGAGGCCACTTCCTGGCCACGTTGTTATAAAGGTTCTGGAAGTTAAGACAAGCAGAATAATGTCAACACATGCTAACAAGTTACAGCTAATGTTTCTTTTTCTAATATAGTAGACATTTTAGTTGAGATAGGTTGATCAGAGTAATATTATGTATCATATACACATATATATTCTGTAAATAGAGCCTAAATCTTAACACACTGGACCAATAACCCAAAAAGAGAATCAGGTGGCATTAATGATCTGTGCTTAGGCCAAGTGTAACTTCACTTTATACCTTCCACATATATCTGTCTTCATTAGATCACAGATCTGATTTGATTCCATATTTTTCTAAACATTATGCAAATCAGGCTGTGCAGTACACTGCAAAAAATTTGATGTTGAGAAAACCCAAATAAATTATTAAAACAGCTGCAAGGACGAGTTACTTGTGTTATGTCACCTTAAGTTATACTCTTGAGCTGAGACGAGCAGTACTGATAGTTTCAAGAGCTAGTATCTAATTCATTGATAAATGTTCACTGGTAAAGCATTTTCATGTTTGAATCTGCCATTTTGATTCCCAGTGCCTGTTAACAGACACATTTAAACATCAATCTGTGGAACATGATGTTAAATATGAGCACCTCAGTTTATTTTCAAGTTCTAAGGGGCTTTATCAATGGGTGCAGACCTACAACCAATCAGAGCAATGAAACGTAATGTTGTGTAATTGGTAAATTAAATTTATGAAATTCTCATTAGGAAATATGGCAAACACATCTTCCTTATGAACAAAAGTTTTTGGTGCAGCTGTTTGTACTTCTTTTAGATAAAATATATCGCCCAGTTTGTTTGATTTGATAGCAGATTCAACAGAAACAACTTCAGATCAGTGGCAGCCATTTTGGTTGTTTAGAAAACCACATAATGGCCAACGAGATTGTGCTCCTCTGCACAGTCATTGTATTCGATTAGATCCAGGCCGGGGTGTAAATCTGTCTGAACAGGAGAGGGACCAGACACATCTACCAGAGCAAATAAAACATGAGGTTGCAGATTTGTGTAGTTGAATCTGTGACTGAAGTGTATAGGGAGTGTTTGAAGTGGACAGTTATCTTGATCATAGTCTGCATTATTTTAATTTTGTTCAAAGCAAAAGACTATGTGACTCATTAGGGAGACAAACCTCAATCATAATGTTTCTTAGATTGGAAACAAGGATATCTGGGAATTTTTTACTTACAGTGCATGCTGGGAAGTATATGCTAACAAGCTATCAGTTTCAGTCAACCCATGCATTGTATTAAGTTCTGAAGTAGATCCAAAACAAGTTAATATACCTTTCTCAATTTGCAATGAATGAATGACTTGATAGTTGCCATATTTACCATTAGCACATTTCACCTGTTCCAGGGTAAAACATCATGCTCTTAGACATGTTTGGTAATTGCCAACAAAGCCAAAGGAATAACCACACAATCCAGCAGTTTAGTTCCAACTATAACAGTTTATCTATCTATAGCTAATTTTATAAGCCAATGTAAACACGTGGATTTCTCACATCACCCCTTCTTCCATATATATCAACGCTCACTCAAGCATGCTTCCATGCAGTGTTCCTACTGATCAGGGATCAGATAAATGCTCCAAACCGCACGTGTTGAGCTCTTAGGGGTTTTCTTCCTGTAGATTTATAGGATGTGACAGCTTCAGCTGCCAATATCCCAGAGGACAGATCCTGAGTAAGTAGAGATTGGGCTAAGTGAGTGGTTATTTCTACAGACCTCTTGGTGACATAGTTACACTTTGAAGGAGTATTTATAAGACGGATCCAAACTATGGGCCTTTCTCTTTAAAATAGATACTGACGCCCTTAAAGGGCAAAATATAATTCCATGTAGATTTGTGAGATGTAGATACGAAGACTATCACAACAAAATGCTACAAGAGCAAATGGCAGTCATTCCTGATGCCCACGTTTTGGTATTTCTTCAGTTATACTTAGGTGATATGAGTACCAGATGAATGACAGAGTAGACAAGTGTAAACAGGTCCATCAACCCCAGCAGGGACTGGAAAGTATTTGTTCTGACCGCTCTCCATACCATCTTTGACTTCCTGTACTGGTTACCCGAGAAAACACTTGTGAGTCCATGTGACTTTTTATTTACAAGCCCTGATTTTCCTTGAAAAACAGATGAGATGGTGTGAACAACATGTGACAGGAAAAAAGGAAACATGCTCAAAAATCATGTAACGCTGGCAAGTGGATTCTTGCTTGAAAGGTTCACAAGAAGATAAATCAACCACTCTCCACTGCGATTGATTAGAACAAGATCCAACCTGACCTGTTTGGTGTACTCACAAAAGCTTTTGAGAATCAGATCCTGCAGTGGCTCAATAGCTGTCTGCTTTTAAGATGAATGCTTCCATGTACTCAGAAACCTCCAGCAGGTGTGTGTTTGCATACCAAAATAGGAGATTGCCTGACCTGATTCAGGGAGATCCAAGACTAATGGCATGACATGCTGCTTCTTGCATCACCTTGTGTGTGTGCATGTGCAACCTCTTCACATGTGAGGTGGAAAGTTGAGGTGTTGGGTAAGAGGTGGATCTGTTGCACCGAGTGGATTCTTTGAGCTCCTTGAGTGCCACTGTCCTCATGACTTAACTGGACAACCCGATGAGGAAAGCAAATGTAGTTCATGTCTGGAAGTGTCCAATGATTTTAATCATCCAAAGCATTCCCACCTTGTTGCTTGAACTTTATTTTAGAACTACATACTAACAATAACTCCCAATGCCAATTCTAACATGCTGATGTTCAGGACATGTATCATGTTCACCATTAGTTTATTAGTTCCAATCTAACAATTCCTTTGCAGGTATTTGGTCATAAACAAGTTTACTATGGCAGTAAATGAAAGCATAAGCAATCTCCAAGGTTATTGCAATTTATCCTGTGGGGAACATGAATGTGTGTACAATATTTCATGACAATCCATTGAGTAGTTGTCAAGATATTTCACTCAAAACTACAAATGTGAACTTTACAGTGGTGTGAGAGGTCAGTAGTATTATGGCATTTTTTATCCTTAGGTTACACATGGTCACGTGTGGGCATTGAGGTCCTCGGCTGTAGTGGTTGTTTGGCTTTGATCTCAACACTGTGGTGGCCAGGGTTGAAGAAACCTAATGTTGCCTTCCTAGACATAATAGATAGCTTGCAGTTGAGGTTTCATTAACGTGTCAGACAACAGACAACAGTGTCTCCAGACTAGAATGTGCTGACAGTAACACAAACATGGGTAAATACATTCTCTTTAAATAGTTCTGGGCGTATAATATTTGTGGTGTTATCTGAAGGGGATTAAAGTATGACCACCAGCATGAGTTTGCCAGAATGTGAGACCAACTCAGACACTCCTGATGTACTTTGAGAGTGTCTCTAATTCTCCTTGGCCAAGTGTCAATAAATACTACAGCATAAGACATCAGAGGCTTCTGAACACTTTCTTCCCTCCTGACCTCACCATTGACCTTTGACTAAAGCAATTTCTCCACAACGTTTTTCATAGGCTAAGTAGTGCTGCACCTAGAGACATGAGTTGGACATGTACATTTCTAGAAGTGCCCCTTTGAACCCAGCATGTTAAAGACGCTATCTTAGCGAGAAAACAGGCTGGCTCCTTGTGATTGTGTGAGGCAAAACAAATCAATACTTTCCAACCAATCTTTGGAAGTCATCTACATTTAAAAGAAATCTCACAAACAGCATGAATTTTCTTCATAAGAACTTCTATTGACATAGGTAACGCTGCTTGAGACGCATTGATTGAGATGCACTGATTGAGATTGAGTTCTCAACTGTGTTCATCACAGTGAACAGTTGAATTTACCTATTTCATGATATGAGATACTAGTTGCATACGCTGAAAGACACACTGACACACTCTCATACACTCACCATATAGATGTTTAGTAAGAGAACAATGGTGTATTGTGTGGAGCATAGCATGAGGGCTCCATTAGTTAGAAATGAGGCAATTTGTTTGCTGCGGCATCCTGTTAGTTATCGCAGCTTACAGCTACTGGCCTACATTCTTCAGTTAAGAGGAAATCCAACAATCATCTGAGTCTCATTTCCTTTCCCTTTTTTACACTGAATGGTTGATTAGCAGTTAAACAAATCATCACAAGCCTTCTTCTTTCATTTATAAACATCTTCTCAAACCTTTCTTTGTCTTTCTCTGCTCAGGGGTGGATATCCTGAAATTGGTGGCAGCACAGGTGGGCACCCAGTGGATCGACATCTATCAGTCGTTGGCCAATGCCACAGAGAGGGAGGTGGCCGCCTTCTCCAATGGCTACTCATCAGATCATGAGCGGGCATATGCCGCGCTGCAACACTGGACTATCCGGGACAGCGACGCCAACCTAGCCAAGCTGATCAACGCCCTGCACCGACAGCGTCGCATTGACGTGGTGGAGAAGATCCGCTGTGTCATGGAGGACAACCCACAGGTAGGCTGGATGGACATGTTTTGAAATTTAAATGTTTATTCAAGCATGAAAATATCTTTGACCTTTCCTGGCTTCACATCGTTTCCATCTTCAACTCTGTCAACATCACTGGCACAAGCTGTAGTACACCCTGTTCTTTGCATTTCTCTCCACTGAAATCTAATCTGTGGGGAAAGCTGTCTGGTTTCAGGAGCCAATCCCTGCGGTTTAGCAGCATTCCTCACATTAAAGCAACAGTTCACTTTAGGAGAACAATTTGATGTTCAAACCGTAATTGCACTCACTGTTGCTGCCTCTCTTTTGGAGAGATGGAAATGCTTGTTGGGATGAGTCAGTGAGTTACTGTTGGAGGAAGTGGAAGTGTTTTTTTTTTTCTTTTTATCACATTATGGATACTTCTTGGGATGTAGAACATTTTGTGGATGAAAAGGAACATTTGTTTGAGTTATTCCACCAAATTAAATATCTGACTAATCAAGGCACTTCATCACACTGAGGCACAAATATGAAAATCTAATTCTACTACAAACTAGCCTGATAAGCTGTTTTGTTTCACTTAATTTGTTCAGCCTGACACTGTGTTCGGCACTGTATTGCAACTTTCAGACAACATGGAAGTTTCAGTAGCCAATGCTAGGCAGCATTTAAAAGGACAGTGTGTAAGATTTAGGACCTATTGGCAGAAATATATATAATAATAAAAAAAATGGAATACAGTCATTTATTTTATATTTTTCTATTATTACCTGTAAAAAAAAAAAAAGTTATGTTTTTGTTACCTTAGAATGAGTTTGTCTACAGAGGGAGCAGGTTCACCACCATGTTTCTACAGTAGCTCAGAATGAATCAGAAACACTGGTTCTAGATAGATCATTTTAAGTTTTCACATGTTGCGGCCACTGTAATTTCTCTTACATGCTTGGAAAGGGATGATGTGTTGTGCAGTTTTTATTTTGTTGAGGTCTACAACTCTACTGCTAGATGCCACTAAATTCTTCACACTGGACCTTTGACACATTTCACACTGATCAAGGAAACATGTCCTTTGACACTTGTCTCTATATTACTGTTGCTATTTTACATAAATGTAGCTTGGTAACTAGCTAAGTAGAAACAGGATATCCCTTATTCTTAATCCGACCTTCTGTTGTGGTATTTTCTAACAGCCATGATTCAGCACAACACTGTTTTGAATCATAGAACAAATCTGGAATACAGGGGACACAGAGGACACAGAATCCTTCATCACTGTTTACTTTCCTCCTTCTTGCCCTCTGTTAACTTTCTAATGATTCAGACGTGTGTCCTTGACTTCATTCTCCAAGGTCAAGGCTGCACAGTTACAGCCTTGTTCTGGTTGTCTGAGCTCAGTGTCTCAGCTCTTTAGTCATTGAACAGTAATTTGACCTTTCATCACAACTTAATAATGAGCAGTTCATGTGCAGCAATAGTTTTCTGTCTTGCTGGATTGATGGTGGATAAGATAGCAGATGATGAAAATTGTTTGTTGAGGGGGAGGCATGGTGATTATGTAGTAATCAGTGTATGAAAGAGGGAACACAGGAAGTGGGAGTCTTTCTAGTGGAACAATCTAGGGATGGGTTTCATCCTTAATAAACATGATTTAAGATGGAAAGTGTAGGTTTGGTTTGGGGGTGTTTTTCATATTTCAACATGACAAGCTAACGTCATTAGCAACTTTAGCTAGTTAGCCAAGCAGTCAGTGACATAGCTACTTTGTGATATGTCAGGGAGGAAAGTAAAAGCCAAAAAGTTTTATTTAAACAGTCAAGTACTGGAGGTGATGCAACTGAGGAAGAGGCTGCTAACATTTGCTCAGCTCCACCGAGTCAACAATGTTAAGGTTGATGAAGTTGTCCTAGGGTTAGAACAGCAGCCCAGATTCAACTTTCATACAGTCAATGCGCTTGTCAATGTCACTTTTCGTGAATCGACCAATCTTAGTCTGGATGGTACAGGAGATTAATCTTGAAACAGACAACTGCACTGCACTGCATACATATGTTGCATGTTCAAGTACTGACAACAGTGCCGAATGTGCAGGAGGTTAACAGTATTATGGTTTGACCAATCAGGAGCTGGTACCAACTTAAGACCAGTTCATGGTACCCATATCTGCCCTCACTGTGAAAGAAACTTCATGCAAGCCACAGCTATAGTTAGAGACGAGAAAGCAGCGGAACGACAAGAGAAATGGTTGGGAGTGAAATAGAATGCATTTTTGCAAGACACACAGTGCATGGTAATTTAAAAAGGTCACGTTCAGTCGATGCTCTCACTCATTTCACACCAGGTCAATGTGATTTACCAATAGGAAGCATATTTCACAGAACAGCGACAATGGCATTGATGTTTGAACACAGTTGAAAAAAAGAAACATTGGGTGTATCGATGGTATTCCCATCTGACGGAGTGTCAGCTGTCTGATGGATGTTTCTATTTTTATCTGTGCTGCTGCATGAGAGTTGAAACCAGACAGCAGATGTGATCCTCATTCTCTTTCCTCTCGCTTGTGACTGCTGCTCACTATGAGCTATGAGGCATCCTCTGAGATCAAAAATACAACCTTGAATAGATGTAATCACCACAATGCTATTGATCTGTATCCAGTTGAAAGCAACACATTTATCAAAGACCAAAAGCTCTGCTACAATGTAGTTTCTAATTTTGCACTTAGAAAGCGACAAAATGTGTTTTGACAAAATTACATAACTCGTGGCATTATAGTCGAATTCAGTAAAGTCAAAAAACACATGTTTTATTCATATGTTAAATTAATGTTTAATAGCGATACCGCTGTGCTTGCTTGCTTTTTTCTGACCCTTGCATCAGTATGTACAAATAACTGATTAAAGAGCAGCCATGCTGTTTCATTTCGATAAGTCTCCTGTGTGTGGCTAATAGATGCATGATGTCAAGGACTGCAGCACGCAGAGCCGCTGTCCTCAGGGAGGAGTGAAAAACAGGTTCGGGGTAGAAATTTTTCAGGGTTTTTTTCTTTTCCATTTATCGACACAAAGAAGAGTCAAGAATGTATGAAGGCTTCTAAATGTCAGATTCAAAGGGCAAAGAAATAACAGGCCACCATGAAAATTTTGAGATAAATCTGTCTGTATGAGTCAATGCAGGCTTCACGTTTCTTCTCACTACCAATATTTGGGTCATGTTAAATATACATGTACATCTACAGTGCTGACTAGAAAATAGACTCAGAGCCCACAGGTGGATGCTGGGTTGGAGGCAGGGCTTTTGTGGACTCGAGATGATTGCCATGTGTGTTTGCGTTGGATACAGTGCTAGTACCCTAGAATGTATTTTGCATCAACAAGAACTCCCAAACTCACCAATTAAGACTAATTGGTCTTCTGGGAGGCTAGCAAGCCAACTCCCAAAAACAACGGGCTGGTCAGTGTCCACAGTCATCGCAAGACTAGCTGTAGAATTCTGAACATAAAACCTCTCTACTTATTTCAGCAAGACAATGCCAGGACACATTATGTGCGTATTACAACAGCCTTGCTCTGTAGTAAAAGAGTTACTAGACTGGCCTGCCTGCAGTCCAGACCTCTTTACCCATTTACACAGTGCTCTGCCTTTAAAAAAAATTGTGGTTGTAAGTCATGGTTGCTTTTGGGAGAGTCGACATCTAACAAGTGTTCCTGGTAAAATGTATTTAATGTATTTATTAGGCAGTAAACTTTGTTTGACTTGTGTCAAAGGTGCTGACCAAGTATTATACCTGAGGGTGGCATTCTGTGATGAATGGTGAAGCATGGGTTGAAACTGTTCGGTATCTTCTTTATCTTATTTGAAAGGGTCCAATACTTTTACTGGTCTAAAGCAAAAAGAAACAAAAACCACTGCAGCAGTCTGTTGATGAGATTGTTGGTCATTTCTAATGACTCAACGGTTACTTGGCCAAGTGCTGAGAATTCTGGCTCAGAAAACATAATTTCACTCTGTATTTTAACAAGAAGTACCCCAGGTAATTATCATTAGAAGATGGCCAATGACCAACAGCTGAAGGCAGTCAACTACTCAGTTATGAGTTATGATTTTATGCGAGAAGGAAGGCAAGCTGGCCAATCTTTGTGGTAGAAATACAATAAATAAAGACTCCCATCATTGGAACATTGTAGCCTGTGTAAATGCACATCTATACTTGCTTCTACATCATTTTAATGATTTCTGCGAATTTCAAAGTCTACAGAGCTTAGACTTAGTCAAACTGGAGGCAGGAATGGAGTACTGTTGTGCTATGATGTTTTAAGATAAAACATTTTCAAAACACCTTAAGGCTACAAAATGAAGTGCAATCAAATGTCAATGTTCAACCACACAGTGCCAAACCAACAATATGATTGTCAAATAACTAATATGCAATGGCCTTTCTCAGTGTAGCCTCACTAAAATGAACTAGAAAAGAGGACAAAAGCCAGAAAATTAAATAAAATGAGATATAGACATTGCAATTATTATAAAGTATTATTAAGATAGAAAAATAAGATGACCAGGCACTTTAACAGCAGACAACAGCAAATAATAGCCCTAATAGCCCTTTTATACAGTGCTCTGAAATTATTTTCAGTGGCTTATGCTGTGCCACAATTGATTCCCTGCATCAAGCAAAGCACACACCGGTGGTGTGCTGTGCACTGCTGGTTGAGCTTTGGCCAAGGAGTGTGCTGAACAGCGATGAGCACACTGCAAATCGCATTGTGCCTGAGATCGCATTGTGCCTGAAGGGGCCCATAACCCCCCCACTGGTGATAACATACCAAGCTTACATTAGCTAACAGCAGCTACAGTTGGCAGCAGATTACTTTGTTGTCCGTCAGAAAACTCTGTAAGAGTCGAGCAACTGAAGGACATAAGAGGGAAAGCCAGAGAATATTTATGATCAATTTTCACCAAAATCAGTCAAATAGTTGGAGGTGTGAGACTTTTATGGTCGAAAAGTTACACAATGTTGCTGTAAGGTTTAGTCTAAGCAGCTCAAGAATCAACTTTTTGTCTTGTGCATTATACAGTGCTTTTAAGAAATGAGGCCTGGCTTTCAGTAATTAGATTATTCAAAGAAGGCACACAAAGCAAGAGTCAGACAAACATACTCCTTCACCTACTCTTTTTGTTTGTCCTATTCCTTCCTCTTTCTTCTCTTCACTCTCTGAATGCACAAAAACACTACTACATACAGTAGTCATTTTGCCTTCCTGCCACAATGATGCACAACCAAATGCAATTTCTTCCCTAATTGGGTGTTAATGACTCAGATCCCATTAGACGCCTTTCGGTCCTTCCATAATGAGCCTCATGAAATCATAAAATGAAACCACATCCAGTACTTTCTGGAGAAAAAAGACAAAAATTTCCCAGAAGCTGATTGATTCTTTTTAAGGGAATTCAGAGAGATTGTCTGTAAATGATTGCAATTGTATTTGACATTAAGTATGCTTTAATGCAGTCTGGGAGCAGGCTTATCCTTTGAAGATCTGCTTTAAATGTCATAGATGAATCAGCAATAAAAGGCTGTACATAGCATGACATCATGTGTTTCTAACAGTGGGGCTGATGCTGTGCCCATTTTAGCTGCATCTTAGTTAACAGCTCATCTGTTTTGGGAATAATTACAGCTGAGTGAGATTCTTTGCTGAAACATTTTTGCTCTAATTAATCAAAATATCCCCAGTGTGCCTGTCTGTCCCCTGTGTCCTTCATACTGCAGCAATCTGCTAACTCTGCCAGCGAGGCTAGCAAGCTGGCTCAGTCTGTATGTGTGTGTACATATGAGCGTCGGGCTGTGTGCCTAGGTGTGTGTGTTTCCGTGTGTGTGTTTGCATGTGTGTGTGTGTGTGTGTGTGTGTGTGTGTGTGTGTTGTGTCTGTCTGAGTCCCTGTCCCCAGCAGGGCCTTGTGCTGTGCTGACAGGAGTAGTCAGCAACTCGGCCTGATCCTTTTTCGCTCTCACAAAAACACACAAACACAGGAACTTTCTGGAACAGCAGTGCTGTTCTTCCTCCCGGTGACCCCTGTGCTCCGCAGTAGCTCAGCTGAGAGCTGTTCAAGGCTGCCAGCATCAGGAAATCAGATTCTGTGTGGTGTTTTGTGGGGACTCTCAGACAGAGTGGCTCTACCTGGGTGGGCAGAAGGGACAGAGTTTTTCATATGGCAGCGGGCTGGTAATGTAATTTCAGCGTAATCACAGCCTTGTCAGAAACGTTATGTTTAAGGGTGAGGTCAGAACAGCGAAACTCCTTTAGTGTAGATATTTGTCTTTGAGGTTTCCACCTTCAAATGAATACAGAGTATCAGCATTGATGAGTGACACTGACAGAAATGATGTGGAGACAGAGACATATATGTACATCTCAGTCCCTCAAACATAGAACCAAAACTGCCTGCATGGACAGATACCAGCACATGAGGTGTTTTTGTAATTTGTGTTAACAGACTCTTTAGAGAAGTGTACTTACAGTACCACAGGAGGGTTTCACTTCACAGTGAATATATGTCTGTGGAAAGCAAGTAAGTGACTGTCCTCCACTACTGTCCAGTGCTCTTGACAAAGCCTCCTCAAGCAGACTCCAACAGGCTGTGTTTTACTGGAAGGTTCCCAGCAGAACTGAGACTTCTTTTTACAACCATAAGCCCTGTTGCACATTTTCAGCAGTTTTGTTGCTATTTTTGCATGCTGATGACAATTTTAAAGGTCTTGATCTCTCTATCCCATCACCAATTAAGTAAACCTCTTAATCATTGTTAATACTTGATGGTTAAACTTAGTTGATCCAAAGGAAGATGTGCCTCTGACCTCAGCACCTGATCCAGCTCTAGTACAAGGTTGGCTTGGCTGTTTCTGTTAGAAGGCAGGAGAAACTGGAGTTACACTGTGCAGGTGAATATTTAGAGATGGATGAATGTGATGCGTGTTGCTGGAAAGTTGCAAACATACTCCATACATACTTGCAGTGAGGTAACTGCTGTGAAACAATCAGGAAATATTTCTTTGATCACCACTCAATTGAATGGAAAGCATCGCATCCTGTTGTCATCCTCTTTGGTCTCTTCGCCTCTGCCATTAGCTATGTCCGTAGAAACTACTGTGGCCAGTTACATTTCCTGCTTGCCCAGCTCCGGGCCTGACACTGATGCCTACCAGCCCTGCAAACTTTCTCCTCTTGGTGGTCCAAAGTTCCTGTGCTTGCTGGTGCTCTGAGCACTGAGGATAGGCAATATGATTACGGTTAACTGAATTAACTAACATTAGCTAACAGCAGCTATAATTTGCAGTAGTTTACTTTAGAGTCCATGAGGAAACTGTAAATCACAGAGAGTTGAGGTGGAACAGCCAGAGGACAAAACCAGAAAACATCTTCTCTATAAAATATGAATATGAATATAACATTTTGGTAATGTGTGACTTGCATAGTGCGAGGACAAGCGTACAGTCAATGACAGAGGCACCATTCATCCAATTACAAGTCAGTATAGCGTCAGATGGTAGCAATGCTGTTATAAAGTTACATAATGTCAATTTAATGTAATTTTTTTCACATTGTTTAAAACGGTTTTCTGTTGATTTCCTAATTTGTTAGGTTCATCTGTGGCAAGAAATTATAAGGCAGACTTTCCCCCAAAAAATTTATAGGAGAATAATTTAACATTATCTTGATTGAAAACACATTTTTGTTCCTTTTGAGCCAAAATGGTGAAGAACTAGTAACTGCAAAAAGTTCAGTTCTTTGCCGCACAGTTCAATATCAGATTGCATAACTGTGCATTTCACATATTACTGACTTCCTGTCTCCTGGGGCTGCTAAATGTGTCATCCCACATGGGTATCTGTGGGGGGGTTTCTGCATCTTCTTTTAAAAAATATTTATTCCAGTTACATCTGCTGCTGTGTGTCTTTGTCACGGTGTGTTGTGTGCTTCCGTGCATGTATGTATGCACGCCTTTGTGGGTGAGACAGAGCATGTTTGTTCTGTCAGAATCACGCACAAGTTGTGTCACACTGCAGCACAGTGACCCAGACATTATGGAAGAGAGAATGAAAACACAAGAGACAGAGAACAGCACTGGTGTTTCTGTGTCATGTCCTGTTGGAGTTCATTCATTCGGCCTGAGAGTGAACTGAAAATCATAATAACACATCCAATGCACCACTGCATGAAAATGGATTTTCAACAAAAGAGAAGTTTTTAGCCCAGTTGCATTTCTGTCTGTCTGTTTGTTTGTTGTTCTGTCTCATTTTCCTCCAGCTCCATTTTCCATTTCCAGTTTGTGCGCTGAATGAAATGACCTCTCTGCTGTTGCGACCTCTTAGGCCCGGCTGGGCTCACGCTGTGAAAAACAAGATGTGCTCTCATGATCTCATCCCCCAAACCAGTCCTTACTGGTTCAAACCACAGGTTCATTACCACACCAAAGAGAGAGAGAGAGAGAGAGAGAGAGAGAGAGAGAGAGAGAGTGGGGGGAGAGGAGGGGGTTTGTAACGAAAGAGGAAGGAGAGAGAGGAAAAAGAGACACAGGAAGATGAAGCGATAGGGGGAGAAACTGAAACAAAATGGGGAAAGAGTTGATGAGCGGATGAGGAAGAAATCTAGGTGAACATGGAGACTGAAAAAAAGGATTGGAGATAGAGACAGCAGAAAAAAGACAGAAACAGTGATATAGTTGAAGGAGTCAGGAAAGGAATAATGACAGCAACAAAACTGACATCGAAATGATAGGATGGGAGCTTTAAATGCCAGAAAATAAGAATATGTACTAGTCAGTATGTACCCAGATGCAGAAAAGGGTGGATTCATCCATTCATCGCATACTGTATGACCTTTCACATATTTGACTTTATTAGGAGCCCTAATGAAGTCACAATGAAGTCATTTCAGTGTGCTTTGGTTTATTATTGATCTTTAGCAACAGTGCAAACTGTTTATTGGTTGATTATGTCCTGTTACCAGAGGAAGGTGTGTTACTTTATCTTTATCAATGGTGTAAGTCTTCACGTTTTCCCGTCCCATCCTGCCTTTTCTATCTTCAGCATGAACTAAACAGAATCACTGCCAGTTCAGTCCATTTGTGTTTTAAGTGCCTTTATTTGTACGAGTAAAATGTCTCACTTTGTTGTATTTCACGGCAGTAGCTCAGTCCATATAGACTTGGCTTGGGAACCAGAGGATGGCTGGTTCAACAGCAGATATGGAGGGTAGAGTGGTAGCTGAAGAAGTCGCCAGTTCACCTCCTGAGCGCTGCCAAGGTGCCCTTGAGCATGGTGCCGAATCCTTAAGATAGATATAGATACAGTAGATAGATGTAGATAGATGTTAACTTCTCCTAGGACACTACTACATGGCTGCCTATCAGTCCACCATCCGTCTACGTTTGCAAGTCTGTAAATGTGTGTGTGTGTGTGTGTGTGTGTGTGTGTGTGTGTATTTGGGGCCTATAAGTATGAAGTTGACATTTGGTATATGTCAACTTCACACTTCGATTCTATCTGCATAAACCGACACTTGATTCTCGTTGCATGTCCCCGGACTCCTCTTGTATTACTGTTTCTTCTTTTACAAGAAATCTTCTTTTTCAGCAAATACTGTGTCCGAAAGCATCACATGAACACAGCCACACCTCAAAAGACAACAGCCTGTGTGTCACACACTGTTTGTCTCCCCTTGTTCCCCTCCTCACTTTCATCTCTGTTTCTATCTCTAGTTTGACATCAACCAGCTGATGACATTGGTGAATGTAAGCCAAAGCCTCAGTCCCATCCACAAGCCGCTCGAGTCTCCCAGCAGCACTGGCACCGGCAGCAACAACAGCAGCGGTGGTAGCGTGGGTGGGGCTAGCGGTGTGGGTGTGGAGCAGTCGCCTGTGGACCGCACCAAAGGCTTCTTTCCCGACGAATCGGAGCCTCTGCTTCGCTGCGACTCCACCTCCAGCAAAGACTCCGCCCTCAGCAGGAACGGCTCGTTCATTACCAAAGGTGAGCGAGTCAGCCATAAAGACCAAAGACGCTCCATTTCATTAGTCCTGTCAGCAAACATTTTCAAACTTACACACAATCACTGATTGAGTGCATCATCAGTAGAGAACCCTCCATCATCTATCAAAATTGGCATCTCTTACTTTGACATTACTTTGAGCAGCAGGCACGGCCAGACTGAATGTGCTTGGAGGCTCCAGAGCAGAACATTTTTGGGCTCATGATTGACCACAAGTTCTTCCCTTTTGTTGAAGTTTTTTCTGTTATAGAATAAAACCTGGCTCCAGTTTTGCTGTGTGGTGAAACGCATGAATTTAAAATATGCAACATGAACAGTAAGCACAAAAACCCCAATACAGTGAAGCTGAACGAGACTGTGGGCCCCTCTTCATGAAATCAGATGATTAAGAAGAACCCACGCATGTCAGCTGATACGTCCTAAGTGATGAAGTTCCCTAACAAATTTGAGTTAAATTAGCAAAGCTGACAGAGCTCAGGGTTTGTTGCCCAGTTGGTTAGTGCACATTTTTCATGAATATAGCATGTGTTCTCCACCATTTTGGTTCAAAAAGAACATGATTCCTTCATGATCTTTCTCTTACTTACTTCTTACTGTTACTTACTTTTCTGTAAGTAATCTTAAATTACTCTCCTGTACAAAATTTAATTA
This sequence comes from Larimichthys crocea, assembly GCF_000972845.2. Taxonomy (NCBI): domain Eukaryota; kingdom Metazoa; phylum Chordata; class Actinopteri; family Sciaenidae; genus Larimichthys; species Larimichthys crocea. The sequence continues at coordinate 24,041,667 of NC_040021.1, forward strand.
CTCACCACAGATGATTATAAAAAGAAAAAGCAACCAAAAGGAACAAAGCAGACATTCCAAATTTGTCCACAGTTAAGCAAACCACTAAATCTGTTTATCTATGTATTCTGTAGAGTACAATAGAACAGGATAAACAAAATAACTATGTTAATAACTCTCACTTAGTCTATATAGTTAGGCTATATAGCTAGCATATATGATATTCAGCTCAGGATTTATAATGTTTCATGCTGGGTTAACATTTTTTGTATGTTGGCGCCCCCACCTGGCAGAAAAATATAACACATTGAGACTGAATCACCAGTGATGCCTTATAATGTGGCATCAATAAACTACACACAGTTTGACAGTGTTTACCAAGCAGACCGGGTTTTATATTTGACATATTCTTTTATGTGAGTTGGACTCGATGTGATTCATCACTTTTCCCATGAACAGTGTCATTAATTGTATCTTTCATTGAAATATGTAAATGCTACAGGTGTCTGTAAGGAAACTGTCAGCATACAGCATCAATGTCAGTTATTCAGGAGTACTCATAACATGTCAAACTTAGTTAAAAGAGACAGTTAAACTATTAACATCCCAAATGTCTAGAGGCTCACTTCCAAATGTCCCCCATTTTTATCTGACAAAGCATTTCCGGAGCCAGTTAATTATTCTGAGACACTCGGTGTGTTGGCAGTGGCCTGCGTAAACACTCAGAATCAGCAGTTTCACGTTCTCCAGGCCCACAGCAAATTATTCGCTCACTGATGTGTCTGAAAATGATGTGACTGTGTAGGGTGCACTGGGTTCAAACATTGACATATGGACGATGACTACCCTCAGATGGTCACTCTGAGTATTGTTATTAAATCTAATATTGTGTTAGGAATAATGCTATATTTTAATTCATATTCCCTATTTCATTAATCAGTGACAGCTGACAGGGGACTATTGGAACAGATAATTGTATTAGAAAGATTATTATTGTCTATTATTTTTGTCTAATAATGATAAATGAATGTTATACTTATTTTTTAATTGTGCAATTAAGTTCAATTCTAAAGAGGTTGGAAAATAAACATTATCCACACTTTTGTAGGTTTGTTTTATGTTTTCTAGCAGTTGCACATGCTAACTTGGCTCTCATTCAGAGATAAGTATGTTTGGCCTGTTCAGATAAATGGTTGTTAAATACAGTTAACAGAATTATATTTATTTGGGTTCTATTTACTGATCAGTCATTTAATTCAAGTGTCTGACATGGGGAAATAGCTCTTATAGCTACTATGAAGCAATATGAGTTAGAAAGTTAGTTAGCCCAGTCACTAGCACAACTATAAATGTATTCAAAAGACGTCTTTATACCATCAACTCCTATCTCACAGAGCAGTTTATACCCTGTGATGGTTAACATCATATACATACACTACATATACACTGCACACTGAGTGTAAACCAAAATTGTTATGTCATGGGTCCAAGGATCCCAAAAATGAGATGAAGGATGGTGAAATGCTCCATAGAGCTGAGGTAAACTCCAGAGTTGACCACAAGCAAACCTCTTTCATATTGTACCAAGTCAGTTGATTTTCAATGTTTCCCCTTCCGTGTTTCCCCTCCAGAAAAGAAAGATACTGTGCTCCGCCAAGTGCGCCTGGACCCGTGTGACCTACAGCCCATCTTCGACGACATGCTGCACATCCTGAACCCAGAGGAGCTCCACATCATCGAGGAAATCCCAGCTGCCGAGGACAAGCTAGACCGTTTATTTGAGATAGCAGGAGTCAAAAGTCAGGAGGCCAGCCAGACACTGCTGGACTCGGTCTATAGCCACCTCCCTGACCTGTTATAGTGGAGGAAGGAGCAAGAAACCACACAAATGAGAATCGGCACAGGAAAACAAAGGAATGTCTCAGTAGGAGGAATGAATCTGATAAATGAAGTTTGGGTTGGTATTTGATCTGATTGTCACACAATTTGAGCTTGGTGTTGTAGATAAGGTCCTCTTTCAAATCTTTACTGGTACTACCCTTCAACCTTCTCAATCCTCTTCTGTTGTCTTGTGTGCACACACTATTACTCCTTGAAAACACCTTCATCCTCTACCATGATACAGGGTCAAAGCTCAATGTAACTGAAGCATTCTGAGTGTCACAACAAGGACTTTTTTCTTTTCACTTTACCTAAGTATGTTGAGCCTTGTTTAAAGTGGTTTTAGGTGAGCATTGTGACCTTAACAAACAAAAAAAGCTGGTCTGTTGAAAAGCTGACTACATATAAAAACACAAAAAGCACTTTGTTTATCTTAACTGGCCTATGCCTTCACCTTCAAAGGATAATACCGGCGTTTTTTGCTGGTTGTGCCATTCATACAGGCTTCCCTTGCCTTTAACATCATGTCAGTGTTCAAACAAAACTCATTTCACATGGTGGTTGTTGCTAAATCATTGCAAGAAAAGAAACTACTTAAGACGAGATAGTAAATAAGCTGTAACTCGAAATGACACTGGTATTATTCTTGGGGTTTTGAATGGTTCAAGGTCCTTGTAAACCACATTCACAGGTATTTAGCCCAGGTGTGAACTGACCCACAAGTCATGTGCCTGATTTTGTTATATGTCCCCTTTTCTTCCCCTTCTTGCCCTTCTTGGCCCTTCCACACCTTCTAGTTGCTTGTACCTGGAGCAGACCATCTGTGGGTCTCGTAACCACTTAACCAGACCAGCAGGGGGCAGTGTAATATGAGAGGGCTGTCCAGCTGGAACCAAAGCCATATATCAAAAATACTGGATTAAACATCAAAATGATCCAATATTACAGTATATATCATGATATATGGCTTTGTTTTTGAACTGTTTGCTTTTGGACACAGGTTCCAAAAGGGAAAATGAACTGAACAGGAAGGGTGCAGCATTTACCTGCCTGCTTATCTGGAACCAAAGCCATATATCTAAAACAGTTTAGATACGTTGCTTTGGATGCTCTTTCACTGCTGGACTCATGGACAGTATACAACAACAGGTATTACTTTTACCAGTACGCACATTCAGATCTCTGCTAGCTAAACCCTGTCTCGCCTTAACAAATGTAGCGTTGATAAAGTGTTCCTGATACATTTTGGAGCTTCATGTCGGTGTGGTGGGCGTCTGAGTGTTTCAGTGCTATAGTAATACTAATAGACTACAAGTGATTTTCTTTCATGCAGTGTTGCGCTCTCTGTGGTTGATATTAAAATGTAATAATGATGCACTAATCTTATTTTCTATTGGAGAGACAGACATGTATTGTGTCCTTCATTTCCTCTTTCTTCTACCCTGAAATGCTGTTAACTAATATTTGATTTTTTTGTTATGTTTTCTACTTTTAGTCTGATTTATTATGTTATTGTAGCATTTCTTTGTTATCATTTTGAATTCTTTGTATCTCATGCTGACATGGGCATTCACATGTATCCCCCCACCCCTTTGCGAGACAAGATGACCTGGCTGGGATGTAAGATATGCATATTCCATACTCTACTTGAAGTCTGTCTACTTGTGTTACTTGATTTAAATGAGGAAGAAATAATGTACTCTTTCAGTTCCTTCCAAGTTCAACATTCTTAAAAATAATAATAGAACTGAAAAGAACCACCAAAAACTCATCCACGTTCGAAGAGGATTTTGCAGGCGCCATGAGAGCACCAAGTGATGTACTATCAAAGCTTCAGTGGTGCTAGATGTGAACTCTCACCAGTTGGCCTGACACAGGGGGTCTTAACCTCCGGATTAATGACTATTTAAAGAATTCCAGACTGAGTGAAGAAGAGGGTTGTGCTGCTGTGGATTGTTGGATGTCTATAGTGCTGATGATGATGATGATGATGATGATGATGATGATGATGGTGATAAGAATGTGTGAGCCTACTCTCCACGATGCTGTGGGGACTTAAACTGAAGGGTGTTTGCTTTTTATTTTCTAAGGAAGTCTGAAAGGATGAAGGTGAGATGTGAAACGTACATGCGGCTTGAGTGGATGATTTCATCAAATTTCACGTGTGTAACCAGTATGTTTACTACTATGTAACCTCTTAAAATCAACCAATTAAAGCTCAAAACATTTGTCATAACTCTGTGTGTAGTTGTCAGCTCATTTAAGATTTGTGTAAACCTGCACCAAGTTAAATCAATAACAATAACAACAACAACAACAACAACAACAATAATAATCATAATAATAATAATAATAATAATAATAATAATAATAATACATTTTATTTAAAAGCACTTTTCTGGATACTCAAAGATGATAACAGTTATCATATATACCAGCTAAGCTAAAAATGGGCTAAGACGTGGATGGTTGATGGACCTGAAAGGGTCTGGATGGGCCCTGGGTACTCAGACAAGCCAACTGCAATGGCATACACCTGTCAATCAAAGCGGCCACACTGTTAATTATGCAGAATTGTAAGCCTTAATATAATATAAACAGGTGGGTTCTATTAAAAAAATCCCCTTTGGTACATTTATCATGAATGGGGAAATTAGCTTTGGATACCAAAACTGTTTTTGTACCAGGCTGTAAACATGTTTATGTCTGCTGTAAAGTTGGACATTTTAACATGTGGACTTATGGAGATTGACTCCTTCCATAGCCAGCCTCAAATAGACGTTCGGGGAACTGCATTTGTATTTGGCACTACCACATTGGCTTTATTTCACAGCCACAGAGGTTCCCACTCAACTGTCCCTGAATAAATAAATACATAAATAAAGTAGAATTGAAAAGGGGGCACCCCGCTGATCAGAAAATACAAGTAGTTTTGCCATCCACAGTTTAAGGCATGAAATAAAACCTAATATGCTCAAAGCAGAAGAAGTACTACCTGCAGCTGTCATCACCGTGGATGAGGGTGATACGGGCGAGTCTAGTCATCCATGGTCGGAGAAATCGAAAGAACACGTAAGAACATTCTTTATATCATCTGACTTGCAACACGCAAACTCTCAGGTTGCACACATATCAGATGAAGGGTACAGTCCCGCCAAAAGTACTACAATAGTAAGACGATAGGCGAAGATAGCACCTTTTATTTGAACCCAACCATTTTTCATGTGAGCAAAAGTATGACTTAAAATAGATTAAAGTGAATAAAACCTAATATTTAGTTGCAAATTATTTGCTTGCAATAACTGCACCACGTCTGTGACCCACTGACATCACCTAACATTTGCATTCTTCTTCTTTTATGCTATTTCAGGCTTTCACCACCGCAGCCTCTTTTAGTTGTTGTTTGTTTTGGGGGGGTTAGTCTGGAGATTAACCTGCCAGTCTAAACCTTCCACTTCTTGCCCCTGATGAACTCCTTTGTTGTTTTGGCAGTGTGTTTTCGGTCTTTACCTTGCTGCATGATGAAGGATTTCCCAATAAGTTTGGTTGGTTTATTTCAATTGGCAAAAATAATGTTTCTGTAGACCTCTGAGTCCATTTTGCTGCTGCCATCATGTGTTACATCACCAGTGAAGTTCAATAAGGCCATCCCAGAAGCTATGCGAGCCCAAACCATGACATTACCTCCACTGTGTTTCACAGATGAGCTTGTATGTCCGGGACCATGAGCAGATCCTTTCTTTCTCCAAACTTCAGCTTTTTCATCACTTCTGTAAAGGTTAATCTTTGTTTCATCAGTTCATAAAACTTTTTAAGGTTCCTCTCTATGCTTTATGGCACAGTCCAGCCTGGCCTTCCTATTCTTCTTGCTTATGAGTGATTTGCATAATCTGGTGTAGTCTCTGCGATCTATTTGGCAGCTATCATTCTATGCTGGATATGGTTTGATAGATAAGAGGGACAGAAGCATTGCTTATTAAATAGTCAAGCCCTTGCAAAAGTTCAGCCACACTAGAAAACTAGATAAATATGTTCTACCTGAGGCACCATGAGGCAACTTTGAGCTCAACATTACATTAAAAGTAATTTTAATCCTGAACATTAAAACTATAATAACCTAAGTAATCTGTACTTAAATCATCTAACAGCTCAGCCCTAATACTATCAATCTGGATACTGGATCAGAATCATTAACAGAAAAACCCAAACCCGACCCCTGTTTCTCAAGTATTGCAGGCTTTAAGTGAAGAGTTTGAAATGAACCATAAATATTTATTTTAAATGAACACCCCTGAAATACACAAACAAATGTTGTTAATGCTGTTTTTCAGATGCTGTGCTACGTCTTTTAAAGCTGAATGTTAATTGCAATTACATAAGAGACATTTAAATGTGGTCAGTCTAGTTTGTGGAGTGAATGAATCCAGAAAATTTCAGGAACTTTGGGTGTTTCTTCAACAGCAAGTAGCAAAAACCAACAGAAATTTATTGATGCTCGAATTAGAGCCCACATATATGCTTCACAGAGTTCAAGCAGCAGATACAATACATTTCAACATCAACTGTTCGGAGGGAACTTTGGTCTGATAAAATCTCGTACTTTCTCAATGACAATGGGCAGTTGAAAAGGTCAGTGTGTCTCCAGTTACACTGATTTAGGCGTTTTTCAAACAAGATTCTTATACATGGGTGTGGGTGTGTAAGTTTACCACAACAGGCTAAGGACCTGTTGAAAGTTAGAATCACAAAAGTGCCTTTAATCCTCACCAATTCACAGAGGTCTTGTGATTTACCAGAGTATAATAGAGGGCGGGCAAGTAATGTAACATATCTGCTGGCAGCCATATTGGATGTTTTACAGTAGCCAAGGACAGCTCAAAGGAGGTTACTGGATGCACAACTCTGTCTCAACTGACTGAAACAAACCTGAATTAGTAATGTGTTTCTCTTCAGGTAGTAAAGTGACTATTCTGAATGTTTAGATAGTTAATGTTAGCTAAGTAAAGGCAATGGTCCCTGTGCACTCAATGGTACAATTCAGCAGTTAACATCCAAACAAAGCAAGTGCATGTCTGGCAGACATTAAGAGAAGTACAGGACTCTATGGATGACCCCTACAGCCAATGAGCTACATGTAAATGTAAAATGTAAAAATGTGAGCAATTGTCACATTATAACATATATACTTTACATATAGTTTACAATAATGTGCATATGTTACTTGGTTGGTAGCTAGTGAACAAATCCAAAAGCACATATGTTTCCTGTAGTTTTAACAAATCTTATCTTTTTTTTTAAACTGCAGTTTAAAAACTGGCCCTTAACTGAATTTATTGGATTGTTTGCCATACAGTAATTTCTGTGCACAGTTTTGATTCTTGTGCATCTAAATGGATTTTAGCTACTTAGCTGAATAAGTGGCTAAAACAAGTAAAGGATAACAAATAAAGTGTAGTCCAACTATATTATATTTTTTTAGTTACTGGTTGTGTCCCTGGTTGAGTTCGTGCTAAATTAATTCCAGTGGAGAGTGTGCCAAATATGTAACCAGGTACAAGTTTGTTGGCATTCCTTGACTGTTTGAAAATACACCTTGAGCAATAGAATCATGTTCTCATATCTTCAATATAACTGCAATCACAGTGACAGTGACTGTCTTTTGTCATGTAAAGACACTGAGCAATCATATTAAAATCAATATTAATCTGTCGTAAAATGTTGCTTTGCTGGAATTATTGCTATTAGTCACTCATGACCATATCGACTCACTTATACTATATTAAGCTAAATATGCATTGCACAGTAATTCGGCTGTACAATCCATTGCGTAGGTCCAGTGTACCTGCAACTTTAAATTGTGATCTTGAATGCTTAATCATAATCTCTAAGCACTGACCTTGTACACAAAAAGACAATAGTGTGTTTCTGTGATATTAGATGACTAGACATCTCAGCACCTGTCAATCATCTGGGAATTTCCTAATGCCAAATAGTTGCTTGAACAGCAGCAAGAATTCCTATATCATGACAAATTTTTTTTAGAATTATAACAGGTTGTCTCTGTGTTTTACCATTTGTACCATTGTTCAACTACTATCCACAGCTGTAGTAGCAGTAGTGTCAGCAGTAGTTAGCAGTTCTGGTTTTAAATTACACTGACTGACATGAGAAGAAGAAATGTGTTTGAGAGACGCAGAGTGTCAGATTATTACTGGAAGAGCTGTGAAACCTGCTAAACAAGTATTCCAGCCTTGATGCTGACTGGGGGTTATGTTTCTTTTTGCTATATGTCAGTGACACTGTGTACAGCATCACTGCAGCTATGGAGTCTGTTGCTGAGTTTGACCAAACACAACAGGGGTAGGTAGGGGTGGGGTGTCCTGTTTATGGATTTTTTTTCTTTTGGACGCATGGCAGATTAAGAGGTTGAATTTAGACACTACCTGCTACAGGACCAACTTATTTTTCACCTTTCAGTTTTCGCTTAACTATTCGGCCAAGTGTTGTAAAGTGCTGCTTGCTTCTGAAACCTCACATTCAAAGCAAACTCTTCATATAACTACAGGACTGGGCAGCTCCTTCAGAGAGAGGCCGCTTCGTCCGTGCCATGTGAAGGGGAAAAACTGTCAGACTTTACAATCAACACTGCACCCAGTAGACCACACCAAAACATCAAAACTGACAGTTCATTCGTGCAAAGTAAATAGCTTCTTCTTTATCTTGCGTTCCATAACAGCGAGTACATGTTAAGGCCAGTGGAAAACGGATAAGATGTGTTTATGTAATAAAAATGTTTGCAATGGCTGCACGTCATCATAAAATTTATGTTTCTGTCTGCTACTTGCTTCCTCATGCCTCAAAGCCTCTATCAGCAGGATATTTTACATGTGCATTCAAAACAGTAACTGTTTAAAACTAAAGTTTTATGCCATGATTAAGGTTTGTTTAGGTTTAGGCACTAAAAATACTGTGTAAGGGTTAAGAAAAGATAATTTTTTAAATTTAAGATATCTACTTTGTTAATGTTAGGTGGCCTTTGTTGCCGTGGTTACAATAAAAATTCTTGTTAATCTTAGGGAACGATTGTAGTCAGAAAATAAGCAAATCTGAAAACAAACTCATTTCCTATGCGTCACTTCTTACTTTAATGATGTCATTATTACCGCTCCACGGCTTTGTCACCTGAAACACAAGTTGTTTTGGGGAACTAAAACAGCTGATGCTGTGGTTTTTCTTGGGTGGACAGTCTCAGATTAAGTTTACCCTCAGATATAATGACCTCTTTAAACTTGTAGGTGACTGCTTCAGGGCAGAGAACAGAAGGTTTCCATTAAACCACAAGCGCAAACCACAGCTTTGAGGACAGAGCAATGGGCTGTGAACCATTTTCCCCAAAACAACACAGGTCTAAATCCTTCTTAACCCTTAAACTGCAGCCAAGCTAATGAAAGCAAATGATAGCATTTCCCCGACTGGGCAGTTCTCTGTGGTGTTTATAGACAAATAAGAACGAGGGTTGGGTATCTCCAACCAGTTGAGTGGATAGGGATGTCACGATATTATGATAGCTGTAAAAATATGAAAGTGAATTATTACACAACATGAGTTAATTACACTCAAAATACAAGTGTAGGGAGGTATGTAACCACAACTGAACAAGAGAAAATACACAAAATGAACCACAAAGACAGAATGGGAAAAAAATGAAATTATTTGAGAGTTGCTGGATTATTTAGACATTATTATTATATATTATATGATATATTATATAATATTAACATGACATCAATATTTCATTCCTAAAATATTACAGTTACTCAGTATATCCAACCCAAATAGACATGCACAAAAGAGAGTGTTTGAAACAACAAAATGTAGTGTTCAAAGAAATGCAGTTTTTGTTCACATTCTGATTCTTCAGAATCAGTTAATGCTCAGTGTACAAAGAGTGAATATTCTGTTTTAGTAATACAGTATAATTTGAAACATACAATACTAACAATATCAGGTGATCAATTTGCCACCTGGTGCGCTGGCTTTCACACCCCATACTGACATTTAAAAATCCCTGCAAACAAAAGAAGCCAGTGGCATGTGACATTTAATATGGGAGAATGCATTCCTCCGTGGCTGTGACAGGAAGACAATGCAGAAGTGCCAAAAACTGCAGTTCCTTAACGTGTACTTGAGGCTGGTTACAGAAAGAGTCAGTCTCCATAAGTCCCCATGTTCAAATGTTCAACTTCACAGCAGAAATAAACATGTTTACAGCCTGGTACAAAAAACAGTTTTGGTCTCTGTAGCTAATTTCCCCGTTCATGACAACTGTACTGAGGGTAAATTTTTATAGAACTCACCTGTTCGAATGATATTAGGGCTTAAAGTTATGCAGGATTAATAGCATGGCTACTTTAATTCACAGGTGTATGCAGTTACAGGCGTCTTGTTTCAGCAACCAGACATCATTCCTCAGGTCCACTGACAATTCCAGGTCCAATTTTAGGTGGGACAGGAAGCAGCAGAGGCAGGATGACTAAGATGGCAGTGTCCAGAGCCACCACACTGTGAGCTTCACAACAGTTCTTCAGAAACCTGTGGATGAAGTCACTGACACAACATCCATGTTTTATACATTCTGTGGTCTGTACTTGTCAGTGATGACACAAAATAATGCCATGATCTCAATACTGAGGGTCTGCTCTAAAGTGAATATTGGAGGACTATGCTTGTTGAGATATTGCAGGCCTTACTGTTTACTGTTGTGTGTTGTGAGTGTCTTGCTGAAGGGCAAGTTATGTTGAGGGTTGGCTTTGTTTCCCAGCAGAATCTTTAGGTGTCAAACCTTGTTCATTTTCTTGTGATTTCTTGGTTATACATAAAGGATTCCTAATTAAAGCACACAATTAAGTATTCACTTTCTATTAATCAATTTAAACTCAGCATGCATGCACCAGAAGTAGTTCATATGTGCACTAACTGGCAGTCCGGTCTGCTCCACTTTACAGTGGATTTATCTGGATTTTGATCTTGCTGCCACTGTGTGGAACTCTGATTCATGATCTCCCAGGCACTTTGTGGTATCTTATTACCTTTTAACTGTGTTTACAATTTGCTGCCACTTTCTAAGAATGCAATTTAAATGTTTAGAAAAACTTAAATAATCTCAATCTCAATCTCTAAACCATAACCTCTTCTTGGGAAGTTATAGTCTTTGTTTAATGCATACAAAAGATGGGGCGAAACAAATAAAAGATAAAAATCAGACAAGGAAGCTGAGGTAATAACTAAACCTGTTCAGCCAGTGCCAGTAATGTGTCCCTTACTATGTTTCAGGAAGTTTTTTTTTCACGCAAGATGTTTCCCATCGCTTCCACTGACAGGCTGTCAGCTGCTCTGCTCTTTTGAGTAAAGGTGGGATTAAAATAACAGGATAGATATGAAAAAAGAACTAAGGTAAGAAAGTTGTCTGTCTGTGAAAATGCATATTTGTTGGGTCTTAAGTGTTTTAGTGTTGGTATTTCTCAGGAATGTGCTAACTCAGAGAGCTGCCTGTTTCACAGTTTGACCTATTTTCTGCTTATTCTGTGGAGCCTTTTCAACAAACAACAGCTTTATTTCATGTTTGCGTGTCAGTGTGTGAAATAATTGAAGGAACAGTAAGATAGTTTTCCCACATAGTCTGTTTGCTCTAAATTAACTGTGCAGTGTTTGCTGTGGGCTTCCTGCCAATTTATTCTACATTGTTGTTTTACTGTTGCCGCTAATGCTTTTGTGAATTGGCAAAGGTAATACTCATTATTCCATGATATTAAAGTGGGTCAAAAGAAATCATATTGATTGGTCTTTGGGGATCAACATGTGCTTTTGAAAGAAGTCTGATTTAGAGTGTGATATATGTGACAGTTCAGCAGCATGACTAATTTAGTTCATCTGGCAGAAACATTTCTTTCATAGTACTGATGCTTGTCTGATAGATGGCTGATACTTAAATGTAATTAGTGCAAAAACAAAATGTATATATTAGCACTATATGTGGCAGTATTATAAAATTGAACTATATACATGATGGATTTTATGGAATTTATATGTATATTTGAATGTATGTAAATATTTATGTATAATAAATGTTATCAAGTATAATGCAGAAAAAACAATTCTAATTGCACCAATAGAATATTCTTTAAAACTCCCATGTACAAAGGCTCAGTCTATACAATAGCTGCGTCTATACAATAAAGGCCCCCCCCAAAAAAACTAAAAACTATATATATATATATATACACACACACAGTATATAGTTTTTAGTATTTAAAATATTTTTTAATATAATAATAATATATATTGATTATATATATATATATTATATATATATATATAATATATATATATTATATATATGGCATGCCATTCAGGAAATTAAACCTTTGAATATATTGAATGAAACTTTAAATATATGGAGTGAACCTTGAATATATTGAATGAAACTCTGAATATATTGAATGAAACTTTGAATATATTGAATGAAGTCTGAATATATTGAATGAAACTCTGAATATATTGAATGAAACTTTGAATATATTGAATGAAGTCTGAATATATTAGAGTTGCACGATACCCACAGTATACACGGTACCCCGCGGTGCCAAATTATAACCGTCGCTACTATACTAGAAATTTTACACAACGGTACTACCGTGGATTACTATACTACCGTTGCCAGTCTCCGCTACATAGCGGCCGCCTCTGCTCTCCTCCCGGCTTCTCACTGCATGCTACTCCTTTGTAAACAAACCAACATGGAACCACAACCGAACTACACAGCTGCTGAATGATTGGCTGTTTGCCTGTTACTGGTGACGTCCAGGGATATGATAGGCTGTTTCCGCACGCTGGGTCCGCCCGTCTGTTAGCTGATTGGCTGTTCGTGTGTTTCTGCCGGCAAGAACGAACTCCATGAAGACAGCTCCGCTTCGATAGAAACTCGCTTCCAAACAAACAACAAGCTAAAGTTCTGTCTCGCCCAGACACGAGACAACACACTCACCATGGCAGAAGCACCGGGCCCGAGCAGCGAGTCTGCCGTGGCGTCTTCGTCAGTGGCAACACTAATTTTGCTTAAAAAACAAACGTCTTGTACAAATACATTGCAGTTTATAAAAATAATAATAATAAAAAAAGGCCGTAGTATCGCGATAATACCCGGAACCGCGATACTTTGTCTGGTATAGTATCGTGGTTACTCATTTTAGTATCGTGACAACTCTAGAATATATGGAATGAAACTTTGAATATATTGAATGAAACCTTGAATATATTGAATGAAACTTCACTGACATCAGACTTTGCGGCAGTGCCTGCAGCCATCTTGTGTAACAGTCTGTAAAAGCGAAAGACAATGAGTCAGGCTGCCCGCAATCTAGTTGCAGCGATATTAAGCAATGAGGACATAATAAATACACTGGCGAATGCGTGCCAAAATCCTCCTTAAAAAGTTCGCTCAAATTTTAACTGTGGCAGGCCTACAACAGGCATAAAGTTTCGCCATAATCTCATTATGCATTTGTCTGTCTGTCATCAGTCCTCTGTGTAAGTAGCTTGCCCAAAGCTGACAATGTGTCACGGATCATAAAATACGTTAAATATTAAACCACCCATTTCACCCTGCATTGGTCTATGAATGTGGGTGATGCTTATTGTATCTAAACATTATATGAAGAGCTTCTCTTTCAGTTCATGAAATCTCTGTAGCCGCAGCAGCTCCTCCAGTCCCGGAGAAGTGTCGCGTCAGAGAGCAGTGCCATTACGCACGACCATTCACTGTGTTTTACCTTCATTAAATCACCTGAAAACTATATCAAGCTAACCATACAGTGTCTTGGACCCTTTCTTGTGTATGGGTGGAGATTGTACACTGAGCCAGGGTCAGACTGGGAACAAAATTCAGCCCTGGCATTTTCCCTCTGGACTATTAGACACTTCTGGTGTTTAGCTTGGTAGCTTAAGCAGCCGCTCTATATGCAAAGGCTTGCTGCGGAGGTGCAGGTTCGACTCCCAACCTGTACGGCCCTTTTCCGCATCTTAACTCGAATTTTCTCTGCTCCTCCTTTCCTCTTTTTTAGAACCGCTGTCGTTCATAATTTATTGTAATTAATATTAGTGCAACATACAGTATGAAGTTTATCTATAGACTGTATATGAGTCTATCCCTGTTTCGGTTTCACGTAAACCTAGCGGCTGCATGGACGCATCCATTTGAGGGGGCAGGGGACGGGGGGTGTAAATCCTAACTTCTGACTTCTGAGACAAATATTAACCGATATTAGCCAGTGCAACCCAAAGCCTGTTCCAAATGGATGCAAATGGGCTGCAAGTCAATTTTGGGCTGCTGGGCAAATGTTGCAAAGGCTACAAAATAACAAATACATACAAACAAAAAAACATTGGAGGCCTGTGGCCTAAATGTGGCCCGAGATGGACCGGCCCATCTGGCATTTGCCAGGTAGCACAGACTGCCAGTCCGAGCCTGCACTGGGTGTTGTGGGGCACTCCTGTGAGGATGAAGGCATGCTGAGGTTGGCCTGATAAACAGCTGTCTGTCCTGTTTTATGTCTGCCACGATTAAAAGGGAGCGAACTTCCTTGTCAGGAAAACGGTATTGATCAGGGGTATCGGGGGGATTTTGGCCCGTACACGCAGTGTTAGTGATGTCCTCATAGTTTTCATTCAATATATTCAAAGTTTCATTCCATATATTCAGACTTCATTCAATATATTCAAGGTTCACTCCATATATTCAAAGGTTTAATTTAATAGTTATTTAATTTCCTGAACGGCATGCCATAATATATATATATATATATTCATATATATGCTTTATCTGAAAAATGTTATGAGATAACTTCTGTGTTTTGGCACTATATGAATCAAATGTAATTTGATTTTAAGTAATAAAAGTGAGGATGAAATGTTTTAAATAGATTTATGTTTCACAATAGAGAGATTTTTTCCCAGACTAAATAGTCTTTAAACAATGTGACAACAGTTCCTTTGGTAGGTGGTGCACCTGTGTTCCCTCACAATAATAACTTTTAATGACATGTCACTTTCATTAACATCCTCACTGACTGACAGTGCTGCCATCAATTTGCATATGATACTGGAAAGACACACATTATCTTGAGCACCACAAAGATTCTTCATTCATTTCTCACTTATATTAATTCTAAACAGGTCTTTATTCTGGTATCTTAAAAATTATAAATCTTCACTTGGGGTCCCATCCAACAACACTGGCTCTTGTTGACTTACAGCCAACACTATGCGGAAAGTTCTCTGACACATAAAGTTACCTTGAAGAGGACAACACATTAAAGGTGTGTATACTGGAAGACAATGTGAGGTTTGTGTTTATTGTCTTTAAATGAACAATTCATCTGCTGTGTCACATGTGCTTTGGATATAAGTCAGGGACACAGTAGGTCAGATATTTGTGTGTGCTTTACCCAAGTAACAAAAGACCTGTCCATGCTAATAGTTTTAAGGCAAACAGCCCTGATTTTCAGATCTTTGTCTCTGCTGCCAGCCCAACAGATGAATGAAATCTCACCTCGCTGTTTTTTTTCCCATTAGAACTACCTTCTACCAATGAAGATTATTGATTATGTGGGTTATTCACTGTAGCTGAGAAACTGATTCTGGAAAGATATATGTGATATCTGAAACCTCTCAAATATCAAAATCAAAACTTTCTTTATGGCTAAATACCAAGTGTTTTGGGATATATTTATGCAAACAGTATCTCTGCTTTAATCCACTGAATGGGTGTTTCCAGCACCAACTACTGACTGGAATCTAAGGGCTGGTGTTGCTTGGAGACATGTCTTAATTACTAGCTGGTTGCTTTACTGAAAGTACACTGGACCAACAACATAATTTTCTGTCTTTACAGCTAGCATTAGTTATTTACTGTAATTGAAGTAATCTGTCCCTTTATAACATTCAACATTTGATCCATCATGCTAGTTAAGTTTGTACCTTGAATTCAAATCAGTTTTATCAGAGACACACTTAAAAGGTGAGGTCAGTCATATTGGAGAAAGTTAATTAATTGTTGAGCCTCACTCCTGGGTCGTCAAATACCAACAGGTTGGGTTATAGTGAATGGGAAACAAAGTAACTTGGTGAGCCACACAACATAATAGGTGGTGTTCGTGCTGGGAATGAGACTCCACAATCAACTATGTTTGAACCACTAATTAAGAAGTTTGTATATTTGATTATGTAAAACGCCTTGACTCTAGTTGGTGGATCATAATTTGAAGTATATACGCACACCACACAAATGTGCACCTGTGGCAACTCTGAAACCAGAAAATCAAGGAGAATTTCCTTCAGCATGATCATTTGCATGATAAAGTGCACCTTGTACAGCAAGTTCCAAAGTCCATGTCTTAAGACCTGCTCCAAAGCCACAATGGCAATTTTATTGACAAATCTGGTCAATAGATGAATAGCGTTAATTAATTATTACCTTCTTTTGTTCATTTGGTTTCAGAGTTATGACTAATGTGATAAGTCAAACATAGTCTGTGTAACAATACAATCTTTTCTTTCTTTTCTTTTTCCTTTTTTCATGTCCTTCTTTTCCTTTCTTGAAAGGAATGGCAATATCTAAGAATGGCTTGACCATTCTCGCCCTTCTAGTCACACTTATTATTTTGGAAACAGGGAACGACATTGAATTTTCAAGCCCGGCTTTACCGGTAAGTCCACTATATTTATGAAACTGAACAGAAAATATGGGACTTGTGCTCAATGATGAATGAGGTTTTGATATAAACACAAAGCAATTACATGAACTTATATAATATCTTTTTTTTTTGTCACAGGCAAATGATAAAGAAGAATACTTTCTACCTCACACGAGGGAGAAAAGGGATGGTTAGTCTGATTAATTAATATTATTTAAAATGATATGTAGGTGAATACTTTGATATTTTGGGAAATACACGTATATATGCTTTCTTGCCAAGAGGTAAATGACAGAATTCATACCATCTTCATGTTTCTCTGTTATATATAAAACTAGAGATTACCTTAGCATAGCTTAGCTTAGCTTATCTAAGCATATCTTACCTTAGCTTACCTTAGTTTAGCTTTGCATGACTGTTCTAGTCAGGGGGAAACAGTTGGCCCAGAGTCTTGTTTTCTTGTTGTCATGAGGTTGCTGGCAACCAGTTTCTAGGAAGTTAATGTGCCAGGCCAGAAATACTCCAGAGAAAAACCCCCATTATAACTGTTCACTTTGATTTGTGTACAGACCAAACAAACAAAATGAACGTGTTGGTAAATTAGCTTCAGAGATCCTGGTAGAGGTTCAATAGTTTCCCCCTATTTCCAACTAATCTACCGGATGTAGCTTCATATTTAGCATAAATAGATGAGACTGATCAATTTTCTCATCTAACTCTTGGCAATAAAATGAATAAATCTATATTGGCAATAGGTCAACGCTGTCCATGTATGTCCAGAAATTTTTTTCAGGATGAAACAACTCTCAAAAACTAGCTTACAAAATATACTTTAAAACACTGTGATGAGGCACATTTAGCACCAGAAAATCATTGTTTACGCATTTTAATATTTACGGTCTGTTCATGGACTATAAGCAAAAGTGTATTTATATGGAGCTAGATTAGGGTCAAAAGTTTTATACTTGAAAACATAAAATCTGAAACTGAAACGTCAGAGCAAAATTCAAAAAGGCTATATTTGGATGAACTGACCACGTATTAAAGAATATTAAAAATAATTTGACATATTAACAGCCTTGGCCTTACAGTGGAAATTCAAACCTTTTAGCTGTGCAGGATATTCGTGTATGGTGTGCAAGTGGAAGTTAGTCACTGACAGCAGTTTTTTCACTGCCTATCATGTGGTGTAGCCGAATTGTTTTAGATCCTACCTTCCCTGAAGGAAAAATGATAGGGGAAGGTCTTTATAGTCTTTAGGTTGAGCTGTCTGTCATGATTCCACACCCCTCTCAGTTGATGCCACGCCCCCCCCCCCTACCTAGATCTGGGTCAAAAGGGAAAAAAATGAAAAAAAAAAAAAAACTGTAAAAAATAAAATCGAAATTTGAAAAGATAAAACATATGTGAAAAATGAAAAAAAAAATTATTAAAAAGAATTACCAGTTGATCATAATTGTATTTAACCTGAAAAAAAAAGAGTACACTTAATTTTATTTTGAATACGTTGGCGTATTTTTCAAAATTCAAGATCAACTTCACTTGAAATCTGAGCCTCTCCTGTTTCTGAACCCTATCAATAGCAAGGTTGTTCTACACATTTCCACAGAGCACACTGGTCTAAGCAAAGCTATTTTACTATTTAAATTGAAATCAGCATAATCCAGGTGAATGTTCATTTGACGTTGATGCACACGTCTTTTCAGAGAGATCACAGAGCTTGTCATCTATTCTTGAATCTAAACTCAAAATACCATATATATACGATGGAACAAAACATCTTTTCATTGGTCAATGAGATTCTAAATGCTGACCATAGAAACTATGCAAAAAATGTGTCATTCATTGGACAGCAACGGTATTCTTTAGGGTTATGGTTGTCAATAATTCACATTGCTTATTTTTCTTATTTCAATATTTGCAGTGACTACCGGCCAATGGGATTACATCATCGATGTTGTGATGAATGTCTCTAACGTAGAAACCTTTGAGCTGATTCAGAACTCCTTAAATGCTACTAGTCTTCCTATACAACTTGATAACAACACAAAGATCACTGACGTTAGCGTCACAACAGGTGAGTCTCAACCTTGACCTTTTTTGAACAACTGGATACCAAACACATTACTACATTTGCAAGTAATAATAAACATGATACTTCTCTTCTGACAGTGTGTTCCTCAAATGGCACCGGCTTCCAGTGTAGATGTGAGGAACAATTTGCTTGGCCATACAGCACCTGTGTCTCATACGGAGCCTGTGATTACATATCCAGTGGCATCTGTAAATGCATCAATGCTATTCCAGCTGATGGCCAGTCCTGCCAGCCAATATCAAGTAATCAAGTCATAGTTTATTATTAAATCTAATCACAGTGACTTCAGAGGTATTCATTACTTCCCATTCCCATTCCCATTCCCCAGTTTCAATTACCAGCACTGACCAGGCAGAAGGGGAGTCTGTACATTCAGTACAATCCAATGCATTTTTATTGAATTTGGCAAACTTAATTATCCACCTAATTATCCACAACAGGTGAATTAAAGCAGCTACAGTATAATCCACATTTTTATATTAACAATGGATCACACAACAGCTTTTATGTAAATGGTTGCTGATAAACCAACAGAGAATATAACTGTGTTGAGTCTCATTGCTCTCATAATCTCATGATGATCAGGCAGCAGTTCAGGTCAGCATAAAGATATACACACATACAACATATAGCTAATAAACCTACTACACTACCTGTACAGCACGTTTATTGTTATGTTATTGACGGTACTATACTTTACATTTAGCCATTAAGCTGATGCTTTTAGCCAAAGTGACTTACAAAAAAGGGAAAAAATCAAGCTACAAAAAGGAATACAATCAGAGTAGTTACTAAAGCTAGTTACTAAATACTATGCATAGCAGAACACAGACACAACATGTCAATAAAACACAAGAGACAAAAGTAGACACGAATATAATAATAAGAAGATGACAGCTTGGTGGCCCCATGCTTTAAAGTAGGATTCTGCGGTCAAATTAGCAATAATAAATATGCAGTCTGGCTAAATTTTCAAATTAAAGTTTGATACATTATGTATTCATTATTTATACTATGTTGACTGACATCCATGGCACATCAACATTATGGCAGATGGATGCATCAGGAAATTATACTAGTGGGGTACCTATAGTGTCATAGTAAGCCCACGAACCATACTACCATATTTTATGACTTAGGAGTGAAAGCTGAAAATGATATAAACAGTTAAATGTTAATGTAGATGTTTACATTACACATTACATGTGGCTCAACCAACCAGCAATAGTCAATACAGTACCCGGTGTAATGAAGCGCCTTGCAAAGACCTCCATAGGGAATCATTTTTAGTTTTCTGTAAAACTAAAAATCTTTTAACAAACTTCATATTGTAATGAAAGAATTATGTCAGTTTTCACTGCATATATAGTAAATCATATCATACTTTTCTTACAGAGCTGCTAGTTAAGGTTGAGTACACAGTCGATCTGGAGCTCAATGTTACAGATGTCACGACAGTGGACTACCTTAGGAGCCTCCTGAACAATGACAGCTTTGCCCTGACCTTGGGTCCCACTGTGAATGTCACAGACATTGACATCACCACAGGTATGACAGAGCTTATTCTCATCTGAACACCATAAATGCTAATATTGCAAATATTAGGTGCCAGGTTGTTATCAAGTGCGCCATGCTATTTTTCCACCATGGTCGAGAAAGTGATTCATTTCTGTGTACATTGTTAGTTTCTTTAATGACAACCATTTCTCATATTAGAGATTGTATTACAGTGTCTTACAGAGAGTGACTTTAGCTAATCATCTCCTCCTACTGCGTAATATTTCACCTATTAACTATTAACTCTCTATCTGGAGGAAATGATAAAGCAGCTAAAGTAATGCAAATGCTCTCTTAACCTCTAAGAGTAAATTGTTTTTACACATTATAGTATTGAACTGAATTACTGAAAAACTGGGACATAAACTGCCTCTCAAAAGCATGCTATAGACTCACCTTTTCATGCTACATTCTTTCTTAAATCTGAAGTTTTTAATCTTTTAAAAACAAACATTTTTAGGGGCTACAAAAGGGTCAGTCCTGCTTGCTGTATTATTTCTGTAACTGTAAGGACGATTGATTTTCAAACTGTTCTCATCTAGATCTGAACATTCTACTTCAGTATTAAAATCAACTAATTCTTTCAGTTCAATGCAAAATCTAATTAAGTTTACTAATAATATATAAAGAATCCTGACTCATGTCTGAGACATTCATATGGACTATAAAGTCATCAGCTATGAATTGGAGTGAACTGAAGCAGAAATTTAAAGTAACATAAAAAGGAAATACTATAGTATAGTACCACAAAACTGTACTCAGCAGTACCTCTCTACTCTCTACACCACTGGGTCAGTAAGCTATTTAAATTATGCTAGTTGAGAACATTGAATGAAGTAAATAAATGTGGTGTACACAAGTTAATGCTTTACCACAACAGTGTAGGCTGTTATCTCAAGACAGCCAAAACAACAAAATATGTGAATGTCTACATATTTTTTGGTTGTTTTGGTTTTTCGTTCCAACACATTACATCTGTGAGGAACCAGTTCACATGAGCTTAACTTGCTGGCTTTCGCATGTATTTATTTATTCTTAGATGATGTGCTTTCAGACTGCCGAAAGAGTGTGGGAATTATGGCTTATTCATTGTCCTGCATGTTTAAATATCTTTAAAGATAATCTGCAGTGGACCTTCAGTTTTAGCTGAAATCTGGTGAGCTGGAATACAGAAACAACAGAAAAGAAAATGTGTCAATGTCCAAATACTTTTGAACTAAACTGTATGTTAACAGAAAAGTTCCTCCTTGATAAAGATAGGGCACTAGCAAGGCCTGTGTACACATGCACAAGTTAAAGTTCAACAAGTAACATTATAAATCCTGCAGTCAGCGTGCAGCATTCCCAGATCATACCCTGTCCAGAGACCAAACAAAGGGGGACTGATCTAATATTATTTTTCGTTTTACTCATGTCCTATATGAAATAGGCTGTGTATGTATTTAACCACTGCACATCTTTTAACACCTTTACCTACAGAATAGTTTGCGGTATTTCTTGTGTGTCCCCTCTTCAGTCCTATGTCTATTATATATATTTTTTTTCTGTTGTTGTTTAGTGTGTTACCTAAATGGGACGGACTTCCAGTGCAGATGTGAAGATCAGTATGTTTGGTCATATGTTAACTGTATTACATACGGAGCCTGTGATGACATCATCGATGGCACATGTGGGTGTATCAACAGTATTCCCTCCAGTGGGCAACACTGCGAGCCGAGAAAAGGTAATATAGACATGCTTGAGGCTCATTATCAAAGGTTGTTAGCATTCAGAGCTTTTAACTGCATTTCACAGCCCTCATTCAGTAAATGAAGTGGCATCACACTTAATGACCAATTATTTCTAATTGCTCCCCAGTTGTTTATGAATACGAGGTTTTCATTGAAGTGAACACTACAGACGCAGATCAACTGAGGAACACTGTGAATAATATCACTTTCCCTGTACAAATTAACACGCAAATCAACATCTCAGATACTGTCATCACTACAGGTGAGAACAATTTGTTGTAGTGTACTGACCTGAATGGTTCACCTCTTTACATGACAAAATGTGGTGTTCTTTTAAAAGTTTGCAGCCAAAATGGCAATGAGGTTCAGTGCCGCTGTGAGGATGACCACCGTTGGCCTTGTGACAAGTGTGCCACCTATGGGACATGTGAAGGTGGTACAAACAACACATGTGGGTGCATAAAAGCTTTTCCCACAGATGGACAGTATTGTCTTTCAATACACCATCAAAGTGAGTAATATGGTCACATGACTACCAGTTTAAGGACCTAAATTCACCATTTTACATAATCTTCTACTTAATATGTTCTAATTATCAAGTACACGAAGTCTCTTATTTGTGAAAATGTTGTTTTTATCTACAGACTATACAGTGTGCAACCTGACAACAACTACACCATCAACAGGTAAAGCTGTGAGGACACTGCTGAATTTAGTCCAAAACTGAAAGCAGATGAACAAGAATCTTATTTACCCATGATCCATTTGAATTCTATCAGGTGTCCAATTGTTTTTTTTTTCTGCCTCTACACAGCTCCTCCAGCTGTTTATGAATACATCATATCTGTTGAGTTGAACATCTCAGATGTTGCAGTGATAAATGGACTGAGGACCATTCTGAACAACATCAGTTACCCCATCAGCATCAACAACTACATACAAATATCTGACGTCAACATTTCCACAGGTAAAAATTATGAACCTAATTAATCACAAATGACATCACAAGTGTTCAGTTGCAAATGTGTGTGCTTTGCATGAAGTCAATTTGAAGAGTTCCTTACAAAAACAATACAATACAGTACAGAAGATCCTAATATTTTGTTGGTGTTTGATGCTGTCTCCAGTTTGCTCTCCGAGCAGTGGTGGTTTCCAGTGCAGATGTGAGGATCAGTATCGGTGGTCATGTGACCAGTGTTTCCAGCATGGACCCTGTGACAACATCACTGATGACACATGTGGATGCATCAATGCCATTCCTCCTGATGGACAATACTGCCAGTCTGTTAATCAGCACAGTAAGTTGGTTTAAAACACACATGACAATAAGTAGATAGTGGTACTTATTTAGGAATGATCAGTATCCATATTTGTTACTAATGTAGATACTGGCAAATGGCATTACATATTTGTTTGTAATGCCATGCGTCCTAATGGACAATACGCCCAGTCTGTTTATTCCACATTTGTTTGTAATTAGTATCTACTTCTCTCTCGTTTTTACAGACTTCACAGCTTGTCCTGTTACAACAACCTCTCCACCAACAAGTAAGATGAGAGATAGCAGTTCATGAATGAAATAATTATCACCAAACACCAACATGTTTTATTATACCATGTTTCTTATGACATCTCCCTACAGCTCCTCCAGCTGTTTATGAATACATCATCTCTGTTGAGTTGAACATCTCAGATGTTGCAGTGATAAATGGACTGAGGACCATTCTGAACAACATCAGTTACCCCATCAGCATCAACAACTACATACAAATCTCTGACGTCAACATTTCCACAGGTAAAAATTATAAACTTAATTAATCACAACTGATATCACAAGTCATGGGAAACATGTTCAGTTGCAAATGTGTGTGCTTTGCATGAAGTCAATTTGAAGAGTTCCTTACAAAAACAATACAATACAGTACAGAAGATCCTAATATTTTGTTGATGTTTGATGCTGTCTCCAGTTTGCTCTCCGAGCAGTGGTGGTTTCCAGTGCAGATGTGAGGATCAGTATCAGTGGTCATGTGACCAGTGTTTCCAGCATGGACCCTGTGACAACATCACTGATGACACATGTGGATGCATCAATGCCATTCCTCCTGATGGACAATACTGCCAGTCTGTTTATCAGCACAGTAAGTTTGAAACACGTGACAATAAGTAAAAAGTTGTACTTATGTAAAAAGTATCTGTTATATACTTGGTCATTTAATATGACGACTATTAATGAGGAAACAGGAGACCCGGGGAAGTTGCACGTCTGCTGTATTTAAACTTCAACTCAGGACAGACAACTACAAAACGTCACTTCACAACACATAACATAAGGGGGCATAACCGTATCCCTGAAGGGACAAGCTTGGGCTGTCAATGCATAACATATCCCTCCCCCTTTACCTTTAATGTTCCCTTAATGAAAGTCAAACATCTTACTAGCTCTGCATTATCACTTAAAGTCTCTGCTCCAAATACACAATATATAACGAACTTTTAATTAACATGTCAGGGCTATAGAACTTTTGCCTTAACTACGGAGTAGACTACCTCAATCCGCACTGAACCCTGGGGATTATTCCCCCCCAATGTGAAGGGTTAGTCGCTATACTACAATAGCAGTCTCTCAGGAGGTCGTCTGTTCTGTCTGGGGTAAGTATGACCTGTGGATAAATCAGTCAATGTGTCTCTTGGTGAGGACTGAATGAGTCCTGGGCTGGGAGTGATGTCTGGCATAGGCACCTGAGCAGACGTAGGTGTCATTGCTTTGCTTTTGCTCATCTTTCCATTTGAGCTCTCTGCTGCAGGTGAACAACCTCTTTAGTCTTCTGTGGTCTCAGAAGACCCAGTTGAGTGCGGAGCTGTCTCTTGAGCATAGACAAAGCAGGAGACACCCTTGTTGTAGGATGAGGTGTATTTCTGTATGACAACAAAAATGCACTGAGGCGTTGGTTGAGGGACTGTGTGCCTTGAGAGGATTTGAGAGCTTGCTTCATTGTTTGTCAAATCTTTCAGCAAGCCCGTCTGTAGCTGGGTGATAAGGCACAGACTTGATGTGCTGAATACCATTCTCTTCCATGAATGTCTTGAACTCTTCAGATACTAGCTGGTGGCCGTTATCACTGACAAGTTGTTGTGGTAGACCAAAACGGCTGAAGATGGACCTTAGCTCTTCAATGGTCTTCTCTGAAGAGGTGCTCTTCATCACAGCAACCTCTGGCCATTTGCTATGAGCATCAGTTACCACTAAGAACATGTGGTTGTCCAGTGGTCCAGCAAAGTCTATGTGGACTCTTTGCCACGGTTCTTCAGGCCAGTCCCACGGATGTAATGGTGCCAGCTGTTGGAGGTTTCTCAATTTCTGGCAGTCCGAACAGGACCTTGCTTTATCCTCTACAGCAGAATCTAGTCCCGGCCACCAGAAATAGCTGCGTACAATTTCTTTCATCCGCACCACACCACAGTGTCCAGTATGCAGCTCAGCAAGCACTTTCTCTCTTAGAGGTGGTGGAATGATGACACGGTAGCCCCACAGTAAGCATCCAGACTGGACTGAAAGCTCATCTCGTCTCACCAGGTAAGGCTTAAGGTTGGGAGTCATCTCTCCTCCCCTTCCCCGAATAATGATATCCATAACCTCAGACAAGACTGGGTCAGTGTGTGTGTGTTTCTTCACGTGAGCTACGGTGACTGGAGCAGCCGGCACATCCTTGAAGTAAAATATCTCAGCTTGTGTGGGCTCAGAGTGTGTGACAGGCAAAGGGAGTCTTGAGAGCCCGTCAGCATTCTGATGTTGGTCTGACTTCCTATACTTGATCACATACTGGTAGGCAGATAACAGCAGAGCCCATCGCTGCATATGGCTGGCTGCCAGCGATGGAATGCCAGTGTGAGGACCAAAGATGGAGTTTAGAGGTCGATGGTCTGTCAGCAGCGTGAATTTCCTGCCGAAAAAGATACTGAAGGAATTTCTTTACTCCAAACACTGTAGACAGTGCCTCACGCTCAGTCTGTGTGTAATTGCTTTCCGCCTTGCTCAGTGTCCTTGATGCAAAGGCAATTGGTCTCTCGTCTCCAGATGGCATGATGTGAGACAGCACTGCACCCACCCCATAAGGTGAGGCATCACATGCCAGCTGAAGTGGCAATTTGGGCTCAAAGTGGGCGAGAGCCTCAGATTTGGCGAGGGCTGTCTTTGCATCTTTAAAAGCTGTCTCACATTTGGCTGTCCATTTCCATGTTGTCGTTTTGTTAAGCAGTTCATGTAGCGGCTTCAGCTTGTTGGCAAGGTTAGACACAAATCTTGCATAGTATGTCAGCAAGCCAAGGAAAGACCTCAACTGACTCACATTTTTGGGAGATGGAGTCTCCACAATAGCCTTCACCTTGGATGGTGCTTTGTGGAGACCTGTGCAGTCAATGACATGTCCCAAGTACTCAACAGATGGTCTGAAAAACTCACACTTGTCTTTCCAAACTTTCAAACCATACTCCTCCAGTCGTTGTAGTGTCACATCCAAATTCTTTAAGTGTGACTGCTCATCTGGTCCTGTGATGAGCAGATCATCCAGGTAGCACTGAACCCCTAAAGGACCACTGAGGATCTGGTCCATTGCTCTTTGGAACAGTGCTGGGGCAGAGGTGATCCCAAAAGGGAGCCTCTGGTACCTGTACAGTCCTTTGTAGTCAGCAGCTCCTGTGACTCACGTTCCACATGCATCTGAAGATATGCTTGAGATAAATCTATCTTACTAAACTTCTGACCTCCAGCCAAACATGAGAAGAGGTCATCAATATGGGGTAATGGGTACTTTTCTGTTGTCAAGACCGGATTTACAGTTACTTTAAAATCACCGCAGATTCTTGGAGCTCCGTCCTTCTTCATGACGGTGACAATGAGTGTAGCCCATTCACTTATGCTTACAGGTTCCAGAACCCCACTCATCACTAACCTGTCTAATTCTGCCTCCACTTTCGGTCTGATGGCATATGTGACAGGTCTAGCTTTTAGGCACTTGGGTGTGCTGCTGGGTTTAACTGTCAGCTTAACCATGATGTCTTTCATGCTGCCAAGCTCTCCATCAAAAACCTGGGGATACTTCTTTAAGATCTCCTGCAGGGGGCTTGTTTCTCCATCCATAACCAAGAACACTTCTGACCAGTTCAGCTTGATTCTTTTTAGCAACCTGCGACCTAGCAGAGCTGGATGGTTTCCTGAAATGATGTACAGTGGAAGAGTCTCTTTTTGCTTGTTGTATTCCACTGTCACATTTACAGCTCCTAACACTGGGACAGGCTCACCAGTGTATGTCCTTGATTTAAGCTTGGTCTCTCGGAGAGCAAGGTGTTGCAGTTTCTCTTTGTATACAATTTCTGATACCATGGATACACGTGTACCAGTGTCCACCTGTATCCGCACTGGTTTATTCCCAAGTAGTGGTGTGACCCAGTAACCATCATCATCGTTGTCCAAGACAGATAAAACATGCACGGTATCCTCATCAGACTCACAATCACTCTGCTAATCCTGTTCATGTTCCATCTTGTTCACGTGTTTCTTTTTGTTTCTGTGAAAGCCACCTCTCTTTTCCTCATTGAACTGCTTGTGTGTCTGAGTCTTCTTGCTTCTACAGGCACGTTCGATGTGGCCTTTCTTACCACACTTCCTACAGTCCAAGTCCTTACATCAACACTCTAGTGCCTGATGCCCTGCTTTCCCACAACGGTTGCACAGCTGGCCAGTTGTTGCTTTCTTGGTGGATTCAGACACCTTATGCACTTGGGTTGATGCACTTAGCTGCTGTGCTTCTCTGGCAGCCATCTCCATTGATGTGCTGATCTCAATGGCCGTATCCAGTCTCAGGTTAGCTTCAGTCCGTAACCGTTTTTGAATAGTTTCACTACGTAGACCACACACCAGCCGGTCACGTATGGTGTCATTGAGTGAAAGTCCAAATTCACAATGTTCAGATAACTGTTTCAGTACAGCTACAAACTGTGAAACAGATTCCCACTCTTCCTGGTTCCTTTTATGGAATCTGAATCTCTCTGCAATGATCAGTGGCTTCGGTGAATAGTGATCCTTTAATATTGTCACTATTTCATCATAGGACTTGTCTCCTGGCTTGGCAGGTTGCACTAGACTGCACAGTAGGTTGAATGTTTTTCCTCCCATAACACTTAAAAACGTTGGTACAATAACAGCAGCTTTGATGTTGTTAGCAAAGGCAAAATACTCAAACCTTTCCGTGTATGAACTCCACTGTTCTGTATTTTCTTCAAATGGTCCAATATGTCTGACCAGCGCAGCCATTTTGAAAATATTCCTTCAGCAATTTGCTTTTCCTTGTGCAAACTTTCTCCTGGTCGTCAGCACTTATTGTCATTATTTTTTTTTTTTTTTTTTTTTTACTGCATTAATGTCTTTCTGTCATGCCACACAGTCCTCCCTTCATCCGTTTACTCCAGTCTCCTTTCCCCGTAGCAGCGCTGTCCTCCGACACAGCACAGTCCTGACCACACCGGAGCAGCTAGCTTGCACCGCAGGTAGCCACAGCGTCGCGATGTACGTGCGCAAATTAAGCTTGTTAAACTCGGACTTTCCACCGAAAAACAACGAACGTAAGGCCGTACCTCGTCGCCAGTTTTGTTTCATACTTGGTCATTTAATATGACGACTATTAATGAGGAAACAGGAGACCCGGGGAAGTTGCACGTCTGCTGTATTCAAACTTCAACTCAGGACAGACAACTACAAAACGTCACTTCACAACACATAACATAAGGGGACATAACCGTATCCCTGAAGGGACAAACTTGGGCTGTCAATGCAAAACAGTATCAGTATCTATATTTCTTTTTAATTACTATCTGCTTCTCTCTCTTTGTTTTTACAGACTTCACAGCTTGTCCTGTTACAACAACCTCTCCACCAACAAGTAAGATGAGAGACAGCAGTTCATCAATGTAATGATTATCACCAAACACCAACATGTTTTATTATGCCATGTTTCTTTTGACATCTCCCTACAGCTCCTCCAGCTGTTTATGAATACATAATCTCTGTTGAGTTGAACATCTCAGATGTTGCAGTGATAAATGGACTGAGGACCATTCTGAACAACATCAGTTACCCCATCAGCATCAACAACCACATACAAATCTCTGATGTCAACATTTCCACAGGTAAAAATTATAAACTTAATTAATCACAAATGATATCACAAGTCATGGGAAACATGTTCAGTTGCGAATGTGTGTGCTTTGCATGAAGTCAATTTGAAGAGTTCCTTACAAAAACAATACAATACAGTACAGATCCTAATATTTTGTTGGTGTTTGATGCTGTCTCCAGTTTGCTCTCCGAGCAGTGGTGGTTTCCAGTGCAGATGTGAGGATCAGTATCGTTGGTCATGTGACCAGTGTTTTCAGCATGGACCCTGTGACAACATCACTGATGACACATGTGGATGCATCAATGCCATTCCTCCTGATGGACAATACTGCCAGTCTGTTTATCAGCACAGTAAGTTAGTTTGAAACACGTGACAATAAGTAAAAAGTTGTACTTATGTAAAAAGTATCAGTATCTATATTTGTTTTTAATTACTATCTACTTCTCTCTCTTTGTTTTTTACAGACTTCACAGCTTGTCCTGTTACAACAACCTCTCCACCAACAAGTGAGATGAGAGACAGCACTTCATCAATGTAATGATTATCACCAAACACCAACATGTTTTATTATACCATGTTTCTTTTGAAATCTTCCTACAGCTCCTCCAGCTGTTTATGAATACATCATCTCTGTTGAGTTGAACATCTCAGATGTTGCAGTGATAAATGGACTGAGGACCATTCTGAACAACATCAGTTACCCCATCAGCATCAACAACCACATACAAATCTCTGACGTCAACATTTCCACAGGTAAAAATTATAAACTTAATTAATCACAAATGATATCACAAGTCATGGGAAACATGTTCAGTTGCAAATGTGTGTGCTTTGCATGAAGTCAATTTGAAGAGTTCCTTACAAAAACAATACAATACAGTACAGAAGATCGTAATATTTTGTTGGTGTTTGATGCTGTCTCCAGTTTGCTCTCCGAGCAGTGGTGGTTTCCAGTGCAGATGTGAGGATCAGTATCGTTGGTCATGTGACCAGTGTTTCCAGCATGGACCCTGTGACAACATCACTGATGACACATGTGGATGCATCAATGCCATTCCTCCTGATGGACAATACTGCCAGTCTGTTTATCAGCACAGTAAGTTAGTTTGAAACACGTGACAATAAGTAAAAAGTTGTACTTATGTAAAAAGTATCAGTATCTATATTTGTTTGTAATTACTATCTACTTCTCTCTCTTTGTTTTTTACAGACTTCACAGCTTGTCCTGTTACAACAACCTCTCCACCAACAAGTGAGATGAGAGACAGCACTTCATCAATGTAATGATTATCACCAAACACCAACATGTTTTATTATACCATGTTTCTTTTGACATCTTCCTACAGCTCCTCCAGCTGTTTATGAATACATCATCTCTGTTGAGTTGAACATCTCAGATGTTGCAGTGATAAATGGACTGAGGACCATTCTGAACAACATCAGTTACCCCATCAGCATCAACAACCACATACAAATCTCTGACGTCAACATTTCCACAGGTAAAAATTATAAACTTAATTAATCACAAATGATATCACAAGTGATGGGAAACATGTTCAGTTGCAAATGTGTGTGCTTTGCATGAAGTCAATTTGAAGAGTTCCTTACAAAAACAATACAATACAGTACAGAAGATCCTAATATTTTGTTGGTGTTTGATGCTGTCTCCAGTTTGCTCTCCGAGCAGTGGTGGTTTCCAGTGCAGATGTGAGGATCAGTATCGTTGGTCATGTGACCAGTGTTTCCAGCATGGACCCTGTGACAACATCACTGATGACACATGTGGATGCATCAATGCCATTCCTCCTGATGGACAATACTGCCAGTCTGTTTATCAGCACAGTAAGTTAGTTTGAAACACGTGACAATAAGTAAAAAGTTGTACTTATGTAAAAAGTATCAGTATCTATATTTGTTTGTAATTACTATCTACTTCTCTCTCTTTGTTTTTTACAGACTTCACAGCTTGTCCTGTTACAACAACCTCTCCACCAACAAGTGAGATGAGAGACAGCACTTCATCAATGTAATGATTATCACCAAACACCAACATGTTTTATTATACCATGTTTCTTTTGACATCTTCCTACAGCTCCTCCAGCTGTTTATGAATACATCATCTCTGTTGAGTTGAACATCTCAGATGTTGCAGTGATAAATGGACTGAGGACCATTCTGAACAACATCAGTTACCCCATCAGCATCAACAACCACATACAAATCTCTGACGTCAACATTTCCACAGGTAAAAATTATAAACTTAATTAATCACAAATGATATCACAAGTCATGGGAAACATGTTCAGTTGCAAATGTGTGTGCTTTGCATGAAGTCAATTTGAAGAGTTCCTTACAAAAACAATACAATACAGTACAGAAGATCCTAATATTTTGTTGGTGTTTGATGCTGTCTCCAGTTTGCTCTCCGAGCAGTGGTGGTTTCCAGTGCAGATGTGAGGATCAGTATCGTTGGTCATGTGACCAGTGTTTCCAGCATGGACCCTGTGACAACATCACTGATGACACATGTGGATGCATCAATGCCATTCCTCCTGATGGACAATACTGCCAGTCTGTTAATCAGCACAGTAAGTTGGTTTAAAACACACATGACAATAAGTAGATAGTGGTACTTATTTAGGAATGATCAGTATCCATATTTGTTACTAATGTAGATACTGGCAAATGGCATTACATATTTGTTTGTAATGCCATGCGTCCTAATGGACAATACGCCCAGTCTGTTTATTCCACATTTGTTTGTAATTAGTATCTACTTCTCTCTCTTTGTTTTTACAGACTTCACAGCTTGTCCTGTTACAACAACCTCTCCACCAACAAGTGAGATGAGAGACAGCACTTCATCAATGCAATGATTATCACCAAACACCAACATGTTTTATTATACCATGTTTCTTTTGACATGTCCCTACAGCTCCTCCAGCTGTTTATGAATACATCATCTCTGTTGAGTTGAACATCTCAGATGTTGCAGTGATAAATGGACTGAGGACCATTCTGAACAACATCAGTTACCCCATCAGCATCAACAACCACATACAAATCTCTGACGTCAACATTTCCACAGGTAAAAATTATAAACTTAATTAATCACAAATGATATCACAAGTCATGGGAAACATGTTCAGTTGCAAATGTGTGTGCTTTGCATGAAGTCAATTTGAAGAGTTCCTTACAAAAACAATACAATACAGTACAGAAGATCGTAATATTTTGTTGGTGTTTGATGCTGTCTCCAGTTTGCTCTCCGAGCAGTGGTGGTTTCCAGTGCAGATGTGAGGATCAGTATCGGTGGTCATGTGACCAGTGTTTCCAGCATGGACCCTGTGACAACATCACTGATGACACATGTGGATGCATCAATGCCATTCCTCCTGATGGACAATACTGCCAGTCTGTTTATCAGCACAGTAAGTTAGTTTGAAACACGTGACAATAAGTAAAAAGTTGTACTTATGTAAAAAGTATCAGTATCTATATTTGTTTGTAATTACTATCTACTTCTCTCTCTTTGTTTTTTACAGACTTCACAGCTTGTCCTGTTACAACAACCTCTCCACCAACAAGTGAGATGAGAGACAGCACTTCATCAATGTAATGATTATCACCAAACACCAACATGTTTTATTATACCATGTTTCTTTTGACATCTTCCTACAGCTCCTCCAGCTGTTTATGAATACATCATCTCTGTTGAGTTGAACATCTCAGATGTTGCAGTGATAAATGGACTGAGGACCATTCTGAACAACATCAGTTACCCCATCAGCATCAACAACCACATACAAATCTCTGACGTCAACATTTCCACAGGTAAAAATTATAAACTTAATTAATCACAAATGATATCACAAGTCATGGGAAACATGTTCAGTTGCAAATGTGTGTGCTTTGCATGAAGTCAATTTGAAGAGTTCCTTACAAAAACAATACAATACAGTACAGAAGATCGTAATATTTTGTTGGTGTTTGATGCTGTCTCCAGTTTGCTCTCCGAGCAGTGGTGGTTTCCAGTGCAGATGTGAGGATCAGTATCGTTGGTCATGTGACCAGTGTTTCCAGCATGGACCCTGTGACAACATCACTGATGACACATGTGGATGCATCAATGCCATTCCTCCTGATGGACAATACTGCCAGTCTGTTTATCAGCACAGTAAGTTAGTTTGAAACACGTGACAATAAGTAAAAAGTTGTACTTATGTAAAAAGTATCAGTATCTATATTTGTTTGTAATTACTATCTACTTCTCTCTCTTTGTTTTTTACAGACTTCACAGCTTGTCCTGTTACAACAACCTCTCCACCAACAAGTGAGATGAGAGACAGCACTTCATCAATGTAATGATTATCACCAAACACCAACATGTTTTATTATACCATGTTTCTTTTGACATCTTCCTACAGCTCCTCCAGCTGTTTATGAATACATCATCTCTGTTGAGTTGAACATCTCAGATGTTGCAGTGATAAATGGACTGAGGACCATTCTGAACAACATCAGTTACCCCATCAGCATCAACAACCACATACAAATCTCTGACGTCAACATTTCCACAGGTAAAAATTATAAACTTAATTAATCACAAATGATATCACAAGTCATGGGAAACATGTTCAGTTGCAAATGTGTGTGCTTTGCATGAAGTCAATTTGAAGAGTTCCTTACAAAAACAATACAATACAGTACAGAAGATCGTAATATTTTGTTGGTGTTTGATGCTGTCTCCAGTTTGCTCTCCGAGCAGTGGTGGTTTCCAGTGCAGATGTGAGGATCAGTATCGTTGGTCATGTGACCAGTGTTTCCAGCATGGACCCTGTGACAACATCACTGATGACACATGTGGATGCATCAATGCCATTCCTCCTGATGGACAATACTGCCAGTCTGTTTATCAGCACAGTAAGTTAGTTTGAAACACGTGACAATAAGTAAAAAGTTGTACTTATGTAAAAAGTATCAGTATCTATATTTGTTTGTAATTACTATCTACTTCTCTCTCTTTGTTTTTTACAGACTTCACAGCTTGTCCTGTTACAACAACCTCTCCACCAACAAGTGAGATGAGAGACAGCACTTCATCAATGTAATGATTATCACCAAACACCAACATGTTTTATTATACCATGTTTCTTTTGACATCTTCCTACAGCTCCTCCAGCTGTTTATGAATACATCATCTCTGTTGAGTTGAACATCTCAGATGTTGCAGTGATAAATGGACTGAGGACCATTCTGAACAACATCAGTTACCCCATCAGCATCAACAACCACATACAAATCTCTGACGTCAACATTTCCACAGGTAAAAATTATAAACTTAATTAATCACAAATGATATCACAAGTCATGGGAAACATGTTCAGTTGCAAATGTGTGTGCTTTGCATGAAGTCAATTTGAAGAGTTCCTTACAAAAACAATACAATACAGTACAGAAGATCCTAATATTTTGTTGGTGTTTGATGCTGTCTCCAGTTTGCTCTCCGAGCAGTGGTGGTTTCCAGTGCAGATGTGAGGATCAGTATCGTTGGTCATGTGACCAGTGTTTCCAGCATGGACCCTGTGACAACATCACTGATGACACATGTGGATGCATCAATGCCATTCCTCCTGATGGACAATACTGCCAGTCTGTTTATCAGCACAGTAAGTTAGTTTGAAACACGTGACAATAAGTAAAAAGTTGTACTTATGTAAAAAGTATCAGTATCTATATTTGTTTGTAATTACTATCTACTTCTCTCTCTTTGTTTTTTACAGACTTCACAGCTTGTCCTGTTACAACAACCTCTCCACCAACAAGTGAGATGAGAGACAGCACTTCATCAATGTAATGATTATCACCAAACACCAACATGTTTTATTATACCATGTTTCTTTTGACATCTTCCTACAGCTCCTCCAGCTGTTTATGAATACATCATCTCTGTTGAGTTGAACATCTCAGATGTTGCAGTGATAAATGGACTGAGGACCATTCTGAACAACATCAGTTACCCCATCAGCATTAACAACCACATACAAATCTCTGACGTCAACATTTCCACAGGTAAAAATTATAAACTTAATTAATCACAAATGATATCACAAGTGATGGGAAACATGTTCAGTTGCAAATGTGTGTGCTTTGCATGAAGTCAATTTGAAGAGTTCCTTACAAAAACAATACAATACAGTACAGAAGATCCTAATATTTTGTTTGTGTTTGATGCTGTCTCCAGTTTGCTCTCCGAGCAGTGGTGGTTTCCAGTGCAGATGTGAGGATCAGTATCGGTGGTCATGTGACCAGTGTTTCCAGCATGGACCCTGTGACAACATCACCGATGACACATGTGGATGCATCAATGCCGTTCCTCCTGATGGACAATACTGCCAGTCTGTTAATCAGCACAGTAAGTTGGTTTAAAACAGACATAACAATAAGTAGATTTTGGTACTTATTTAGGAATGATCAGTATCCATATTTGTTACTAATGTAGATACTGGAAAATGGCATTACATATTTGTTTGTAATGCCATTCGTCCTAATGGACAATGCGCCCAGTCTATTTATTCCACATTTGTTTTTAATTACTATCTACTTTTCTCTCGTTTTTACAGACTTCACAGCTTGTCCTGTTAGAACAACCTCTCCACCAACAAGTAAGATGAGAGAGACACACACCAACATATTGTGTTTCTTGAGGCCGTTGAACACAAACTCTATAAAGTTAAAATTCTTTCTACCTGTTTAATCAACCTATCATACTGATACACTGAATTTCTGAGCAATGAAAGTGAAAACAGAAGCTTTGTTCTTGGTGTCATACTCTCTTGGCAATTATTGATATTTAATTACATTTTTAAAATCACAGATACCACAACAGTTGCAACAACCCAGAACACTACATTCTTTACAACTCCCACTGTCACAACTGGTATGTATTAAAAATCAATATATATATGTATTGACTATATATAATATTGACTATAATTCATCAGTGGTATTGCTACAACCACTAGTAAATATATTTTTATATAAGTATTATGTAATATTTTGCGTTTATATTACTGTTACCAACTCCATGCATGACATTGCAAATAGTAGTAACTCGTAGTGTATGGGTAGACTGACAAAGTGATTTTAACAAACTGATTCTCAAAATTTCAATGACACGGCATATTTATGTGTTTCATGTAAAAAACGGCAACTGAAGGTTATTGATATTACAGCAGCCAAAGCCAGATAAAGCTCTAGCAATTAGCTAATTTAGCAATTAATGCTGAAGCTATCTGTCCATCAATGGTAAATCACTGAGAGTTACAGTGGAGCAGCATCAGGACATCAAGGGGGAAAACAGTATTATTATTTTAATAACAGGTAATAACAGGTGAATATGAAACATACATTTCAAGAAATCATTTTCATTTGAAGGAATAATAATTGTAACATATTTTATTCAGACTCAACACCTAATGCTACAACATATTTAAATGCCACAATGGCTACAACATCAACATTAAGGATAACAAGTACGCATTTAAAATAGGTTAGTTGTATACAATATAAATAATTCAGTCTCAGTTGAAAACACAAAAAACCTACACATTGTTACAGCCTCACACAAGATCATCCTGGTCCAGTTTTGCTTCCTAGTAAAGAATAACATGCAACTATAAAGTCATTTTTACAGACACAATTGCTACAACTACAACACCCACAGCCTCTCCAGCAACCACTCTAAAAAGTAAAATTAAAAATATAACATGGAAATGTAGCTTTGTTATGATTCCTTCTGTTTTTATAAGTGATGCCACACTAGATGTACAGTGTGCTAGAGATAATAATAATAAATTCAGTAAATATAATCATCCTAGATTCAACTCTTCAATCGACAACTTTTCAGTTGATCATACATAATTTTAAAATGGTTTTGTCAACTACAGATGCTACAACAGGTGTGAACACAACAGCACTTACCACAACACCAACAATGATCATAACAAGTGAGTGCTTAAAATGATATTTTACCTTATCTGACAAGGCAGTTATTGACTTCACTGATTCATCAGATTTCACTTTTCAGTTTAACATAAATATTTTAAAATGGTTTTGTCAGATGCAACTACAGATGCTACAACAGGTGTGAACATAACAACAGTTACCACGACACCAACAATGAATGTAACGAGTAAGTGCTTAAAATTACATCCTACTTCATCTGACAAGGCATTATAACGAGTAAGCGCCTAAATCAAGTTTTCTTGCCACATACACAATCTACACGGTACATTGACGACACACATAGTTGTTTTCTTTTGCAAGCTGTTTATTGTAGAAGGGTTAGGATGCATCTGATCACTGCAACACCCTTAACTTGACCAACAATCGTATTTACCAGTGAGTTTTGGATGTAAAGGGCTTCTTGACACTTCCCCTTTGACAATTCCATAGTGTAACATGCTACCACTTCCTTCCTTAACAGGACAGTTAGCATGTCAATTAAGATCATGTGACATACTTGAGCAACACAGTTTAGTAAAACTACACAGTCGTTTTCTATTATCAGTTGTAATACTGTAAAATGTTCTTGTCAGATTCAACATCAGTTGGTACAACACCTGTGAACAGTACAACACCCACAATGTCACCAACAAGTAAGTGTTTAAAATAACATGTTACTTTACTTTTTCTTGTTATAACAAAGCAGTTATTTGTCTTCACATTTCAGTTGATCATACATAATTTTTAAATGGTTTTGTCAACTACAGATGCTACAACAGGTGTGAACACAACAACACTTACCACAACACCAACAACGACTGTAACGAGTGAGTACTTAAAATGACAACTTACTTTATCTGGCAAAACAGTTTTTGTCTTCATTGAATTGCACACTTCACTTTTCAGTTGAATATACATAATTATAAAATGATTTTGTCAGATTCAACTACAGATGCTACAACAGGTGTGAACACAACAGCACTTACCATAACACCAACAACGACTGTAAGGAGTAAGTGCTTAAAATGACATCTTACTTTTCAATCATTAGTGGTAAATGGCGCTGGTCTACCGTCTTTAAAAGACTTGCAGCCATGCAAGGTGCCAACTGCTCATCTGGAGTGCTTCCTATTGAAAGTGCTTTTCCCCCTTCCTGATTTCTTGTTTTTTTCATATTACATTTTGTCACACTTGTGTTTCAGATCATCAAATTTTAATATGAGATAACCTGAGTAAATAAAAGATGCATTTTTTAAATGATAATTTCATTTCTTAAAGGAAAAAAAGATGTCCAAACCTACCTGGCCCTCTATGTTAAATCATGAATTAACTGTGATTGACCACACTTTTTTGAAAGCTAAATTTCAATTTAACTACCCATCAAGGCCTCATTACTACCAGTCCTGTTGAATCAAGAAATCACTTTAATAGAACTTGTTTGGCAAAGTGAAGTAGGTTAAAATATCTCAAAAAGTAGCTCATCATGCCACAATGTAAAGAAATTCGAGAACAGATGAGAAACAAACTAATTTATATCTATCAGTGTGGAAAGGGTTGCAAAGCCATTTCTAAAGATTTGGGACTCCAGCGAGACTGGCCTACCAAAATTACTTAGTGTGCATCAACGACCCATCCAGGAGGTCGCAACAGAACCCAGAACGACATCTAAAGACCTGCAGTCCTCACTTGACTCAGTCAGTGTTCACAATTTAACAATAAGAAAGAGACTAGGCAAAAATGGCATCCATGGGAGAGTTCCAAGGTGACCACTGCTGACCAAAAAGTACTCTCTTGCGTTTTCCGAAAAACATCTTTTGGGAAAATATCCTGCAGACTGACGAGACAAAAGTTTACGACTGCTAGAAATGTTTGATTTCAGTTGTTGCCGCCGAGGATGGCACAACCAGTTATTAGGTTTAGGGGGCAATTACTTTTTCATATAGGCCCAGATAGGTTTAGACAACATTTTTCCCTTAATAAATGAAATCATCATTTAAAAACTGCATTTTTTATTTACTCGAGTTATTTTTGTCTAATATTAAAATTTGTTTGATAATCTGAAACATTTAAGTGTGACAGAATGTAATATGCAAAAAACTAAGAAATCAGGAAGGGGACAAATACTTTTTTACAGCACTGTATGTGTGACAATTCCCACTTTGGCATTTGTTTGTCAATTTCACTAACTCACATTCTTTTAAAAGTTTTTTTCACGTTGCACAGTAATCACAAGATAAATGACAATTGTCAAAAGATAATTTTGCAATTGCATTTCAGATTCAACACCTGTTGCTACACCAAATAGTAACACTACAGCAACTACAACGCCAACAACTGTTACAAGTCAGTGTTTTGAAATAATCGTTGCAGTGTTTTTCTTTGTTTAATGGGCATTTATTATTCATAATATGGTGAAAGTAATAAATGGGCTTCTTACATATTCTGAGCAATACCACTTTGTCATTAAATGGTCTCTACAGACTCAACACCTCATGTGATAATAAATCAGAACACTACGTTACAAACACCAACAACTACACCAACAACTCAACAGTAAATTATTCTATATGTAGGCATTTACAACACTCTCCAGTGTTTACATACATCTCTCTTTCAAAGTTTTTTCCTACCCTGAATGTTTTTTTTCAGTTATCATTCACAATTATACAGTATATTTATTTTTTCCAGAGTTACTCCAACAGGTGTTACAATACTTGTCACAACACAAACATCCATTTTAACATGCAATTACTAAAAATGATATTCATTATATAATTGTCATATTATAAAAATTTACTAAATAACAATGATAAAAGTATATAAAAAAAGTATATATTACTATCATTACTAGTAGGTATTGAGAAATTGGTATTGGTTTACATTTGTTGAATACTCTTCTGTAATTTACTTTTAGTGAAATAAGCAATGAGGTACTCTCCTGGTTGAGAAAATGTTAAATTTATTTCAACTTTCAGGACATTGACTTTAATTTCAACATATTGTTTTAAAAACATATTTGAATATTGTTCTTGTTAAAATGTGGTTTGATAAAATATGTTGTAATAAAACACATTGAGATTTGTAATTATCTGCACTTTACACTTGAGGAAGTTTCTATTGTATTTTTACTTACTTTTAAACTCTTGCATTTTCAGCTACTAGAGTGACCAGCCACAATACCACATCCAGCTCCACAATCTCAGAAATTACCTCTACTCCAGCTCAAACCACAGCCCTTACAACAACTACAAAGTCTACTACCACTACCCCCACCATGACCACTACCACTGCTCTCACCACGACCACTACCACTACCCCTAGCCTTACTACAACTACAACTACTACCCCCACCATGACCACTACCACTGCTCTCACCACGACCACTACCACTACCCCTAGCCTTACTACAACCACTACCCCCACCATGACCACTACCACAGTTACTACCACTATCTCCACCACCACTATCAGCACATCTCCTACACCAGAAGTTCCAGGTATGTTTTATCAAACGCAAAGTATGTCTTACATTGTGGATGACTCTATAATAGATACAACATTATTATTTGAGTTGTGCAATTTTGTGGTCATTAGAACTGAACTACCCATCGCTCCAGTGAATCTGGCATCTGTCAATTTGAGTGTGACCCTGTGCATGTGCGTGTGTGTGTTCCAACAGGTGCCAGCCTGAAGTAATTTCATGTTCAACGTGATCAATAAAATTTCTAAAAAAAAAATCAAAAAAACATCTCAGTAACTCTTCACAGACGAAGACTAGACTAAAAGACCGTTAGAAAGGAGAAAAGGCACTAGAAAGCTGTGCATATATTCAAATACATTATTTAGAACTTCACATAATTTATGGCTTCAGTCTGCAATACTTAATAGTGTAACGTTCAAGTGTAGCCCTGTTAACTTGCAAATTGTTCTTAACTTTTTAGCTTGCTAAATGTTATTTTGTCACCTTTCCAACATGAACCATCAGCTAACGATGCTCTAAATGTAATTAAATTTAATGATGTCTGTCGAAATTTAACAGATAGTACTACTATAATAATGGGGACAGGCGATACTGTATGTGCCATGGTCTGCCAACTTGGCTCTACGATGCAATTAAATGCTAATCTGAGACTTGAGACAAAAAGCACAAAATAGGGTACATAATTAGTAATTATAATGGAATAATGCTGCTTGTGTCCTTGTGTCCTGTCTGCCTTTTCTGTCGTGTATTTTTTTCTCTATATCACAAAAAAATAAATGTATTATTCATAGTTTTCCTCGCTTTTCATCTTTTTCAAATAAACAGAATTTGATGTGGAAATGTCAATCAGATTAGAAAAGGAATTCACAGCAGAATTAAGTGATGCAACAAGTTCTGCATACAAGGACCTTGAATCACGTATTATTTCAGTGGTAAGTGTCTTAACACCTTATTCAATTCTAACTTTTAGCTTCTAGATATGGAACTTTTTAACTGTTTTTAGTTTACGTGTTCTAATGTTTATCATTACCCTTATGTTCCCACAGTTAAAGAAGCAGTATATCAGAATCACAGGATTTAAGCGTGTTTTTGTGAAGGCATTCAGGTATGCTAATTCTAACGCTGTCACCATTCAAAGGCAGGAATCTGTAAACATTTTTCATCAAAAATTTTCATTGTGTTTGTTCTTGCAGACAGGGAAGTGTAATTACAGACTTCGTTGTTAAAACAACACAAATTATTCCAGATGAATTTGCCGAAGCAAATGAAAAACTCCCAGAAGCAATGAAGCCTATTGCAGTAATCAATGGCCCAGTTACTTCAGTTTACAACAGTATGTTCAGAAAAGCTAATGTTTTGTCATTTTTTACTTAAATTTGATTGAATTCCTAATTAATCTCTCAATCTCTATCACTTTCTCCAAAGATCCAACTCCATTCAGCTTTCCAGGCGTCACTTATACTGGCAATAGCATGATGCTGACGTGTGGCCATGACAACATTGATGTGGGAATCTTTCGTTCTGAGTGGAAATTTAATGGACGAGTAATTCAGAATAGAAATAGGTTTGAGATAACTGATTCTAGCACAAAGTCTAGTCTTACAGTTAACAACATCATCCTTGCTGATATTGGTAAGTGAAAGCTACCTGAACTCGTTAGAAAATAAGTAGCTATATACACATATGGCCATCAAAAAACGAAAACGAAAACAAACAACAAATTGCAAGTCATGTCAAATTGGAACTTTAGGAATATTATATATTTAAGAATATTGTCTTTTCTGTTAGCGTTAAATGAGTTTTCTGAATTGACTTTTAAAGTTGATAGTGAAATTGTGATGCTTAAAATATCACAAAATGCAATGTTTAGCCATCGCATTTTAACATTAATTGTACTGAAGACACACTACTCTAAGTCAATGTATCAGTACTAAAATATTTAGTTAGAGCTAAATATAGCTAAAATTGAAATACAGACATACTGAAACTTTTCTGTTTCTTTTCTTTACAGTATACTGATGCAATCATTAATACTTACTTCTCTTACAGGACTTTATGAATGTACTCTGAGAGGCAGGGCAATGTATCTCTCCCAAAATGGACGTGTAACAGGAAATATTATCAAACAAGCTCCCAATGTGCAACTACAGAATAATGTTAACGTTAAATGTGTAGAGGAAAAAATACAACAACTGCAGTGTTGCGTGCAGTCCCCATATAAAGTCAAGTGGTTTCAAAACACAGCTGTTTTACTTACAGGTAAGTATGTTTCATGCAAAAAAATCCTATATTCCTTAGCCTTGTTTCCATCAACATATTTTGATTTTGATACAGACAAACAATGTTGTGACATTTTTTTCCTTTTTTAAAAAATAAGTTAATGTTTTTTAATGTGAGATGGAAACACTTTTTCCGAATAAGTTCTGACATAGTGAATATTTAACTCTTATAAGCAGTTTCTTCGCAGTCTCCTCAACATTCCCATCACTTTATAATACTACAAAACATGGACATTGTATCTGTGATGTGACACATAAGTTTGTGAAGCTCAGAGTGTGGTGGCTCTGGCTTTCGTGATCAGACCTGCATCTATTGGCTCCCCACTAATATAAAAACAAACAAAGATGTGGATCGTGGGTGTAGCTGAGGCGGGCTGAATACCTGGTTGCGTAAATAAGCCACCTGTAATGGCATCCACCTCTGACCATGCTCTTAATTATGCAAAACTTTAAGCCATAATACTAGAAAAAATTCTAAAGAAATTTTGAGTGTGCCTTACTCTGGCCCCGTCGCCCCCATACATTATTATTGACACTGCTCAGCAAATTCAGAATTAATTCAACAAGCTGTGTCGTCATTGCCTTTTTAATGGGCTCTTATTTTGAAGAGATTCTTATTTTGAAAGAATTCTGTCTTGTGTGTGTGTGTGTGTGCTTGTGTGTCTGTCCTGTCTGTCTGTCTGTGTGTGTGTCTGTCTGTCTCTCTATCTATGTGTTTGTGTCTGTGAGAGAGAAGGATAAAATGCCAAGCAACCAGGGTCAGCTGCAGGCCAGAGTAATTAGGCACAGGTGCGCGCATGCACTCTGTGTCTCTCCTCTGAGACA
Source organism: Larimichthys crocea (assembly GCF_000972845.2). Classification (NCBI taxonomy): domain Eukaryota; kingdom Metazoa; phylum Chordata; class Actinopteri; family Sciaenidae; genus Larimichthys; species Larimichthys crocea. The sequence goes on from NC_040021.1 coordinate 24,085,423, forward strand.
CACAGAAAATCTCTATGAAGCCCCTCGAAGGTGGCCAAAAATACCAAAAAAGGTGTGCTGCAAACCAAAAGCTGAAATGACCATCAACATCCTCATCTCGTGGACAATTTGCTTGCCGATTTTCAGGCGAAAATTGTATAGAATTTGGCCTTTGTCTCCATACTATAAAGCTTGAAAAGGCCATAAAAGCTATATCTTAAAAATGTGAAATGAGCTGAAAACAGTAGAAGTGGTACAATATTGTGTAATACTGTAGAAATAAGGTAGAATTGTACAAGGACCTTGAATCACGTATTATTTCAGTGGTAAGTGTCTTAACACCGTATTCAATTCTAACTTTGTAAATTGTAAAGTTAGGTATATGTGTGTATGAGTAGAATAGTATGAAGTGGTACAATGTTGTATAATACTGTAGAAATTTGTATGAAAAGGTAGAATTGTAGAAAATTGTAGAATAGTATAAGAAAGTGTGAAATTAGCTGAAAAAAGTTGCGTGTCTGTCTCTGTCTGTAAATAGCTATCAGCGTGTCTGTGTGTGCTTGTGTCTGTTAAGGAGAGACAGCCTTTTATTTTGAAGGAACTCTTATTTTAAAAGCCTTATGTCTTGTCTCTCTGTCTGCCTGTCTGTCTGTCTGTCAATCCCTGCTCTGTTTCAGTGCTGTTACCTTAATGTGACCTCATACCTTCACTGTTTTCATGTGTAGTAGTATAATGTATAGTGTGCTCGCCCTCTGGGCACCCACACCATAATAAGCGTGGTGAATAGTATTTATAGTGTGCTGTTTCAGGCACATGCAATAATAATAATAAAATTAAGTATGGGGAATATTAGATGGTGTGCTCTTTCAGGCACACTCAATAATTTAAACAGGTGAGTTATATAAAAAATCCCCCTCAAGTGGTTGTTTGAGAAAGGCTGGCACATGGTTATAAATCATCCATGATTGCTCCAGACAGATTTAATGCAACCTTCCGCACATTAATACATGAAACAAAGAGAAATGTCATGTTTCCATCATATTTCTTGCATTGTTTTTCACTGGTTGACTTTCGTCATCTTGTTGCTGCTTCTTTTCCTGGTTTTCTGACTGGAGAGTCGATGCCACTGACTTTTTATCTAAACCAATATTTTATACTCACATAACAATAGTAGGTAGAAACAACCATTCATTTGCATTTTCTTTTGCAATATTACTCAAAACCTGGTTCAAATTTCCAATATTTGGATGGAAACACAGCTAATATGACTATGCTAAGAAGCAGGACACAGCTAACATTCGTAACTAACAAGCTGTTAAATGTTCACAGAGCCCCCTGAGGACGGAGAAACCTATTGCATCAAGCATAATTACAAGCTAGAAAGCTGCATCGGATTACCACAAAAAAAGATTTTTAAATGTAAGGTAGATGAACCAAAGGGTTATGAAAAGACAACAGAAATGACAATCTTCACGACTGGTAAGAGCAGTATTTGAAATGTGACTATACTGTCCCTGACATTTTTTGCCTCTTTGTGCAATACTAACTGAATATTTAACTCTTAAGATATTATATGTGATGATGCCCAGTATGGGCCTGGACGACTACAAGACATATCAACCATAGCATGTGGAAACGGTCAAGAAGGGAGCAAAACTGCGGTTTGTCAGGAAACAAGAGAGTGGAAACTTATAGAGAACACCTGCATCGTAATTGAAATTAAGGAATTATTAATTGAGTCACAGGTAGGTGATCTACTGGGAATAATTGTTCCCATTAAAAACCAAATAATGCAAAACACCAAATCAGTTATGCTATACAGCCAAACTCCAGTGACACTTTATGTACAGTATATAACACTTTATAGTATTTAGAGAGAAAGATCTTTGCATTTCTCATGAATAGTTTGCAATCTCATACTAATAAAATCTGGTCTCACAAGTAATTTGCTTCTACTGTTTCATTATATCAGGATTTGGTTGTGGAGGAAGTGCCAGAATTTGCAGCAAATCTAAGTAAAGCTGCCCAGAAAGACAAGACAGAAATTGCAAATTCATCTGCAACTGTATCAGCTGTCGTGGACATTCTAGATACCATTGCAACCGTTTCCACCGTTACAGATCAATCTGTCATGGAGGTAAACCATGTCTGCATCATCTTATCATCTGCATCCTCTTAGTAAATAATGTATGTGGGATGTTCCCCTAACACTAATATGTCTCTATCTGCAGAATGTACTTCAAACAGTTGATGTCATCATTACTGAGGAATCAAGAGAGTCCTGGGCAGTTCTGAATGCAAATCAAACCCGCAATGCAAGCTCAGTATTGCTGGGTTCACTGGAAAAGCTTTCTGATGGGTTGGTTGGAGAGTTTACCATCGCAACTTCTCGGATCCTGCTCAACAGAACCATTTTTAACAACTCCTTTAGTGCAGATCTGAACTCTAGCATTTTCATACAAATTCCAGACACCAATGTTACCAACGTCTTTATCACCACCATAACCTTCTCCTCCCTTAATAATGTTATGCCAGTAAGAAACACTAGCTTTAATGCCAGCCTCTTCAACACCAACATCAATGAAACTGTCACTGATAATGCCATTAATGCTGCAGTGGTGCTAGTCCAAATAGGCAACACAACAATTGACAATGTCACTCTGAGTTATAAGAAGCTCAACAAGTCCCTGTCACAAAACCCACAGTGTGTCTTCTGGAATTTCAAACTCTTTGATAATCTAGGTGCTTGGGATAATGAGGGATGCAAGTTTGTTTTGGACGTAAATGATACAGTAACCTGCAGCTGCAACCATCTCACCTCCTTCTCACTTCTGATGGCAACAGACATCCCTCAAGAACTCAGAGATCTTCTGGATTATATAACTTATGTTGGAGTTGGGATATCTCTGGCAAGCTTAGTTATATGTCTCATTATTGAAGGATATGTTTGGAAGGCCGTTACCAGGAATAGCACAGCTTTCATGCGTCACGTTTCCATCATTAACACAGCCCTGTCCCTATTGATCGCTGACATCTGTTTCATCATTGGTGCCTCTATTGCTAAGAACCCCCTTGAAAATCCTGGGGAGGACTATCAAGTTCCAATTGGACCATGCAGCACAGCAACTTTTTTTATGCACTTTTTCTACCTTGGTTTGTTTTTTTGGATGCTTGTATCTGGCCTTCTGCTCTTTTACCGAACAGTCATGGTCTTCTCCCACATGTCCAAGTCAACTATGTTGGCCATAGGCTTCAGTTTAGGCTATGGGTGCCCTCTGATTATAGCTGTTATTACTGTTGCTGTCACAGCACCAGGAAATGGATACATCAGGAGATACGATGCTTGTTGGCTCAACTGGATTGAAACAAAGGCCCTGCTGGCAATGGTGATACCTGCCTTGACCGTAGTTTTTATCAACATTTTAATTGTAATTGTCGTCTTGTTCAAAATGCTGAGAAGAGGTGTAGGAGAAACAGCCCCAGCAGATGAAAAGCATACACTTGTAGTCATTGCAAGATGTGTGGTCATTTTGACACCTTTATTTGGACTAACCTGGTCTTTGGGAGTAGGAACCATGGTATCATCAACAAACAAAGGAATCCACATTGCATTTGCATTCTTCAATTCACTACAGGTATTTGCATTCAATATGGTTGTAATTTGTATGTTTACAAGGCAGTATTCCTGTGTAGTAAAACATTGTGGATTCTTTCCTTCTGATTAAATGTGCATGTTATCTGTCTTCCCTCAGGGTTTCTTCATTTTAGTGTTTGGGACACTATTTGATTCAAAGGTATGTTGACTTAAAATAATCAATCTGGGAATTACACCTTTTACTTGGTTGCTGAGGGTTCAACATACATACATTGCATAATATCCTGAAAGTGTTACAGTCGGCTAAGGTGTGGCTAATTTTTGCCATTTGATATACTGTTGGGTGGTTTGACTGTCATTTAATCATATTCATGTGGGTTTTGTGTACAATCTGCAAAGTAACTGGTAACCACAGCTATCGAATAATGTAGCTTTGTTCTGTGTATAACTACTGAACTTGAGTAAATATATAGTAATATTCAATTCTTTCCACCACTGCCATGCTCATGTCTGTGGAAGTGCAGTGCTAGAGACAGGTGGAAATGAATTTAGGCTAACTTCGCCCACCTGCCAGAAACTCTAAAACACAGTAATGAACACACTGTATCTGGTTTATTTAATCTGTACAAAACAACAAGTTGTAGTTTTATTGCGATTTATGTGGTGGATGCTTGACAACAAACAAGAATCAATGTTAAATAGTAGTTTAGCTAGTAGCTAGTAGTTTTAAATACTGTTTATCTAATTGCCTAAGTGCACAGTGGTTGAATACTTCTGATTTTCATATTGACATTATTTTTGATTGTGCCTGTAGATCCGCTCTGTCCTATCAAGGAACCTACCTACATCAAGCACAGGTTCTAATCCAACAACAGTGAGTGATTTTTTTCTTCATAATCTCACAACTATAACATTCTTTGTTAATATATCCTACTTCTAGATTAATCTACTGGTTAAATGCTAAAGAAAATATTATATCTTGAAGAAAAGCAAACATTTTTGTTAAAATCATGAAATTTTATATATATTTTTATTTGTCCAACGATAGAGTACAAGTCTTGGTGTTTCCTCTCTCAGTGGACTAAACTGGATAAGTCGACTGCGTGGAAGAAGATGTAAGTTTTTGCTTCAAAATTTATTAACTTATCTGTTTCCTTAAATGAGCTATCTTAGTAACAATTTATTTGTCTTTTCAGACATCTACCGTGTGTCAGAAGCCGCAAACTCAAACAGCAACACTGGTGTATCAGAATCATTTGTTAATATATGAACAAACACAACGATCTGTAAACTAAATTTATTTCATTACTGATTCAGTTATTCTGAGATTTTTCAGTGCATAACCTGAAACCATGCTTTCTATGACAAGTTCAATTGGATGATATTGTAAACGCTAGTGCAACAAACATGATCAGTAAGGGGTTAGGAGTTGTGTGTGGTAGTGAGGTACCAAACAAACAGCATCACAATGTGGTTGTATGACAATGTTACTGTAGCTGTTTTTATGATGAGAAGCCCTCAGAAAGCAATTGTGACATATCTGAATTGTAAAGTTTAATTAAACAATTTTGTGACTGAAACTATGACATGTAAATTGGGTTTTGGTAATGTGTAACTAATCAATAACACAAGTTTGCTAAACAGCAGTCAAAGTGCAATGTCACAAGCATAAAGTAGCTCTGGCTTTGCCATTGTTGTTGTAGTACACAGGTTTTCTATCACCAACAGAGGGCTGTAATGTACTGTTTTATTTTGTTTTTTATTGGCTTATTTGACAGCTGGTCAAGAACATGTGCATCACGTTGGTTAATAGTCAAATTAAGAAATGAATGAATGAAAATGAAATTTGATAAAGAACTAAAAATGCTGACTACTGTTCATTGTCCAAATGTGGTAGTGAACTTTGCTATTGAACGTGTATAGTAAAATCATATATTTTTTTAAAAATAAAAAGCTCAGTTTGAGTTGAAACAGTTTGAGTTTGTGTGTGTGCGCGCACGAGAGAGAGAGAGAGAGAGAGAGAGAGAGAGAGAGGATTGCATTATGCTTTGTGTTGCTTTGAATGTCCAACTTCCCGTGTCCAACACATTATGAGATTTAGATTGCTCCTACTACCGTGGTGCCTTTACGTCCAGAAGTTATTTTAATAACTTTGTTCAACATGTTAGAGCCTTCCTCTGGTGGGCAGGCAAACACCAGGAAGGGTTAAGACAGAGTTCGTGGTCGGAGACAGAAAGCTAAAGAGTTTATCCGGAGAATGACAGGGCAGGTTAGTCAGAGGCAGTCAAGAGGCTGGAACCCATAGGCGTACTGGAATGGGGACAGGACCATGGCAAAGCTGGTCAAGGTGTTGTGAGCATATTCTACACAGGAGTTGCTTGGCCCAGGACAAGGGATTTTGGGAAACCAAGCAGCAGAGGACTGTCTCCATCTCCTGGTTCATACGCTTGGTCTGACCATTAGACTGGGGGTGAAACCCGGAGGACAGACTGGCGGTGACGTGAAGCAGGACCAGTTGGGTTGTCTCTTTGGCCCGAGGGACGCTTGGGTAAGGGCACAAAATGAGCCAGCTTACTAAATCAGTCCACTATAGTCAGGATGGCCGTATTACGCTCGAAAGGACGGAGGCCAGTGACAAAGTCCAGGGAGATGTGAGACAAGGACAATGAGGAACAGGGAGGGGCTGCAGGAAACAAGCTGGATGTCCTCGTTGAGAGTGGCCCAACAAAAATGTTGCTGGACCACATCTCTGGTTCTCTGGATTCCCAGATGACAAGAAAGCTTGGAGGACGTCAGACCGCAGACCCGGGGGAACAAACAGGCGATCGGGGGGAACGTTGCTGGGACTGGGCTGATCCTCCATGGCGGACCTCACTCTCTCCTCAATCTCACAGGTGAGCGTAGTGACCATGCAAGGGGGAAGAGTGCGGGTAGCAGCAGGACGTCACACCACTTTACCCTCCCTTCACCGTGCCTTTCACTTTTAACAATGTAGCTAGTAACAATGTAGTAACATTTACCTTTTAACTAACCTAATTTTTTAGCTTTATCACAAGTCATTTTATACATGAGTAAGTAACAGCAGTTGCCCAGTAAAATATTCTACTACTCTTATCCATTTTTCAACTTGTGGCACTGCACTCTAGTCCTATACAATGCACCCTCATCATCTCCATCTTCTCTCTGGTAAGATAGGGAGGGAACCATTTGGGGGGGGGAGGTTAAAACAAGGTGCACTGCATTGCCACCCTCAACGTTTTTTTTGCAGGTTAATAATGCGAATATTGTCCTTATGGGACCTGTTCTCTAGCTCTGCGATACTTGCTTCAAGTTTATAACATGTCGTTTGGGAAAACTGCTCCGTTTTTGTCAGCTGAGTGGAAAGCTCTTTATGGTCCACTTTCAGTTTCTTTATGTTGTTTGTGTTTTTCATTACCTCTGTATTTATGGTGTCCAGCAGGTCTTCAAAATTTGCAAACTGCATCTCAATGAAGGTTTTCTGCTCTTTCATCGTGGAAGCTAGCATGCATGATAGGGATAGCTTAAGTAACACAAGCTTCTCATCGTCTTTCACAGGGTCGTAACTGGTTTAGCTACTCAAACCTAAAGCCATCATGTACCAGGGACTTACAGAGGTTCAGAATGCATGAGAGATGGATAATAACTAAAAGTTCAGGACCAATCAGACTAAGCAGCCATCTTGTCTACAGGTCTCATGTCTCTTTTCGCTCTTGTCTATTCATGATTTTAACACTGCTAAACTGTGCTCACAAAGGCAAGCTGAGTCTGCACTCACGAGTCACTGTTTTAAGTTACACAAAGTGCACTGTAGACACAGTAAATGCCCATGTTTATCTCCTGCCACAAAACACAAGATACACAGGACATTTTCTCTGCTTAATCTTCTCGCTGTAAATTAAAAGATCACATTCAGTATTTTATATTTGCCCTACTTTATTTGATGATGTTTAGTATAACAAATCTTTTATCTACAGGTATTTCCTAATTCCATAGCCATCTTCAGCCAAAACAATGTGATGAAGGTGCTTAATAAAAATGAGTGTAAGTGATGATCATTTCCCAAAAAATCACTTTCATGCCTTCAACTTGTTCAGAACACAGCAGCTAGGCTTCTAACCAGTATTGACAAACAACATCACATCTCACCAATTCTTCCTGTGCGTTTTAGGATTGATATAAGGATTTTACTGATCACATCTAAAGACCGTAGGGGTCTTGCACCTAAATATATTGCTAGCATGCTAACCCCCTGTGAGCCAGCTCGTAGCCTTAGATCCTCAGGCGTCTCACTTCTGGTTGTGGCTAAAGGCTAAAAACCAGAGGTGATCGTGCCTTTTTGATCAGGGCCCCTCAACTCTGGAATGAACTGCCCGGGGAGATAAGGCTTGCTGAATCAGTGAATTCTTTTAAATCATCATTTTACAGACTTGCCCTTTTATGATGTCGTCTGTTTATCACATTTTATTTTTATTTTTTATTTTTTATATTTTCTTCTATTAATCTTCTCTTTATTGATTGGCCTTTTATCATGTCTTTTATTATCTTTGAATCTGTCAACATGCAGTGTCACAGGTTCTTACACTGTGTGGCCTTCTGCACTGTAAAGCACTTTGTACTGTAAAACTTTTAAAGGTGCTATATAAATAAAGTCTTTTTTTTTTTACATTTTTATTAATACTAATTGCTAAAGCTTTATTCGCAAAGACAAACATTCACAGATGTACTCTGCAGTGCTTGTTATGTACTGCTATCTGAACACCGTACAACATACAGATACACAATGAAAAATAAAATGAGGAGTTATATAACTACTACTGCCTTTACTGACATTTCAGCACTTAAAATAACGAGTCAAAGGAGTTTAGAATTTGTAAAATCACCTTGAAATATTTGCCCTGAAATGATAATTCTGAAAGCTGATCGAAACTAGCTGTAAAAGAAGTAATAGATGAATGGACTGAGCATTGGATTTGACCATCCAAGCCACTTAAGTGCTGCAATCACAGCAATTGGTATTGTGTAATCACTCAAAGGGTTAAATGTCATACAAAGAAAGAAAGGAATCCAACAGCAGAACTAGCCCAAGTTTTGGTGGCCTTTCTCTCCATCTTCAGACTCTGTGCCACCGTCAGAATCTTTAAATAGATGGTTAACACGAGTACGTGCCACCGTCAGAATCTTTAAATAGATGGTTAACACGAGTACATCCAGCAACATGATGTACTCGATAAAATCCGAAAAGAAATGCAATAATTCCAAGACTTAGTATGTAATAAAAGACACACTTGTTAGATTGTCCTTGATTTACTCCAATAATTGTCGGTTAATTCCATTTAGTGTAGGAACAATCCAGCTCATCAGGATATTGATCACAACAACACAGACATTTATTTTAGCTCTGTACCGCAGAGGCTGACACATAGCATAATATCTGTCTTCAGAAATAGAGCACAAGTTCAAAATAGAAGATGTGCGCAAGGATATCAAAGGTGGTTTGTAACTTACAGAGTAAATCTTCATGATCCCAAGATGAACTTATGGTGCTAAAAGGCTAAGTTCTCTCAGCTTGTGACTATATTGTAAAACTCAATTCCTCCATTAGCAGGAAAGATCAATGATATTGTATTTTTGGTAATATGTGGTTCAGGGGTTGCATGAATTGGTCAATAAAAGCAGACATTTTCTCTCTCTTTTCTCACCTTCACAAAAAGTACTTGTATCATTAAGGATGTTAATGTATTTATTATTAGAAAATGTAAATACACAAAAGACACTGTTTACTGTACAGTTGTACAGTACAGATATGCATAGTAAAGCGACAAAACATGAAGTGAAACAGATGTACATTTTCATTGCCAAACTACTGATGGATTTATGGCATTTCAGCATAATGAGTCAATTGAGCTTGGAGTTTGTAAAATCACCTTGAAATAGTTTCCCAGAAAGGATCATTCTGAAAGCTGATCGAAACCAGCTGTAAAAGAAGGCATAGATAAATGGATTGAGCATTGAATTTGACCATCCAAACCACTTAAATGCTGCCATTAGAGTAACTGGTATTGTAAAATTACTTATAGGGTTAAAGGTCCTACAAAGAAAGAAAGGAGTCCAACAGGTGAGAAAAACTCCCATTACAATAGCCAAAGTTTTGGTAGCCTTTCTCTCCATCTTACTTTCAGACTTTTTTCTCTGACAGGTTGTCTTCTGGATGCTGCGTGCCTGTCTCTGTGCCACCATTAAAATATTTAAATAGATAGTTAACATTATGATAGCTGGAAGGTAAAATGAAAGGACAGGTCCTGTACTTGCTGAATTCAGATTCTGAAGTAAAACACATTTTCTGTTAGATTGTCCTTGGTTTACTCCCAAAACTGTGATTGTGATTCCATTCAGAGCAGGAACAGTCCAACTCACCAGGATCATGATCACAACAACATGGACATTTATTTTAGCTCTGTACCTCAGAGGCTGACACACAGCATAATATCTGTCAACAGAAATAAAGCACAAGTTCAAAATAGAGGATGTGCACAGAAAGATATCAAATGTGGTTCGTACCTCACAGAGTAAATATTCAAGATCCCAACATGAACTTACAGCCAGTATGGTGCTAAAAGGCAAAACTAAAAGGCCAACAAGCAGGTCAGCTACAGCAAGAGACTGAATGAGGTAGTTTGTAGGAGTGTGGAGCTGTTTGAAGTAAATGATGGAGATTATTACAAGAAGGTTTCCAAACATTATAAGAACTGATAAACAGCCAACAGAAACACATAATAAATATGTGGTGGTGGTGAAGGTGCTCATGCCAGATACATTTGTTGATTGATTGCAGAAATGTTTGTCCTCAAAAACATCATCAGATCTGTTGACAAAGAAGTTAGGTTCCATGCATAAAAGATCATTAACAGTGAGATAACATTTGCAATAACATGCTTTAAATCATGAGAGAGATTATCAGTTAATTTTGCTCTGTATGTTTCATATCATACCTATTTCTGTGCATCTTTACTGATGGGAGTCCTGCACAGTCTCTGTGCCACTGAGCTGTATATTCTACTCTTATTGTTCTGGGCTCATTAGCATATCATAGTCAAGGGAGTGGCTTTTAAACGTAGCTCAATATGATGAGTAATTATACAACTTCTTTCATGCATGAGTTTAATCTCCTATCCATATACCATTTTTAAGTAACAACATTGTTACGGCCCAGGGGGCGTGTGTTCGGTTGCACTCTCTTTGTGTGTTTTCTTGCCTGGTAACATAATTGGTGGCTCGTCCGGAATCCCACTGGTTTTGGGTGAGTGGGCCTGTTGCCTGGTTGCCTGGTCTTTTGCTAAGTTGTAACAGTTTCCTCAATTCAGGTAGGTGGGTGTCCAGCTAGTTTCCACCTTTTCCATCGGCACTCTTGTTATTTTTCCAAAGGGTTTGTGTCTCTGACGGGGAGAGTTGAGGATCAGGTTCCAGTCACAATATTAAGAGGTATGGGTGGTTCCCTGTCGTTCATCCTGGATAGTGCTTTGTCCCTGTGTAAGGAGTCGGCTTGTGATGTGAGCACCGTAGTCAGGGGCATCTGGATGAGTTTTGTACCAGCTCCTCTACATCGAGTCCATGTGCACTCAAAGTTGGTTATGTGTATTTATTCTGTGGCTGTCCTTCCCTCATTTCGTATTTAAGGTATGAGCTTCATCATGGGTAACGACATAGCTGGAGGGAAATAGATAAATAGCTGTAGCAGCCTGTGGGAGAAGCTGCTCCGCTGTTGTCCACTGTGTGGTGGAGAGGATGCTGTTCATTGTCCATGATGGATAACAGTTTGTTCAGCGTCCTCCTCTCCACCACAGTCTCGAGAGACTCCAGTCTCAGTCCAAGAACAGAGCCAGCCTTCTTGATGATCTTCTCAAGTCTGTTGGTGTCGCTGGCTCTGATGATGCTGCCCCAACAAACAACAGCAAAGAAGATTGCACTGGCAACAACAGACTGGTAGAAGATCTCCAACATCTTGCTGCACACGTTGAAGGATCTCAGCTTCCTCAGGAAGTAGAGTCTGCTCATCCCCTTCTTGTACACAGCCTCTGTGTTAGATTTCCAGTCCAGTCTGTTGTCGATCACCACTCCGAGGTATTTGTAGTCCTCCACCTCCTCCACCACCTCCCCTCTGATCCTTAGTGGCTGTGAAGGTGTCTTCTTCCTCCTGAAGTCGATCACCATCTCTCTGGTCTTGTTGATATTTAGCCTCAGGTGGTTCTGTTCGGACCACTCTACAAATCTGTCTATCAGTGTCCTGTACTCCCCCTCCTCTCCATCTCCTATACACCCGACAACAGCTCATCAAGACAAGAGTCATCAGAGAACTTCTGCAGGTGACATGACTCAGAGTTGTACTTAAAGTCGGTGATGTATAAGGTGAAGAGGAAGGGAGAAAGCACAGTCCCCTGTGGAGCTCCTGTATCACTGACCACCACATCAGACAGCCCACTGCCCAGACGGACAAACTGTGGCCGGCCTGTCAAGTAGTCAGTAATCCAGGAGATCACTGCGTCGTCAACACCCATCACCCGCAGCTTCTCACCCAGTAGCAGAGGCTGAATGGTGTTGAAAGCACTGGAGAAATCAAAGAATGTGATCCTCACTGTGCCTCCCCCACCATCCAGATGCATATGGGCTCGTTGCAGCAGGTAAATGACGGCGTCATCGACTCCTAAATGGGGCTGATAGGCAAACTGCAGGGGGTCCAGAAACGTCCTCACCTGTGGCCTCAGCTGGGCTAGGACCAGTCTCTCCAGGACTTTCATCACATGGGATGTGAGGGCGATTGGTCTGTAGTCCGCTGGTTCGGATGGCCTCGGCTTCTTGGGGACTGGAACCAGGCAGGACGTCTTCCACAGCTTTGGGATCTTCTCCTGACTCAGGCTCAGGTTGAACAGATGTCTCAGTACAGGAGACAGCTGGCTAGCACAGGTCTTCAGGATCCTAGGAGTGATGCCATCAGGGCCTGCTGCCTTTCGCTGGTTCAGTCTTTCCAGCTGCCTCTTTACCTGGCCTGTAGTCACCGTTGGGTGGTTGATGTTTGTGTCCTCAGTGGGGGGAGGTGAGGAGGGGGGGCAGATGGGGAGATGCTGAGGGGTGTTTCCAGCCATTTGGGACAGTGTGGGTGTGTGGGGGGCAGGGGGTGTCTGAGAGGTGGCAGGAAGTGAGCTAAACCTGTTAAAAAAATGGTTGAACTGGTTTGCTCTGTCCAGGCTCCCTGATGTCTGCCTGTCCTTCCCCTTGTGACGTCATATGCATCACTGGCGTTGGCATAGAGAAGATCCAGCGTTTTATTGTCTCTGGTGGGGCAGTCAATATACTGGTGAAAGTTATTTAAAGTATTAAGTATTAAGTGTTCAGTGAGGCATGATTAAAATCACCTGTAATAACCATGAATGCATCCGGGTGTTCAGTCAGTAGTTCAGCGGCGGTGGAGCTGATGACTTCACAGGCTGCTGCTGCATCAGCTGACGGGGGGATGTAAACAGCTACAACCATGGTGGACTTGAACTCCCTCGGTAAATAATACGCGCACATTCCCACAGCCAGCAGTTCAATGTCCGGGGTACAGAGAAGTTCCTTCACCTTCACATGTTCGGGATGGCACCACCTCTCACTCACATACAGTGCAAGTCCGCCACCCTTCTTCTTCTGACTTTTAGAAAAGTCTCTATCTCCCCGTATCAGACTGTAACCTGGAACCTCAACGCTGCTGTCCGGGATGTGCGAATGCAGCCATGTCTCACTGAAACAAAAGATGCTGCACTCACGGTATTCCCTCTGGGACTTCACTAGCGCTGTCAGTTCGTCCGTTTTATTCCCCAGAGACCTCACGTTTCCCGTTATGATCGCCGGGACTGCTGGTTTGTGTCTTCTCCTTTTTTCCCTCCGTTTGGCTCCAGACCTGCAACCCCGGCGTCTCCTCCGTAACTCCTGCGGGACCACAGGCCTGTGTCCCGGCAGCAGCACAGGTTTACACAGCGCAATCAGCTGCTCGCAGGTGTAAACAATGCTCCCACTACTGCCGGTGGAAAAGTTCCCAAATACAAAGGGCAGGAAAAATAACAGAAAAACACGTAAAAAGGTAACAGTGTAAACAGTGTAAACAGTAAAGTGTATCCCCAGAGGTTGTTGACATCTCTATTTCTACATCTGGGTCTGACGTCTTGGCACAGGAACATCCAAACATGTTTCGAGTTAGTGTTCTGACCAGGGCTCAAGCCCGGAAACAGGAACAGGGTGTTGATCTGTCAGATTCCCTGTTAGCCTCAGTTTTGGCTGAGAGAAGCTGCCACCTGCCGATGAGGCAGGGAAGTGTCCAGCTAATGTTCATGAGAAAGAAGCAGGAGCTGCTCCGAGGAGGATAAAACTGCCATTGATGTGTGGTGCGCTAGTCCAGGCTCAGAAGGATAATCACTCCCTAGTCATGTGCTTTGCGGCTGTTGTCGACTGTGATGACACGTGTGCTAAGAACCAGTCATATTTACTGGACAAAGGTTTGTTGGTGTGCAAGTGGATCCCGCAGGCGGGAGTTCCTGTTGGTGTCACTGGTGAGGACTGGAAGTCAGTTCACCGGATAGTCGTTCCAGCTGGTTGTCGGCAACATGTGCTAGCTTTTGCACATGAGCATTTATGGTCTGGTCATCTTGGTGTCACTAAAACATACGACCATATCTTAATAAATTTATTTTGGCCAGGAATGAAGCGTGATATTGCACGTTACTGCCACACTTGCCACCTAGCTGGGAAGCCCAATCAGAAGGTGCCCCCTTTCCCACTGCATCCTGTTCCAGCTGTTGGTGTCCCCTTTGAACATGTCATAGTTGACTGCGTCGGTCCCCTGCCAAGAACTAAGGCTGGAAACCAGTTCCTCCTGACTACAATGTTTTCCTGAAGCAATCCTCTGAAGATTATTTGTTTTGGCTAGGAATGAAGTGTGATATTGCACGTTACTGCAGAACGTGCCACACTTGCCACCTAGCTGGGAAGCCTAATCAGAAGGCTGGAAACCAGTTCCTCCTGACTACAATGTGTGTTGCTAGTTAGTAAAGCCTGATAGCTCTGATTTACCACTTTTGGGTTGCTGCGTGTTGTGCAGACTGATCGGGGTATGAATTTCATGTGTCTGGAGGTTTCACACTGTGAGTAGTGCGTACCATCCAGAATCACAGGGTGTGCTCGAGCACTGGCATCAGACTTTGAAGGCTATGCTGCAGAAGTATTGTTGTGAAACAGGACTAGACTGGGATGAAGGACTGCCTTTCATGCTCTTTGCGATACGTGATGCAAAACAGGCTCCCAGAGGAGCATGAAGAAATGCTTTGATTGAAAAGCTGTGGTACGTCAGTTTGAGCCGGGTGATCAGGTGTTGTTGCCAGTACCAGGTTCCGCCCTTACTGCTCGGTTCCTAGGCCCATATGTAGTGAAACACTGGGTTTCTGGCACAGATGACATTATCATTGTATTTCTCCAGAGGCACTTCCGCGAAGAAGTGACCTCCTGAGATGTCTGCTTCTTTTGTCTCTTTGGTTTGCGCAGATAGTATTCCTGATGATGGTCTCAACATGCCCTCTAGTGGTCAACAGAATGACAGAATGGTTGACTATGAGTTTTTGTCTGATGTAGGCTGTCGTCTGTCCTACCTTCCTGATGACCAGCAGACTGATGTGATCCAGTTGCTCCAGTCGTTTCCCACATTGTTTAGTGATGTGTGTAACTCGTGGGACAGACCGGAACTGAGACCAGCCATCCAGGTCCCGCTGAACCCAAACTGAAAGTCAAGAAACGTGCTATGTTAAAGCAGTCTCACACAAGAGCCCAATTGTTCAAGTTACCTAAAGGCTTGGTAGGTACAAAGAGCATAGCATAGCACAAGTGGAAGTGGAAGGAAGATCCACAACTTCGCTATTGGACACGGGCTCCCAGGTGACCACAGTTCCTCAGTCATTTTATCAGCAGCATCTTTCGGAACATGAGATCAAGCCATTGTTCGACTTACTAGAAGTTCAAGGAGCCAATGGCCAGTGTGTACCTTACCTGGGATACATCGAGCTGAATATCACTTTTCCCAAAGAGTTCCTAGGAGTAGAAATTGAGATGCCAACACTCGCTTTGGTGGTTCCAGATGTTCGCACTGAATCTTATTCGCCCTTGCTGATAGGTACCAACACGCTTGATGTGTTATATGAGATGTACAGTGAAACTGCTTCTGAGACACAACAACCAACAGCATAGGGCTACAGAGCCGTTCTCAAAGTTCTTGAGCTGCGGCAGAAACAAGGTAAGGTAGAAACCTTGGGCTGGTAAGGATGCACGGCAAAGACCCCCAGTCGGTCCCTGCTGGCCAAACCGTGGTCTTGGAGGGTTGTGTTGCAACCAGTAGGTTCACTGCTGAAAAATCAGTGGTCCTGGAGCATCCTTCCTCATCTTCGTTGCCATGTGGTTTATTAGTGAGGACCTGTCTTGTTGATTTGCCATCTAAACAGCCATGCAAAGTTCCAGTAATACTTACCAATGAGTCAGACCACGATATCATCGTTCCTCAGAAGTGTGTTATTGGAGAGTTTCTTTGTGCTGATGTCGGACCCCTCCCAGAAGTCCGACATCACTTTAACTCAGTGACTCCCGTTCCTGCCGAATGGAAAGAGCGCATCACAAAGAAACTGAACAGTATGCCAGAGGTTTTTGCACAGAATGATCTTGATTTCGGCAGAACTGATCAAGTCAAGCACCAGATAAAGCTCTCTGATGAGACGCCGTTCAAACACAGAGCCCGTCCCATACACCCTCATGACCTGGAAGCTGTCCGTAAGCACTACAAGAGCTGCTTTATGCGGGAGTGATCAGAGAGTCGGACTCTTCATTCTCGTCGCTATAGTCGTGGTGAAGAAGAAGAACAGAGCGTATGCCTCTGTATTGATACGAAAACTCAATCTTCAAACAGTGAAGGATGCTTACGCACTCCCAAACCTGAAGAAGCCTTCTCGCGCTCACCGAGTGAACGAGTTCAGCAAACTGAACTCTGATGCGGACGGTCTTTCTAGGAGGCCACATGGAGAGCTCTCGAATGACCTGAAGTCGCAGAAAGATTCAGGAGTGCATCAATCAGTTCACACAAACACATCTGGCTGATCTTGAGAGTGGTGTGAGCCAAGCACGCCATCTGTGAAAGGCATCTTGTTCGTGGCATACCGGACGATTGTAGAGACAGCGATGGAGGCATGGCACTGGTGCAGTGTCTTTCAACCTCTCCGAGGCCTTTCCAGGGTTTTGTGGTCGAGCATGGTGGTTTACCTGGTCTTCTCATCTGTCCGATGTTGAAATCAGAAGTACACGAGCTGACCCCTGTCTCCGAGAGGTAATTGCTCAAATTGAAAGGGGAGAAATCTGCCTCAACAGTCGAAAAGAACTCCCTGACATTTCCTTCCTTCTACGGGAGTGGAATCGTCTCGAAATGCAAAATGGAATACTGTACAGAGACGTCAAGACAAGGGCAGAGTCACACATCAACTTGTCTTACCTGAGGAGCTCCGGACGGTTGTTCTTCAGAGTCTTCACAATGATTTGGGCCATCTAGGTACTGAACGTACCTTGGATTTGGTACGGACCAGGTTTTTCTGGCCAAAGATGGCAGCTGATGTTGAAAGAAAACAGAGCTGCGAACGGTGCATCCGCAGAAAGGCACAACCAGAAAAAGCGGCACCACTGGTGAACATAACATCCACCAGACCTTTAAAGCTTCTCTGTATGGATTTCTTGTCGGTTGAGCCCGACAGAAGCAATACGAAGGATATCCTGGTGATAATAGACCACTTTACGAGGTATGCCATCGCCATACCAACGCCAAATCAGAAAGCTCAGACCATCGCCAGGTGCCTTTGGGACAACTTCATGGTCTATTATGGAATCCAGAACGGTTGCAAGCGACCAAGGACCTGACTTCGAGCACGGACAATCAAAGAGCTCTGCAAGATTGCTGGAATGTAAAATCCGACGACGCTATCACCCCAAGAGGAATCCAGTCGAACGTTTTAATAGAATGTTGCTGAGTATGTTAAGGACACGTGAAACAAAGACAAATCGCAGTGGCGGAACTTCGTGAACCTCTTGTACACGCATACAATTGTACGAAGATGATGATTAACAGGGTTAGCCTACAAGCTCATGTTCGGTCGTAACCGAGGCTACCGTGTATCTGGCCTTCGATTACTCTGAAAGATGGGAGTACAAGTCCACTCACAGTACGTTCAAAGACTCAAGTCCCATCGGAAGAGAGTACAAGATAGCCATCCAAAACGCCGCAAGAAGCAGCGAGGAACAAGGCAAGATTTGACAGTCGTGTCACGCCTCTAAGTTAGAGACTAATGATCGGGTGTGGTGTGAGCTGTCCGCTGCGCAGGCAAACACAAGCTTGCCGACAAGTGGGAGACGATGTATATGTGTTGGTGAAACAAGCTGGAATCCCCAGTCTACACCCTCAGACCAGAGAACATGGAAGGACCCTGCGAACCTTCACAGAGATCTCATCTTGTGTGTAGTGAAACAATGGGTTTCTGGCACAGATTACATTATCATTGTACTTCTCGAGAGGCACTTCCGCGAAGAAGTGACCTCCTGAGGTGTCTTTGGTTTGCTCAGATAGTGTTCCTGATGATGGTCTCAACATGCCCTCTAGTGGTCAACAGAATGACAGATGGTTGACTATGGTTTTTTCTGATGTAGCTGTCGTCGTCCTACCTTCCTGATGGCCAGCAGACTGATGTGATCCAGTTGCTCCAGTCATTTCCCACATTGTTTAGTGATGTGCCATATTGTACAAATGTATTGCATTATGACATTGATGTGGCCGGTGCTGCTCCCGTCAGATCATGAAAGCTGAGGTTAACTATCTGGTGGAGAATGGGTTAGCCATCCCTAGTCCACAGCCCCTGGAGTTCTCCGTCCTGATGCCTCCCAAGACTGAGGGGACCCCTCGCTTCTGCACTGAATTCAGGAAAGTGAACAGGGTTACAGTGACAGACTCTTTCCCCTTGCCTCGGGTGGAAGACTGTCTGGATAGCATAGGTCCTGCTACTGTCATTACCAAACTTGATCGCTGAAAGGGTACTGGCAGATTCCATTAACGTCTAGGGCTTCAGACATAGCCTTTGTGACCCCTGACCATTTCATGCAGCCACAGTGTTAGATCGTGAGTTACCCCTGTAAAGGTGGTACTGGACCAGTCTCCATCTAACAGTCCGATCCTAAGCCTGTGGGTCTTACCCTACCGGGACAGTTTAGAGGACTATTTAAGCTGGTGGCGAGAAGATTCGCCTGCTTCTAACTGCCTTCATCCGCACGTCTACCCGTTACTCTAGTATAGCACCTGACCGAATAGCCCCAGGGCCAAATACTACACTAGCCGCGTATTACGACAGCTTCCTCTCATTGATCTCAGCACTTGGTATGATACTGGGATAGTTTTTAGTGGCTCGGCCATAAGCCCCAAGGGTCATTAATTTCTTGGGCTAGAGTAACCTGTTAGAACCTTTAAAGATGTTAAACACAACGTACCTGATAATTACAACCTTAGGAGATGCTTTGAGGTCCACAACTTAGTCTTTAACTGCAGTAGATATATTTATTGCAAAGTTAAGCAAGGACAAGCATACAGATTAATTCATTCAAATCTGATCAAACCTATTTCCTGAAATCACTATTCTCATACTAATAAAAATTGGAAAAACCCGATACAAAGGCTGTTGCTGAGTTGTTGAGTTTATCCAATTTGGAGAGAGGAGGGGAAAGGGTGAAGCGGTGATCAGTCGATCCATCCTTTCACAGCTGCAAAACTGCTGGATTCTGTCGAAAACTCCTGGCTTTGTCCAAAGCCCAGAAAGTCCACAATGTCCACAGTCTTTTATTGCAGGACCAATAAAAGGATTCTGTTGGCCCAGTTGAGACCCACAGCCAGTTGGGGTGGTGTAATCCTCCTTGGAACGGTTCCTTGTTGCTAGCTGTAGATTGTTGGTATTTTTCTTGCGATTTTTGGCTGTTCGTCTATTCCATCTCTGAAGTTAAGTTAAGTTCTGAAGTCCACCCAAGTCCAACGACACGATGCCCAATGTGGTCGATCATTCAGCAGTCTTGAACCCGAGTGCCAGCCGAAGAGGAAACCACGATCTCCGTTGTGCAGTGTCTCTTATACCCTGCTCACTGGACTATCCCCATCTCAGGCTTTGATAAGTCATTTGGCGGATTCTAACCATATCAGGCAGCAGTGTCATGTTCACAATCTATCCTCCTCTTGTCATCCAGATGTCCTGCTTGCTTCACTTGACCCCTTCCTTCTCACCCCTCTCCAGTCCAGTTGCTTAGTTTTCTTGCTCAACCCCCAGCTATTAGTATTTATTTCACCTTAGCTACCAACTATTGCAATGATTTCACAATTCCAGTAGTCCGATTTTCAGTTATAATAACACTCTTTTCTTATGGTTACACTCATTTCAACATTTCATTGTTACATTTGTTTAACACAGAATCATCATTAATTACATTACAACTAGCTAAAAATACTGTCACCTCCAAGACCTCACCTCCAAGATTATAAACCTAGAAGAATGGCACAGAGAGTTTCACGGGCACCTGGCCGAGCTAGAAAAAAGTTACGATGACCTGCGTGTACAAAATAAACTCCAACTACATTTTTGTCTAACTTGCTACCTAAACTCCTGGAAGCTGAGCATTTCCCCCGGGGAATTAAAGTGGACTGTGCCCACACATCGGCACGGACACGAATCATGATTACCAGGATCACCACAACGCTATGAAAGAGAGAAATATCCAGGTGGCTCACAACGAAGGTCCGCTAAATTACAATGGGCAGTAGAGTTGCACGATACCCATGGTATACACGGTACCCTGCGGTGCCAAATCGCAACGGTTCCTACTTTTTTTAACCTACTATACTAGAAATTGCCGCTACATAGCGGCCACCTCTGCTCCCCTCCCGGTTTCTCACTGCATGCTACTCCCTTGTGAACAAACTAACATGGCAACTACTGCACCAAACTACACAGCTGCTGAATGATTGGCTGTTTGCCTGTTACTGGTGACTTCCGGGGATATGATAGGCTGTTTCAGCACGCTGGGTCCGCCCGTCTGTTACCTGATTGGCTGTTTGTGTGTTTCTGCCGGCAAGAATGAACTCCGCTTCAAAAACAAACAACAAGCTAAAGTTCTCTGTCGCTCAGACCCGCACACGGCTTACAGTCACAAACACGAGACAACACGCTCACCATGGCAGAAACAGCGGGCACGAGCGGCGAGTCTGCACAGCCGTGTCAGTGGCACCACTAATTTGTTAAAAAAAAAAAACACGTTTCAAACTTGTTTCAGTCTAATTCTTACTTCAAGCTATTATGTTTATCATGCACCAAACAACATAAAATAATTAATAAGTATTTATAACTTGTACAAATACATTGCAGTTCATAAAATAATAATAATAAAAAAAGGCTGCAGTATCCGATAATAGCCGGAACCGTGATACTTTGTCTGGTATAGTATCGTGGTTACTCATTTTGGTATCGTGACAACTCTAATGGCAGCGCATCAGCATCTTACAGCAGACGTGATAAAGGACACACAGGAATTAATGCAGTTTGACTGAAGCTTAAGGAGGCCGGCATCCGCATGGGTTTCTATCACCTGCGTGTCTGATTTTACTCATGCTGGTCAAACTATAATTTTGAATCATTGAAAGATGCAGTCACCTATGCTGACATACAGCAGCTGACCGCACCGAATGACCCAGGTACCACAACGTGACGGGATATGGATGAGTCACACAACGCGGTTTTGTTTACTTCCGGTGGCGGCTGACCCATAACCTTTTTGAGCGCTGAACGTACGTCGACGTCGCCGCCATTTTGGATGTGGCAAAGTAGAACTTTGTTTCCCAGATATATTAGTGTGTGTGTTAATGGGTGTATAAGAGGCATTAACTTAAAGCCCTCACGGAGACTGCGCCCTGGGCGGTCGCCTACATTGCCCATAGCTAAAACCGGCCCTGCTTGTATTAGTTTACGGGCAGATCTGCCACATCCAATATGGCGGACGTGTTAATGTACTGCAGCAATGGACCAACGTGCTCAATGAGGCGTCTATGTATATGTCTATGATCTATCCTAACTAAAGGAGAGTCTATGGCGGAAAGATGGATAAGGATGGACTTTTAGGGGGAACATTTCATTTTAAAAAGTTGCCCAACGGCTCGCTGGACAAAAACAAGGCAATTTGCACAGTTTGCAAAGCTGAATTCAAATTCCACAAGAGTAACAGAACTTTAACATATCACCTCAAAGCAAAACACCCTGCTGAAATTACCTCCACGGGACCTTGCCAGTCTACACTACAGGAGTGTGGCACTCATCAGTATATTTCCTCATTCTGGCTTTTTTCTGTTAGCACTGTGCATATATGCACCTTAAGCCAATAAAATTAATGAATTTAAATATACCTTCTCTGTGTTTATTCTACATAAATTTGATAATTTTACATAAATACATATTCATTATAAGCTTCAGGCTCAGAAAAATGCAATCAATTTATTGATACATTTATTGATAAATTAATCGCGATTAATTACAGAAATTTTCGCGATTAGTTTTTTTTTAATCGATTGACAGCCCTAATATATATTCTTTTTTATTATGGACAAATGGACCAAATGAACGGTGAAGCAAAAGCTGACATGTTTTCATGTTTTTGCAATAATTATAGAACTCAGAGGTTATGTTCAGTTATGATGCCTTAACGTTATGATGTCTGCGTAACGTCCTGTTAGTTACTTAGGATCGTTGTCACTACGATTGGCTCATAAGTTACAAAGACATTATTTGCTCTAGATGACAAAAAAAAAGGAAAAAGGACTCTTCACGTTTCTTATTCCTAATTATTTTGGAAACTTAAAAATAGGTTATAGAATGCTATATGCTTGATTCAAAAACAGTGTTGACAATTCACCTACAGGAGGGTGGTGAGGGGCTGAGACAGAGGATAAGGTGTTAGTTTGTTTTTTGCTTTTGTGCTTCTTTACTGCATGTATAGGCTGCTTTCTTAGCAGCTCTGCTGCTATGTGGGGTTTACATTAGCCCGTTTCTTTAAGGAAGGAAAAACAGGGAGTTTGGGGGGTATTTTCTTTCAGTTTGGTTCATGCTGTACTCATCATATTTTGTTTGTATACAATGCCATCTTGCATTTCTATGTTGGTGGGGTGTCATGAGTGGCCCAAAGAATGATTGTATGGTAAATAACATTATTAATTTAACTTCTTGGAATGTCAGAGGTTTAAATAACCCATCCAAAAGAGCCAAGATATTCTCCCACTTATGTGATTTGCATGCTGATATCTTGTTTTTGCAAGAAAAGAACTGAGGTGTAGCTGGATAGGACAAATCTTTCAGTCAACTTTTTCAGCCAAAGCACGTGGTGTAGCAATTTTAATTAAAAAGAATATTCCCTTCAACATATCTCAACTAAAATAGATCCAAATGGTCATTTTATAAATGATGACTCGTACCATTTTGACTGTTCACATTACCCTCCTTAATTTATATGCACCAAACTTTGACAATCTTGTTTTTTTCCTGAGGTGTTTTCCGTCTAATACCTGACCTAGCAACAACCAACTTGATTGCAGATGGTCATTTCAATTGCGTTTTAGATTTTGAACAGGTCTTCATGCCGTCCAGTTAGTCCTTGAGACCCCACAAATGTGTTAAATAATCTGATGAAGTTGCTTAACCTGGTTGATATCTGGAGGATTCACAATCCCACAGAGAAAGAATATTCTTTCTTCTCACAAGTTCACAATACATACACAAGGAATGACTATTTTTTATTGATTCTAAGCTAATAGAAATTACTAAGTCATCTAAATATCACAGCATCTTAATTTCAGACCACAGCTCGGTTTCTATAGGTATAGACTTTGGGTAGAAAAAAACACTATAATTGGCGATTTAATCCAAGTCTTCTTAATGACAAAATATTTTTGAAAAAAATGCTCATTTTCGATAAAGGACTATCTGGCTTTTAAAGACACAGGCCATGTCTCAGACTCAACTTTGTGGGAGGCCTTAAAGGTTGTGATAAGATAAGAGGTTTTGTTTTGCCCTATGAAGCTGCACAAAAAAACCCAAAAAAACACAGAAGACAAAGGCTTTCAGTTATTTTCGTGAGTTTTCGAGTACATATAGGCCATCTAAAATGCGATTTACTTTTAGGGAGAAAAATAAAAATAAAAACGAAAAAAAAATAAACATTCGAAATTCAATAGGGCCTCGCACCCCATGCTTGGGCCCTAACTATGAAACACAATCTAGACACACAATACACACATAACACAAAAGTCAACCCATTGGCATTAAATACTTGCATATTTTAAAACATAAATGTTGACAGCTATGCCGGTGCTATTGGTACACTGAGTTGTACATACAGGTACGTACATGCATAGTAAAGCATGCATGTAGTGGAAGATGTAATTTCTGAACCAAAGTACAGATGAATTTACATTTCAGTGCAGAGTCAAAAGAGCTTTGACTTAGTAAAATTACCCAGAAATAGTTTCCCTGAAATAATCATTCTGAAAGCTGATCGAAACCAGCTGTAAAAGAAGGCATAGATCAATGGATTGAGCATTGAATTTGACCACCCAAGCCACTTAAATATAGCAATCACAGCATCTGGAATTATAAAATTAGTGAAAGGGTTAAAGGTCCTACAAAGAAAGAAAGGAGTCCAACAGGTGAGAAAAACTCCCATTACAATAGCCAACGTTTTGGTGGCTTTTCTCTCCATCTTACTTTCAGACTTTTTACTCTGACAGGTCGTGTTTTGGATGCTGCGTGCGTGTCTCTGTGCCACCATTAAAATCTTTAAGTAGGTGATTAACATGATGATAGCTGGAATGTAAAAAGAAAGGACAGGTCCTGTACTTGCTGAATTCATATTTTGAATTAAAACACATTTTCTGTTAGACTGGCCTTCGTGTACTCCAATAATTGCGTGGATCATTCCATTTAGTGTAGGAACAATCCAGCTCACCAGGATCATGATCACAATAACACGGACATTTATTTTAGCTCTGTACCTCAGAGGCTGACACACAGCATAATATCTATCAACAGAAATGAAGCACAAGTTCAAAATAGAGGATGTGCACAGAAAGATATCAAAGGTGGTTCGTACCTCACAGAGTAAATCTTGGTGATCCCAACATGAACTTACAGCCAGTATGGTGCTAAAAGGCAAAACTAAAAGGCCAACAAGC
Source organism: Larimichthys crocea (assembly GCF_000972845.2). Classification (NCBI taxonomy): domain Eukaryota; kingdom Metazoa; phylum Chordata; class Actinopteri; family Sciaenidae; genus Larimichthys; species Larimichthys crocea. The sequence continues at coordinate 24,110,361 of NC_040021.1, forward strand.
AGGTCAGCTACAGCGAGAGACAGAATGAGGTAGTTTGTAGGAGTGTGGAGCTGTTTGAAGTAAATGATGGAGATTATTACAAGAAGGTTTCCAAACATTATAAGAACTGATAAACAGCCAACAGAAACACATAATAAATATGTGGTGGTGGTGAAGGTGCTCATGCCAGATACATTTGTTGATTGATTGCAGAAATGTTTGTCCTCAAAAACATCATCAGATCTGTTGACAAAGCAGTTAGATTCCATGCATAAAAGATCATTAATAGTGAGATAACATTTGCAATAACATGCTTTATATCATGGGAGAGCTTATCAGTTAATTTTAGTGCTCTGTATGTTTCATATCATACCTGTTTGGTCCGTGCATCTTTTCTGATAGGAGTCCTGCACAGTCTCTGTGCCACTGAGCTGTATATTCTACTCTTATTGTTCTGGGCTCATTAGCATATCATGGTCAAGGGAGTGGCTTCAGGGGAGTTTAATCACCGGAGCTGTGGGCACAGGGAGGAAGCGTGGGAGCGGATCCGCCCTTTGCGCTGTCTCTCCCAGCCCTGAGAGGTCCGGACCCGCAGTGCCGGAGGAGCCTCCTGCCCGAACACTGGCACTGGGCCAGCCAGCAGGGGCCCTCTGATGGCGGGTCACTCGTGGACTATTCCAAGGTTAGGGAGCTCCAAGAATTGAGACCTAACACAACAACATCTAATATAGCTAGCGTGAGCTAACACGTTAACTAATCTTGGCTAAAGCTAAAGTGCTCGCTGAACTTAGCTTAGAGGGTAACATTCTGGCAATGATATCTTTGTCATGGTATAACTTTGGTCCAATTTATGTTCCTGCCTCTAGTTCTAGACAACACAGTACGTAGTTAACGTTAAATGTTCGTCCTTACCTTTGAGCAGACATATGTATGCTTCGTTATCTTCAACACATTTAGCCAAGTACCCCTGGCTGCCTCCTGCAGATCGGGGCGTGCCTCAACGTTGAGCCATGCCCACATTGAGCCACGCCCCCCATGTCCACATTGGGCCAGAAACAGGAAACAAAAGACACAGACCATGACAGTAGCCTACACTTAGGTTTCAAAAGCAGAAAATGCCTGCATATGTCTTGTGTCCATAATTAATAAATGGGTGCTGAGTGGGGGGCCGTGGGTTCTGTGCAAGGGTTGCTGAGTGCTGAGTGGGGGCTGCTGGGTTCTGGATTGAGGACGCTGGGTTCTGTACAGGGGCAGCTGGGTGCTGAGTGTGGGCCTTTGTTTGTCTGTTATGGGCTGCAGCATGCTTCTCCTCCTGGGGCCTCATGTACGAATACTTGCGTGGATTTCCACATGAAATACGCCAAAACCCAGAAACTGTCGTACACACAAAAATATTCAGATGTGTCAAAGTGTGCGTACGCATGGATCCAAGCACATTCCTTTTGTACATCCCAATCAACGTGGAATTGAGCACACGTGCAACTCCTCCCTGTCCACGCCCCTATTTACATATGCAAATCTATTTAAATAGGCCCAGGACCTGAGATTCACCTCTTTGTCCAATCAGATGACGCGATGAACAAAGGAAAGAAAAGGAATTTTACAGAGTCTGAGCTCGAGATTCTAGTGAATGAAGTGGAGATTCTGTTTGGTACCCTGTCAACAGGAATAAATATGACCAAAAAAGACGTGAGTGGTAGCGTGTGTGTGAGGCTGTAAATGCCGTGGGATCCGAGCAGCACACACACAGGTGTGGACAGGTGTGGCGCTGCGGCTGACATTTTACGCCCGCTTTTACTGACAAGAATACTGAACACAGGGAGACAATCAGGGGCTTCTTAGAAAGCCCTGCAGCTCTAATTTCACCAGCAGAAAATAAAGAAAACCAAAAACTTGATATTTGAATGCCACATGCCCAAATGTGCATTGGCATACTGGCACGGCTTCTGGGTAAGTAAAGAGCTTATTCGTTTAATTGTCCCGTATGTACATACGGGACAATTTAACGAATAGAAGCCACCCATCGCGCACCGTGCCAGCCTCCAGCCTGTTCCCAACCATGCTGTTAGTCATAATGAATGAGTCGTCCGTTGAACCAGGCCACCTTGCCACGATGTTGATAGCTGCATTCGCGCATCACATATGATTTGAACATTGATGGAATGAAAATGTTTCCTACTTAGATAAACAGCTCCCGCTGGATTTCCCCTGTTGCCAGGAACCCCAGCGTAGTCAGCACAACCCCGAGCTACTCGCCGGCCCCCGTTGCGCTCTTGGGCCGGCCGCAGCTCTGCGCACAACTCCAGTAACACTGGCCTTAGTAACCGAAATCGGCTTATGAGCCAATTATCATGGTTTGCAAGTAAATCCTTGCGTTCCTTAATCGTTTGCAAAACAAGCAACAAAAGGACAAAACCTGATTTGGGCATGAAAGCATGGCATTGAGTAGACAAGGCATGTCCAAACTACTCCACAAAGGGCTGTGTGGCAGCAGTTTTTTTTCCAGCCAATCAGAAGCACACAGTCTGACTGTATGAATACTGAGATTAGTTGATTAAGTCTGGTGTGCTGCTATTGCTTGGAACGAAAACCTGCAGCCTGACTGGCACAAAACAAAGGGAAATGCAGACAAAGTATACACATTTAAGGCGGTGGGGAACAGGTGGAAACAATCAAAGTGGGAAGAGGAAGGGGCAAGTCACCTAAAATGAGAGAGAGAGAGAGAGAGAGAGAGAGAGAGAGAGATACATTTCCAAATAAAATATGAATCCAAAAGACAACATAGACAAAACAAAACAAAACAAACTAAACATGACTGGATTCACAAACAATATGTATGATGCACCTCTGTACTTCACTGACGAATGATCTTTGATATGGTAGTCCAGTTTCGTTACAGCCGCATACTTGCAAAAGGGGCAGTAGAATAGTCCATTGTTGGTGCATTGATACATGGTTGGTGTATCACCTTCCAGCAGTATACTGACATGGGTGAGTGATGGCGGAGGAGGAGACGTCATGGATTTTCACAGACTGCGGCCTTTCCGTTAGAAAGTCCAGGACCCAGTTGCAGAGGGTAGAGCTCAGTCTGAGTGTGATCAGTTTCTGAACCAGAGTCTGTGGTCTGATGGTGTTGAATGCAGACGTGAAGTCCACAAAGAGCAGGCGAACATAAGAGTCCTTATTCTCTAAGTGGGTGAGGGCTGTCTGGACCACAGAAGAAATGGCATCCTCTGTGGATCGATTCTTTCTGTATGCATACTGGTGTGGGTCCACAGTGACGTCGATGCAGTCTTTGATGTGGGCCATCACCAGACTCTCGAAGCACTTCATGACTATCGGTGTGAGGGCAACCGGCCGATAGTCATTCAGGCCTGTCACTGTGGAGGTTTTGGGGATGGGGATGATTGTGGCGGTCTTCAGGCAGGTAGGGACCGCTGCCTGTTGGAGGGAGGTGTTAAAGATGTCCGTCAGGACATCCGTCAGCTGGTGTGCGCAGCTCCTCAGCAGCCTCCCGGAGATGTTATCGGGACCCGTAGCTTTGCGTGGATTAATCCTCTGGAGGGTTCTCCTCACCTCTGCTGGGGTCACGCTGAGGGGCTCTTCTCCTGGTGGTGGAGTGAGTCTGGTGCTGGGGGAGGTGTTTGGGTCATCAAAGCGGGCGTAGAAAGTGTTGAGAGTGTCAGACAGAGAGGGGTCCCCGGGGCACTGTGCATCTCTGGTGTTGTAGTCTGTGATGCACTTTATGCCCCTCCACATACTCCGTGGAGTATGAAATCTCGATCCTCCGGGCATATGTGGCCTTGGCCCTCTTTACTCCTGCTATCAGCCGTCTAATAGCCACTCTGAGTGCCAGTCTGTCATTTCCCACATTGTTTAGTGATGTGCCATATTGTACAAATGTATTGCATTATGACATTGATGTGGCCGGTGCTGCTCCCGTCAGATCATGAAAGCTGAGGTTAACTATCTGGTGGAGAATGGGTTAGCCATCCCTAGTCACAGCCCCTGGAGTTCTCCGTGCCTGATGCCTCCCAAGACTGATGGGACCCCTCGCTTCTACACTGAATTCAGGAAAGTGAACAGGGTTACAGTGACAGACTCTTTCCCCTTGCCTCAGGTGGAAGACTGTCTGGATAAGCATAGGTCCTGCTACTGTCATTACCAAACTTGATCTGCTGAAAGGGTACTGGCAGGTTCCATTAACGTCTAGGGCTTCAGACATAGCCTTTGTGACCCCTGACCATTTCATGCAGTACACAGTGTTAGATCGTGAGTTACCCCTGTACAGGTAGTACTGGACCAGCTCTCCGTCTAACGGGTCTGATCCTGAAGCCTGTGGGTCTTACCCTACCGGGACAGTTTAGAGGACTGTTTAAGCTGGTGGCGAGGAGATTCGCCTAGCTTCTAATTGCCTTCATCCGCACGTCTACCCTGCTTACTCTAGTATAGCACCTGACCGAATAGACCCTAGGGCCAAATACTACACTAGCCGCGTACGTTCACGGCAGCTCTCCTCTCATTGATTTGGAGCACTTGGTATGGTTACTGGGATAGTTTTTAGTGGCTCATCCAGTAAGCCCCAAGGGTCAGTTAATTTCTTGGGCTAGAGTAACCTGTTAGAACCTTTAAAGATGTTAAACACAACGTACCTGATAATTACAACCTTAGGAGATGCTATAAATTTAAGGGTCCACAACTTAGTCTTTAACTGCAGTAGATATATTTATTGCAAAGTTTAGCAAGGACAAGCATACAGATTAATTCATTCAAATCTGATCAAACCTATTTCCTGAAATCACTATTCTCATACTAATAAAAATTGGAAAAACCTGATACAAAGGCTGTTGCTGAGTTGTTGAGTTTTATCCAATTTGGAGAGAGGAAAGGAAAGGGTGAAGCGGTGATCAGTCGATCCAATCCTTTCACAACTGCAAAACTGCTGGATTCTGTCGAAAGTTCCTGGCTTTGTCCAAAGCCCAGAAAGTCCACAATGTCCACAGTCTTTTATTGGCAGGACGAATATGAAAAGGATTCTTGTTGGCCCAGTTGAGACCCACAGCCAGTTGGGGGTGGTTAATCCTCCTTGGAACGGTTCCTTGTTGCTAGCTGTAGATTGTTGGACTCTTTTCTTGCGATGTTCATCTATTCCGTTTCTGAAGTTAAGTTAAGTTCTGAAGTCTAAATCCAACGACACGAGGCTCCAATGTGGTCGATCATTCAGCATGTCTTGAACCCGAGTGCCAGCCGACGAGGATAACCACGATCTCCATTGTGCAGTGTCTCTTATACTCCCTGCTCGCTGGACCTTCCCCATCTCAGGCTTTGATAAGTCATTTGGCGGATTCTAACCATATCAGGCAGCAGCGTCATGTTACACAATCTATCCTCCTCTTTGTCCATTCAGATGTGCTGCTTGCTTCACTTACCCCTTCCCTTCTCACCCTCTCTCCAGTCCAGTTGCTCAAGTTTTCCTTGCTCAACCCCTCACCATGATTTAATTATTATTTCACCTTAGCTACCAACTATTGCAATGATTTCACAATTTCCAGTAGTCAGAATTTTCAGTTATAATAACACTCTTTTCTTATGGTTACACTCATTTCAACATTTCATTTTTACATTTGTTTAACACAGAATCATCATTAATTACATTACAACTTAGCTCATTTCTATCTTTATGCATTACACACATACTCAGACGGAGAGTCCCCAACTGTCCAAAGGTTTATGCCATCACTGGCAGTTATGGAAAGTCCCTTCATTCCCAACTCTCAGGCCTTCTGTTGGGGAGTTTTACTTCCCCATTTGCAAGGCCAGACAGGGAGAAACTCTGTATTATCCATTTCCCAGGGTGTTTACATTAATTCCTTTGTCATGTTGGCGGATCAGGGATCTCAACTCACTTGACAACAGTCATGGCTTTTGGGTTAAAGAACACTCCTTCTACTTTCCAGCGGTTGATGCACAGGGTGTTGGGTGACGTACCTCATTGTAGTGTGTATCTTGATAATGTTGTGGTGTTTTCCAGTGACTGTGAATGTGGCAAAATGCGAGTTTGGTAAAGCAACTGTTACTTACTTAAGCAGGTGGGCAGGTCTGGCCTGTGGAGACTGAAATCAAGGCTGTGTTAAATTACCCTGTCCCCTCCACAAGGCGTGAGCTCCACCGGGTTTTTGGGCATGACTGGATACTATCGATGTTTTTGGGGGTTATGGCCCTAACAAACATCAAGCAAGTTCAACAACACAAGACATAGCAGCCAGCTAATATTACTAACTAGTCCAACAGCAAAGAGCTCAGCTGTGTCTTTCAGCCTTTTATTTCAAAGCTCTCACCAACAACTAAAAGTAAATCCCAGATTTACTCTTGTCCAGTGACTTCTTGCTTTAAAGAAACCATCAACAATGGTGAGTATCATGGCCTTAGCTTGCAATGGTGGCAGACTGATGACAAAGTCCAAGACAATGTCAGACTATGGGTATGGGTACGGGTAAAGGTCAAAGAAGTGCCAGTGGAGGGCATGAGATGCATGAGATGCATGAGATGAGCACAGAGAGTACAAGCAACCACAAAGTCCTGGGGTATCTATGGTGGGCCACCAGAAGCCCTTTTTAAGTAGGGCTATGGTACACATCGTCCCAGGATAGCAGGAAAACCAGGATGAACCCACGGCAGGACCTGAGAATGAAGTGAAGTTCTTCTGTTGTGTATTGGTGCGAGAACATTGAGTGTAACATTTCTTATATCAGGATAGCAAGTGAGAGTGATTGAAATAATCAAAAGATGGAGCCCAACAAACTCCATGGGAGATCAGTCCCTGGGCTGGCTAAATTTAGGACAGATTTTTGTGGTAAGTCCATAAAATGAACAATGAACCCTAACTCTCTACCTATGAATAATGAACTGGTGAAAAGGATCAGGGTGGATAAGCACAGCAGTGGCAGTGAATAGTGCCTTAAGTGTCTGAAAGGATTTTTCTGCTTCTTGTGGTCAACTGAACAGAACACTGAGGTAGAAGTTAGCTTAGACAAGGGTGCTACCACATGTCTGTTCTGAAAGAATCTTCACTAAAGGTTAGCAAAACCTAAGTAATTCTGCAATTGCTTAGACAAGTTTGATTTTGTCCATTCTGAAAGAGCTGGAGGCTATTCCCAGCAACTCGCATAACACAGACACACAAGACATTAACATAAGGAAAGGGAAAAAGAAAGGGGGAGCCTATTCCAGCTGACTTTGGGCGAGAGATGGGATACACCATGGAGTCGCCAACTCATGACAGAGGCTCTGACATATCACTGAATAATTCAAAATCTGTGTAAAGTAAGAATAAACATGTGTTTTGAGTTTGTCAGACCAAGAAAAAAAAAAGTGTTATTAACCACTCAAAAATTTGAATGTTTAAAAATATTGAAAAGCTTATGAAAATAGATGTCAAAATCAGGTAAAAATGAGCAGTGTTCTCTGCTCCAGGACTGTGGGGTATATCCTCTGAAGGCGCTGAATTCACACCCAGTCATGGGAGTGGTCAAGCAGCAATTTTGAAGCAACAGAAACATGTCTTATGACCTCTGATGCTGATTTGAGCTAATTGACCACTACAGGGCTTTTGCCAGAAAGCACACGAGTCATCTTTGGAGTTCACTTTGTTTACTGCATCTCGATGCTAGTGTTACAATGCAATGCAGTTTCTGTAAACAAACAAAGAAATAAAGTATTGATACATCAGTAAATAAACACTCGTAAATTAACGTAAAATACATATACATTCATATCAGTATCAGTCATGTAACACTCATGAATGCTCCAAACGTAATATGATGACTAATGGTCATAGTAACACTCACTCAACTTAGTTAGCTTAAAGATGCTAACTCACGATAATGTTAACAAGTGAAAACGGACATTTTAACAGTCAAACAGTCAACACCAGCTGAATAAAAGGGTGGACAGAGAAGTCTGAGACGCTGTGGAGGCAGATCTGCCATCTGTGGCACCCTCGGCTGAGCCCTCCAGCACAGACAGGTGGAGCAGTTGAGTTGATGGTGTCGAATGGCTTGCCGTCCCCGCAACATCCAATACTGTCTCCGTAATTCAGCATAGACCCTTTCTGTGCCTGGATGTAGTAGTCGTTCATCCATGTTTTTGATGAGAAGTTTCACTGCTGGATGCCTTGGGTCAAGCACAATTGGGTGAATCTCTCCGACGCTCTGACCTTTCCTGGGAAGCTATGCTCTTGACATCCTCTCAGCAGCAAGACCTCCGCTTCTCGATGGCTAATGAGCTGGTTGTGCGCTGGATCCATTGCTGCCCCCATTAACCTGTTGCGCTGCTTCCACCAGTTCTCTCCATGAGCTGTATTGTGTAGCATCAGGGATGTTGCCACTGGGCTCCACAGCTGTGAAGCAGCAGAAGGTGATACCTTTCTGTTCGGATACTGTTGAAGTGTGCTCGGATTTCTTTGGCCAGTGTTCTGCACTCTGTTTAAGTAGTGGGGGCCCTTGACTTCAGCGGCCAGGTCCTGACAACTCTAGCAGTGATTTCCCTCTTGTTATATCGTCTGCCGGATTGTTTGGACTGTCAATGTATCGCCAAGCATGTCGTTCAGTTAGCTCTTGGATCTCCGACACACGAGTTCTGATGAACACTGACGAACCAATACTGTAGTGGAGCACTGTTTGTCGGATGGGGAGCGTCATCTCAGTCTCTATGAGCTTGGACAGTTGAGCTCCCGCTAGTGCCGCGCAGAGCTCTAGGCGGGGTATGGACTGTTGCTGTTTGGGAGCAACCCTGGACCTAGCCATCACGAAGGAGGTGTGGATGGTGTCTCCTGTCAACCGTCAGGTAAGCTACTGCTCCGTATGCTCACTCTGAAGCGTCACAAAAGATATGGAGATCATACTTTGCATCTGTGCCCTCGGCAGGAAGTGGCGAGTAACAGCGGGGAATAGATACACTGTCAAGATGTTTCAGCTCGCTCTCCCAGGTTTCCCATGCTTCTCGGATGGCAGGAGGTAGATCAGGATAATCCCAGCCCCTTTGTTTAGACCAAAGCTGCTGGATAAGCACTTTGGCTCTAGTTGTGAATGGCCCCATGAACTCTAGAGGGTCGTATTGACTGGCTAGCACTTGATAGGCCATCCTCATCGTCAGTGTAGAGTGCTCAATGATCCGATACTGGTAGCTGAGAGTGTCAGCACCACAGTTCCATCTCAGACCTAAGGTGGGTTCAAGTGGGTCTGTACGGCTCTGGCTCAGCTACTGCTCTGTAGCTGAAGATCTGGCATCAGTGGGAAGGTGGGCTACCACTGTTGGTTACTGGCCCCCTTTTGCAACGGACTTATCTCTGGACTTTCAAAAGTTGTGCGGTATATTATTATAATAGAGGGGGGCATAGTGGAAAATAAACAGTGGGTCCATGTAGAATAAAAACACAACATATATACTGCAAACTTTATTAAAACCAAACATACTTCACTTATTTCATACATGTTGTAACGGACTGTGTATACACTGTGGCTGTTGAGTTGTGTTCAAGTAAGTTAGGCTGCAGTGTATGGGGTGACGCCTGGGGAGGTTGTTAGAAGCTGTGAAGCCTGTCAGTCATGGCAGTTGCCATGGCATTGAGGGACACGAAGTAGCCACCTGGGATTGGCTGAGGACCCGTGGGGGGTGTGTTCAGGTGTGTGTGTAGAAGAGAGCGGGGAGAGAGCTAATGTGTTAATGTTATATGCTGCTGTGCTTGCATGTTTTTATTGTTTTTTGGCGTTGGCTACGGCCCACAGTAGCCTGTGTTCCAGATTAGGAATAAAGTCCAGCAAAATCAAATCAAATCAAATCAATTTTATTTGTATAGCCCAAAGTCACAAAGTACATTTGCCTCAGAGGGCTTTACAATCTGTACAGGGAGTGACACCCTCTGTCCTTAGACCCTCGGTTCGAGTGAGGAAAAACTTGCCCACAAAAAAACCTTTTAACAAGGGAAAAAATGTGGAAGAAACCTCAGGAAGAGCCACAGAGGAGGGATCCCCGCTCCCAGGACGGACCAGACGTGCAATGGATGTCACGTGGTACAGGACAAATCACACAAAACAATATGGTACAATGACTGAGAAAATGACAATGATGTATAATGAAGATAAATGATTACAGTAATAGATATGGTAGTAATATGACGGAATATAAGATGTAGTGGGCGTCATGCAGGATCACAGCAGGCAGCACGATCCACGAGAACCTTGCTGGACGACAGAGCACAGAATCCGGGAAAGTTTGGTTATAAACATGCATTAATGAGACATGTCCACAGATGGAGAGATATGAGAGATATGGAGAGATATAGATATATAGATATATATATATAGAGAAGAGTGAGATATAGAGAATATAGAGAGATATTCGAGAGAGAGATGGATATAGAGAGAGAGAGAGAGAGAGAGAGAGAGAGAGAGAGAGTTGCGGAAAGGGAATGTGTACATCTTTAAACAATACCGTGCCCTGGCGAGCATAACCCCTCGGTGGGGTCCCCCGGCAGTGTAATGCTATGGCAGCATAAACTAAGGGATGACCTAGCCACCCTAACTAGAGCTTTATCAAAAAGGAAAGTCTTAAAGTCTATTCTTAAATGTGTTGACCGTGTCTGCCGCCCGAACCCAGAAGGTAGTTTGTTCCACAGAAGAGGAGCATGATAAGCTGAAAGCCTGGCTCCCAATCTACTTTTGGAAACTATAGGAACCACAAAGGAACCGCGTCCTGAGAGCGCAGTGTTCGAGGGTAATAAGGTATTATGAGCTCTTTTAGATAAGATGGTGCCTGACCATGAAGAGCTTTGTAAGTAGGAGAAGAATTTTAATTCTATTCTAGATTAATAGGTAGCCAAGCAAGAAAGCCAAAATGGGAGAGATGTGATCTCTTGATCTTGGATTCCCTGTCAGAACACGTGCAGCAGCATTCTGAATTATAACTGCAAAGTTCTAAGGACTTATTGGAGGCACTGAGAACAAGAGTGACAATAAGTCCAGCTTGAGTAACAAATGCGTGGACTAGTTTTTTTTCTGCATCCGCCTAGAGCAATGCGTCTGATTTTAGCGATGTTTACGTAAGTGGAAGAATGCAGTCCTCGAAATTGGTTTGATGTGGACGTTAAGGACAATTCCTGATCAAACAACTCCAAGATTCCTTTTACAGTGAGCTGGAGCCAGTGATCCCATCTAAAGTAACGATCCTCTAGAAGAGAGTGTTCTGAGGTGTTTGGGTCCCAATTTACAAGAACTTCAGTTTTGTCTGAAAGTTAACATCAAAAATTGGAGGGGCAGCGAACTTTTTAATATCCTTAAGGCATGCTGGAGTTTAGTAACTGATTGTTGCATCAGGCCTTGAAATCGATAAAGTATAATTGGGTGTCGTCAGCATAACAATGAAAATTGATAGTGGATTCCTAAGGAGGTCCTAAAGGAAGCATATATAAACTGAATATAAGGGGTCCAAGTAACAGAACCTTGTGGGACTCCATGACAAACTTTGGTCTGCATGGAGGATTCATCAGTGACGTGAACAAACTGAGATCGATCTAAAAAGTACGATTTAAACCAGCTTAGGGCGTTCCTTTGATGCCAATGCGATGTTCCAGTCTCGGGAAAGAATTTTGATGGTCCATGGTGTCAAATGCGCACTAAGAAGCTACAGGACAAGACAGAGAGAGTCCTTTGTCTGAGCCATTAGGAGGCAGTTGTACTTTGACGAATGCGGTCTCTGTCTATGGAGCACCTAAATCCTGACTGAAAATCCTTCAAATAGACTATTGTTATGGAGAAAGTCACACAGCTGATTAGCTACAGCTTTCTCAAGTATCTAGACAGAAAGGAAGGTTTGATATCGGTCTTATGGCTTAAGAACCTCTGGGTCTGAGTTGCTTTGTAAGAAGAGGTTTAATTACAGCTACCTTAAAGGACTGTGGTACATATCCGGATAATAAAGACAGATAATCAGATCCAATAACGAATTACTTAACTACAGGAAAACTTCCGTGAGGTCAACCTGGTTGGGATGGAGCTAGAGACAGGATGACGGCTGAGCCTGCGAAATGATTAAAGTTATTTGATGAAGGTCGATGGGGGAAAAACATCTAAATACATATCAGGTTTTACAGCTGTTGCAAACGTGTGTATCAGAATGCAGATCAATGTCTGTTGAGGGCAAAGGTGGATGGAGTTTGTCTCGAATAGTTTATATCGTATCATTAAAGAAGCTCATGAAGTCATTGCCTACTAGACCTAAAGGAATAGATGGTTTCAGTAGAGCTGTGATTCTCTGTTGCCTGGCTACAGTGCTGAAAGAAACGGTGGTTGTTCCTTATTCTCCGCAATTAAAGAAGAGTAATAGGCTGCTCTGGCAGTACGGAGAGCCTCCTGTATGTTTTTTTGAGATTATCTTGGCAGGCTAGATGAAATTCCTTCCAGTTAGTGGCACGCCATTTGCGTTCAGATTTACGTGCCTCTTGCTTTAATTTACGAGTCTGCTGGCTATACCATGGTGCTAGCCTTCTTTGTTTAATTATCTTCTTTTTCAGAGGTGCAATAGAGTCTAGAGTTGTCCGTAATGAGCCTGTAATACTATCAACAAGATGGTCTATTTGTGGGTGGCTAAAGGAAGTAGACAAGTCCTCTGTTACAGTTAGACATGGCATTTGATTCAATGCTGAAGGAATCACTTCCTTAAATTTGGCTACAGCACTATCAGATAAACATCTGCTGTAGAAGCTTATACACAAAGGCTTATAGTCCGGTAGTATGAACTCAAAGGTTATTAAAAAATGGTCAGACAGAAGAGGATTCTGTGGGAAGACTATTATATTATCAATTTCAATGCCATATGAAAGAACAAGATCAAGAGTGTGGTTCAGACAATGAGTCGGTTTATTTACACTTTGACAAAAGCCAATTGAGTCTAATAGAGAGAAAACCAGTTGCTTTGTAGCTTCATTGTTCCGGGTCACTACAATATTCTTTCCATTTACGCCATTTAGCCTATGGAATGGACGAAAATGAAAAGGAGTCATTCATGTTCATGAGCACACTCAAATCACAAGGCTACTGTATAGTATACAGTACTCAAACCAGCTGCATTTTCCGCTCTGTGATTTGTGACACTGGGAGACCAAAAAGCCCATCAAGTGCAAACAATGAGAATGCTAATGAGCTGTTTGTATGGTTTACCTGACCTAAAGCGTGCACTACAGTAAATACCTGCATAACAAAGGGCTTCCAAAACGCTCGTCTCTGCAGCTCTATGTCGTGCACAACAACAACAAGCCCTCCAAATAAACTGTTAATTAAAAAAATAAACTCTCGCTTGTATCGGCAGGTCTGACACACAGGCCTGGCAGCCCCGTGACGTCCGAACCATTTTTTGTAACTTTTTTAAGGGTTAGTTTGTTGTTTACATGCAGATGAGCAAGAGAGAGGCGACAAGAGAAGAGACGCTCCTGTAATGATGCAAAGACTAGTGGTGGCAAGAGATTAATGCGCCAATCGAACAGCTGATTGCGCCAATGCCAGCCGGCATTAGCGCAATCAGCTGTTCCCCTGAGTAAACAAAGGCAGCTGTCCAGGTGGAAGCCGCATTTAAAAAACAACACCAAAAAAACCACGAGAAAAACACGACAAAAGCACAAAACTGTAAAAAAGCGACCTGAGAGGCTGGAACAGCTTTGCGAATAGATTAATGGTGATATTTTTTTTATTGCCCGATAAGAGTCTCACGTTAACGCAGCACATTAACACCGATAACGGCTCACCACTAGTAAAGACAGAACAGCCTAGATGTTGTTGATTTGGTGAATGCTGACATGTTAGATATAAACACCTTTTAATTTAATTTCAATTCATGAACACGCTCAAATCATACGGCTACTGTATAGTATGCAGTAGTCAAATCAGCTCCATTTTCCGCTCTGTGATCTGTGACACTGGGAGACCAAAAAGCCCGTTACTGTAAGCGCAAACGAAAGGTTGAGCAATGAGAATGCTAATGAGGTGTGTAAGCTATGTCATCTCCAGGTAGAACAACTGTAAAAAAGTTCTGTGAGAGAAGCGCCATCTCCTGGTCATACCATGTAATTACATGAATAGGTGGAAAAAATAGACACGCCCAGGAGAAGGAGGGGGGTCACTCCGGCCATGGAACTTGGCAGGCAGTTGGCTGGAAGTCAGCTGGAAGACGGCTGCCATTCAGCTGGCTTTCAGCTTGAACGGGAACTTTTGAGTTGCTACTACTATATCACAGCATGGGCTGCTTGTTGTGCCAAATGGTAACATTTGCCATTCGTACACATCTGGTGGGTCTTCGCAGCACGTCCCTCCAGATGAACCGAAGGAGTGGTCTGTCTTCAGGCAGCAGGCGGATTTGGTGAAACATTGCACGAATGTCACCACTCACTGCAATCTGATGCTGCCTGAATCGGATGAGAACACCTACCAGTGATGGACCCAGCGTAGGCCCAGGTAAGAGTTGCTCGTTCAGGGAGACATTTTGGTGCATGAATGAACAATTAAAGACCAGGCGTGATTTGTTATTGTGGTACACAAGATGGTGGGGGAGATACCACGCTTCTGCAGATTGTTCCACCTCCTCAGGTTGCAGCTTCTTGACGTATCCAGCATTGATGAGCTTGTTGATATCAGCTGAGTAGGTCACGGCTCTCTCTGGGTCCTTTCTGAGTCGATGACTGAATGTGTGGAACTGTTGAGCTTGGGTGCTCCTGATTTCCGCAGGAGGGGGGTTGCATAGCGATGGACTCCTTCGACTTCCAGTCGCTGTGTTGAAGTGAGATGAATTAATGCTGCTAGGAGGGCAAGGGTATGCTCAGGGGGGCCACCAGAGGTCCTCTTTCAGTAGGGCTATGGTACACATCGCCCCAGGATAGCAAGAAAACCAGGATGAACCCACTGCAGAACCTGAGAATGAAGTGAAGTTCTTTTGCTGTGCAATTTGTTTGCCCAAACCCAACAGTGAAAATCAATGCAGTCATTTTGAGTTTATTAGTACTATAACATAAATCTTATTACTTCTTCTTTATTAATTAATTTATATTAAAACAATGTAATTCAAATGGATGAAAATTTTCTATGTAATTGAAATGCATAAGTGCCTGAAATATTTTTCAGTGTCAAAGAAGACAGAATGAATACTTTCACAAAAAGTACTTGTGTCACACTTGTATCATGTATTTTTAATTAGAAAATGTACATACACTTAACAGGACAGCGAGAGACTTTTGTTTATTAAATATCATAAATAGTGAACGGTATAACTACTATCTACATTAAAAACAAAGTGCTGGACATGCCGTACAGTCAAAAAATTATTTTTCCTTATATCAATTCCTAAAGCTTTGTTAACAAAGACAGAAATGTAGACATCCACTCGTGAATTTAACATATAAATGCAGTATAAATGTGATACACAGATCCTGCATTTATTTACAGACAGTCAATACACCAAAGTAGTACATACAGATGCTTGCATGCACAGCAAAGTGACAGTTTTCATGTGTAATATACAGTATGATCTGCATTGCAAAAGAGATGTAACATTGACAAGCTATTGATAACTTTACTAACATTTCTGCACTTAAAATACTGAGTCAAAGCAGCTAAGAATTACTATAATCACCTTGAAATGTTTTTCCTGACGATGTAGTAGGTTGTGTTTTTCATCATCTTCTCCACTCCAAATTGATAAAAGTATTTAACACTCCTTTTTTGCACTTTTTGATGGTGAAATTTGTTTATAAAGCCTCAAAGAATGGTCAAGCCAAAGAAACCGACTCAGAAAACCCTCAAGTCTCCTTCAGAGATCAAAGGCAATCTGCCGACCAAGCCTGCTAACACTAGCTCACCTGGCTCGACCAGCCCTGTGCATGCTCAAAGAGATGCACCAGAGGAGGACGCCTCCCCGTCGCCCAGTCTGGTGGCCATTAGTTGGATAGAGAACATGAAGTTTGACAACTTGGAGACAACTCTCACTGGGGTTAAAAATACTGTCACCTCCAAGACCTCCCGCATTATAAACCTAGAAGAATGGCACAGAGAGTTTCACGGGCACCTGGCCGAGCTAGAAAAAAGTTACGATGACCTGCGTGTACAAAATAAACTCCGACTACATTTGTGTCCGACTTGCTACCTAAACTCCTGGAAGCTGAGCATTTCCCCCGGGGAATTAAAGTGGACTGTGCCCACCACATCGGCACGGACACGAATCATGATTACCAGGATACACCACAACGCTATGAAAGAGAAGATAATCCAGGTGGCTCACAACGAAGGTCCGCTAAATTACAATGGGCAGTAGAGTTGCACGATACCCATGGTATACACGGTACCCTGCGGTGCCAAATCGCAACGGTTCCTACTTTTTTTTTACCTACTATACTAGACATAGCGGCCACCTCTGCTCTCCTCCCGGCTTCTCACTGCATGCTACTCCCTTGTGAACGAACTAACATGGCAACTACTGCACCAAACTACACAGCTGCTGAATGATTGGCTGTTTGCCTGTTACTGGTGACTTCCGGGGATATGACGGGGCTGTTTCTGCACGTTTGTGTGTTTCTGCTGGCAAGAATGAACTCTGCTTCGATAGAAACTCGCTTCAAAACAAACAACAAGCTAAAGTTCTGTCTTGCTCAGACGCACGCACGGCTTACTTTCACAAACACAAGACAACACACTCACCATGGCAGAAACACCAGGCCCGAGCGGCGAGTCTGCCGCAGCGTCGTTGTCAGTGGCAGCACTAATTTGTTCAAAAGAAAACAAACTTGTTGTTTCAAACTTGTTTCAGTCTAATTCTTACTTCAGCAGTATTATGTTTATCATGCACCAAACAACATTATAAATAATTAATAAGTATTTATAACTTGTACAAATATATTGCAGTTTATAAAAATAATAAAAAAGGCTGCAGTATCGCGATAATAGCCGGAACCGTGATACTTTGTCTGGCATAGTGTCGTGGTTACTCATTTTGGTATCGTGACAACTCTAATAGCAGCGCATCAGCATCTTACAGCAGAGGTGATGAAGGACCGCAAGGAATTTAATGCAGTTTGACTGAAGCTTAAGGAGGCCGGCATCCGGCATGGGTTTCTATCGCCTGCGTGTCTGATTTTTACTCATGCTGGAAATTGCATTGAAAGATGCAGCCACCTATGCTGACATACAGCAGCTGAAGGCACCGAATGATCCAGGTACCACCAACGTGACGGGATATGGTATGAGTCACACAGGCTTGCCTGCACCGGTGTGGGTATATATTCTTTCTCATTATGGACAAATGGACCAAATGAACAGTGAAGCAAAAGCCGGCATGTTTTCATGTTTTTGCAATAATTATAGAACTCAGAGTTTATGTTCAGTTATGATGCCTTAACGTTATGATGTCTGCGTAAAGTCCTGTTTACTTAGTTACTTAGGATCGTTGTCACTACGATTGGCTCATAAGTTACAATAAGACATATATAATAAAACATTATTTGCTCTTGAGGGGAAAAAAAAGGAAAAAAGACTCTTCACGTTTCTTATTCCTAATTCTTTTGGAAACTTAAAAATAGGTTATAGAATGCTAATTGCTTGATTCAAAAACAGTGTTGAGGAGGGTGGTGAGGGGCTGAGACAGAGGATAAGGTGTTAGTTTGTTTTTTGCTTTTGTGCTTCTTTACTGCATGTATAGGTTGCTTTCTCACCAGCTCTGCTGCTATGTGGGGTTTACATTAGGCCTTTTCTTTAGGGAAGGCAAAACGGGAGTTTGGGGGGTATTTTCTTTCAGTTTGGTTCATGCTGTACTCATCATATTTTGTTTGTATACAATGCCATCTTGCATTCCTATGTTGGTGGGGTGTCATAAGTGACCTAAAGAATGATTGTATGGTGAATAACATTATTAATTTAACTTTAACTTGGAATGTCAGAGGTTTAAATAACCCATCCAAAAGAGCCAAGATATTCTCCCGCTTATGTGATTTGCATGCTGATATCTTGTTTTTGCAAGAAACACATATTAAAAACACGGAGGCCTTAAAACTGAGGTGTAGCTGGATAGGACAAATCTTTCAGTCAACGTTTTCAGCCAAAGCACGTGGTGTAGCAATTTTAATTAAAAAGAATATTCCCTTCAACATATCTCATCTAAAATGGATCCAAATGGTCATTTTATAAATGATGACTCGTACTATTTTGACTGTTCACGTTATCCTCCTTAATTTCTATGCACCAAAATTTGACAATCTTGTTTTTTCCCCGAGGTGTTTTCTGTCTAATACCTGACCTAGCAACAACCAACTTGATTGCAGGTGGTCATTTCAATTGCGTTAAATAATCTGATGAAGTTGCTTAACCTGGTTGATAGCTGGAGGATTCACAATCCCACAGAGAAAGAATATTCTTTCTTCTCACAAGTTCACAATACATACACAAGGAATGACTAGTTTTTTTTATTGATTCTAAGCTAATAGAAATGACTAAGTCATCTAAATATCACAACATCTTAATTTCAGACCACAGCCCGGTTTCTATAGGTATGGACTTTGGGTAGAAAAAAAACAACCTTTAGGGTTGTGATGAGAAGTTTTGTTTTGCCCTATGAAGCTGCACAAAACAAAACACGGGAGACAAAGGTTTTCAGTTATAGATCCACAGCTTGCCCTCCTTGAAAAACAGTATCGAAAGGTTCCATCTTCATCTTTATTGAAGGAGACTGTTAAGTTAAATCATGAATATCACAGTATTCTCTCTCAACAAATCAATACTTTAGTGAGGCACAGACAATTTTAGTTGGGGGATAAACCTTGCCCTCTGCCTTCACGACAGCTATGAGGGGCGCAGGCTAGCAGGGCTATCCATGAAATTAAAAGTCAGACAAGCTCTATTGTTACACACCCTGGTGAAAGTGCTTCAGGGACTTTTATGAAAATCTATATAAATCCCAAAGCTCTGCAGCAAAATCCCGCTTCCTAAAATAGACTGCAATGCACAAAATGAACTTAACTCTGAATTTACATTACAGCAGGTTGTCATGGCCATAAAAGGAATTCCCGAGTGAAAAATGTTTAATTTGGACCAAATTAAATATTTTGGAAAGCTGTCAGGATATACTAACTGGCAAAAATGTGAATTTATGCCTCTGAGCGAGGACTTACACCCCAACTTTCTCGGGAATCTACCGGTAAAAGTGACCACCCATGTTAAATATCTTGGAACTGGAAATATACCCATTTTTCGGTCAAAAAAGTTTTTTAAAACATTGGACTCAATATTGGACTCTATCATTTGGCGATATAAACCACAACGCATAAGTATGAAGCACCTTTGCAAGTCAAAAGAACGGGGTAGACTAGTGCTCCCTCTATTCCAACATTATTATTATGCATGAGCATGTATATTGGTAGCGAGCTTACCCTGTAGAACCTAATGACCCCTACCCCATCATGGCTGGCCATAGAACAGGTAGACATCACTGGTACCTCCCTCCTGGCACTACTCCAAAGAGAAGTCCTGGACCATTTAAAGGGATTGGACTTATAGTAGAACACTCATTAAAGGTGTGGTACCAAATTTAAAAAGAAACATTTAATCTAACAAACACTTTTATGTTTGCCCACATTTGTCACAATCATGCATTTCATCCCTCTCAGTCAGATCCTGTTTTCTCTAGCTGGAAAGGGAAAGGCCTGGTTACTGTGAAAGCCTTTTACAATGACAATGTTTTCACCTCATTTGACTAACTTAAAGGCAAATTTGATTTACAACCATCTCACTTTTTTAGGTACTTGCAAGTCAGGAACTATACTAGAGCGAACATTTTAACATTTGAAACTTATAACTCACCAGACAAAGTCTCCAAGTACACAACATCTGAGAGGGTGTTGGGAGAGGGAACTAGGAACCGTCATCTCAGAGGATGCATGGTGTAAATGTCTTTATAGTATACACACATGTTCAATTAAGTCAAGAGGTAGTTTGTAGGAGTGTGGAGCTGTTTGAAGTAAATGATGGAGATTTTTACAAGAAGGTTTCCAAACATTATAAGAACTGATAAACAACCAACAGCAACACATAATAAATATGTGGTTGTGGTGAAGGTGCTCATGCCAGATACATATTTTGATTGATCGCAGAAATGTTTGTCCTCAAGAACATCATCAGAGCTGTTGACAAAGAATTTAGGTTACATGCATAAAAGATCATTAATAGTGAGGTAACATTTGCAATAACATGTCTTATATCAAGAAAATTACTTTTTGTTTGTTTTTTGCATTTGGACTGACAAGTCCTTCACTCAAAAAATGATTTTGGCCAAAATGCATGACAGAAATTTCCATCCATTTAAATTACATAGGTTTAATATAAATCAATAAACTTAAAACTTAATGTGAGGCAAATAATGTTTATGTAATAGTACTAATAAACTTAATGTGATTCCACTACACAGTATTGTAGTAGTAGCCAGGTTTATGCATTCAATTTTAATAGTGAATATGTTTGCCGAAACCCAACAGTGAAAAAGAATGCATGTCATTTTAAGTTTATTAGTACTATTGCATAAATCTTGCTTCACATTAAGTTTGTTAGTTTATTTATATTAAACAAACTTAATGTGAAGGAAGTAATAAGATTTATGCAATAGTACTAATGATCTCAAAATGACTGCATTTATTTTCGCTGTTGGGTTTGGGCAAACAAATTGATTTTTATTAATATTGAATGCATAAACCTGGTTACTACTACATTACTGTGCAGTGGAATCATATTGAGTTTATTAGTACTATGACATAAATCTTATTACTTGCTTCACATTAGGTTTATTAGTTAATTTATATTTAACCTATGTAATTCAAATGGATGGAAATTTCTGTCATGCATTTTGGCCAATATTTTTTCTTTGAGTGCACTCTCCCATATTATAGAATAATCATACACTGATTGTGTCTGAAATCACTTAAATTACAAGATCAACTATGAAACACAATCTAGACACACCATCCACACATAACACAAAAGTCAACCCATTGCATTAAAAGGTTGCATAATTAAAAACATAAATGTTGACAGCTATGCCGGTGCTATTGGTATACTGAGTTGTACATACAGGTACGTACATGCATAGTAAAGCAGGCATGTAGTGGAAGATGTAATTTCTGAACCAAAGTACAGATGAATTTACATTTCAGCGCAGAGTCAAAAGAGCTTTGACTTAGTAAAATCACCCAGAAATAGTTTCCCTGAAATAATCATTCTGAAAGCTGATCGAAACCAGCTGTAAAAGAAGGCATAGATCAATGGATTGAGCATTGAATTTGACCACCCAAGCCACTTAAATATAGCAATCACAGCATCTGGAATTATAAAATTAGTGAAAGGGTTAAAGGTCCTACAAAGAAAGAAAGGACTCCAACAGATGAGAAAAACTCCCATTACAATAGCTAAAGTTTTGGTGGCTTTTCTCTCCATCTTACTTTCAGATTTTTTTCTCTGACAGGTCGTGTTTTGGATGCTGCGTGCCTGTCTCTGTGCCACCATTAAAATCTTTAAGTAGGTGATTAACATGATGATAGCTGGAAGGTAAAATAAAAGAACAAGTCCTGTACTTCCTGAATTAATATTTTGAATTAAAACACATTTTCTGTTAGACTGGCCTTCGTGTACTCCAAT